>NW_027362761.1:945251308-945631308 GCF_046119375.1 Phyllobates terribilis | reverse complement strand
GTAAAGCTGCGCCGCCAGTGACTTTGCGCGGCGTCAAATAGAAAGGGGTTTTCCCACAAACAAAGTACATTTTAATAAATATTGGAATCATAATGATAAGTTTCACAATTGGATGTATTTAAAAAATTATCCTCTTATATATGTGCCCCCTGCTGTGTACTGGGTAATGGCTGTGTCTGACCGTATAGGAACATGGTCTGATCATACCACAGCTCCTGGGCAGGGTGGGGAGCAAAAGAGTATACAGACAGGACAGCAGGGGATCGCAGCTGATTCTTTCTGTGAGATAAAACATTTCCGTGCCTGTTTTAAATCAATCTTTTACCTGAAACAAAGAATCAGTTGTGATCCCCTGCTGTAATGTATGTACACTCTTTTGCTTCCTCCCCTGCCCAGGAGATGTGGTATGATCAGACCATGTTCTTGTACGGTCAGACACAGACATTACACAGTACACAGCAGGGGCACATTTATAAGATTATCTCAGCACAGGAACATTTTATTTAAACACATCCAATTGTGGAGATCATTATTCCAAGATCTATTGATTAAAATGTTGATTCAAATTAACTTTGCTTGTGGGAAAAACCCCTTTAAAGGGAATCAGTCACCAGGTTAATCAAATTTAAAGGATATGGACACATAAAAGAACAATTTCTACTTTTACTTAAATGCATGTATATTAGGCTAAAAACAGATTTCATTAAAAACTTTGCACTGTTTTCCTTCTATAGCCTCTATGTTTCACTATTGCTGGCTGCAGAATGAATTAACCAAGGGTCCATCAGTCAGCTGGTTCTGATGGACAGTTTGAAACTTTTACCTCTCTTTGGGCTCATGCAAACGAGCATATATAAATTGGACGTGTGCTGTCTGATTTTTAATCGGATAGCACATGGACAGCACACTGACCAATATTATTCAATAGTGCTTTTCAGATGAACAATTGTTTTCCCAGTCCGACAGTCCATAAGTAAGAGAGGGAGAGAAAAAAATAAATAAAAAAAATCGCAGCCTGCACTACTTTCTTCTGAGTTTCGGATGAAACTCGGCCATTCAAGCCTATCAGTCTATGGGTGCGTAAAAAAAGCAAACAAAAACACAGATCCCACACGGAATATCCGAGTGGCATCCGAATTTTACGGATACATTTCTATTATAAACCTAGGAAACGGTGTTTGATAATGTGCATTTTTTAATGTAGATGTATGAAAACAGAACGGATGAGGATGTTACATTTACATAACACGTACATAAAAAAACAGACACAAATGAAAATTAGAAAAAAAATAATCTGAGATTTCTGGATGAAACTGAAGATTTTTCATACGCTTGTTTGTAGACGGCCTTTCTCGGAGCTCCTCTCAGCTCATTTTTATGATCACATGAAAGTGCAGCTCTCCTTTAAAGTGGTCTGTGGTCTTAAATCAGCTGAGAATAGTTCATTAAAAGACATATAAAGCCACATGCACATGTAGAGTATTTGTATCAGTATTTGTAAGCCAAAACCAGGAGTGGGTGAGAAATACAGAAGTGGTGACGGGTTTCTATTATACTTTTCCTCTGACTGTTCCACTCCTGGTTTTGTCTGACAAATACTGATCAAATAATGAACTGTGCACATGGCCTTAAAGAGTTACGGACTCTTTGTCAGAATTAGGTCACTGACAGACTAACTGTCTCATTCTATAGCCAGCAATGAGCAGTGAAACAAAGAGCCTTTAAATTGGTGAAAAATTGTAAATGAAACCCAACTGCAAAAAAAGTATTTTTAGCACAAAATGCATGCAAAAGTAAAAAAAAAAAAAAAAAAAAAAAAAAGATCCTCTAAGCAGAAGCATCTATTATATGCTTTAGGGAAAATGTTCACACACTGGACTTAGTGTACAAATTTCTGTAATTGTCCCATTCATTCGTATTTGGCTTGCAGAAAGCCATGCATATGAGCAGAAACAAATCTGGAAACTCGGCACAAATAAGATTTTTGGTAATATAATCTTAGATTAAAAAAATCAGTTTTTGTAAATGCATCCACTCTGCTTGATAAGGCCTTATTCAGATATCAATTTTTTTGACGTACGAGAAAAAAAAAAAAAAAAAAAAAAAAAAAAAGGTTTCTCCACCTTCTCCTATCAGTCAGTGAAAAACGGACAGCACGCAGATGGCATCCGGGAGCTGATTTTTTTTTTTAATGGACCGATAGACTTTCACTGCAGTTTGATTAGACATTCAGATCAATATCGGACATGTGTCTGTGATTTTGCCCGGACCACTTGCTCAACAAAAGAAGGAAAAAAAAAAAAAAAAAATCACTGATATGTGAAGAGCGCAATGGTTTAATGGTTGGTCATAGAAGGTTTATATTTTCACTGACAACTTTCCATATACTACATGGCAGAAAAAGCTTAGAGTCGTCACACTTCGACTTGGTCTGTCACATGGGAGAACAGCACTCTAGGGGACACAAATACGCTGGTATAAACACTGCCTTCTCTATGTACCTTGTCTTATATTATCTTTGCTGTACATTTTGTAAGAATAAACCGGTATATGTTAAAAAAGACAAAACATATGGACTGAACATATTTTACTTTCCATGGGGGAATACTCCCTGGAATACATACATAAAAGTAAAGAAAAGAACTCTCTCTATTTTACCTTCTAATGTATGCTGAAGTTCCAGAACCTGATTGATAAGTCGCGTCTTTTCTTCCAGTTCTACCTGATTTTCTACTTCAAGAGCTAAAAAGGCAATATATTCAATTAGAAGAGGAAAAATACATAAATAAGGACTACTATGTTTCACTAAAGCTTTCATTTTACAAATGTTGATGTTTTGAAATAATCCACCAATACCGCATATTAAGGGTAATGAAGCGTATAATTATCCGTACCGTCCATGTCAGAATTCATCATTGTTGAAGGCAAGTCTTGTGGAGACAACTGTAACTGCAATGAGCTGAAATCTAGGAGGGAAGCGATATATCAGCAGATAGACACAAACACGATAATATCATAGCACATAAAGCCTGTGCTCCAGTACTACTGTAATGCAGAATTATGGCTTACTGTGCATACATACAGCTGTCACATTCCCCCCTCTGAATTGTTACCAGTTCTGTATTACAAACCCCTTGTTAGATGGTATGATTCTCGTCAATGTCCCCGTACACAGGACTGTAAAGTAATATTGTAAGACACGTTCACCACAGGCATATAGTGAGCAGTTATAAAGGAGTCGTTCTGGATACTTTTCTTTGCCTCAGTAGCAAAAGAAGCTATTGGGACATAACGTGACATGTCATTCTTATTGGGGCAGATAACCATTAGGCCAGAGGTAGATCCTAAAGAGGGGTCTCCCAGTCAGGATGCAACAGCAGAGAACCAATCTGGTAGACCTGGCTGGTATGTGCATTGTATGGACAGTGCATAATGGAAACTTTTGCTGCACAAGTCCTTGCAGGAGATGCGTGTTCCTATATGTGGCTCCCCTGGTGATAACAGCCTATTCCTGGGAGTTACAGAGGCAGCTTTAAGAAAAAAAAGGGAGATTGCCTTGGGAAGTCTCTTTAAATAAAGTGTCCTAAATTCTTTTTGAGAGCCATGACCATGTAAGTGTTCTCCACAAATGGGCATCTAAGATGGCAGCAGTGGGATAGGTACTAACACTAAGGCTAAAGGCTTATCCCCACATCTGTTTTGTGTGCATACTATAGTGTATATTAGTTCGTACCATTATAGTAATGAGGAAAAAAAACCTTTGGGATACTTTGGAGACAAAAGAAGGCTCAATATTGGCCAAAGACCATTGAGAACTTTAAGGGGTTGTCCAACAATAGGCATCTATTTCTTATCTACAGGGCGAAACATATCTAATCTCCGTGGGTGATCACCCCTAGTCTCTATAATGAGGGTCCTGAGACTGAGCTTCTCACTGCACCACACCGATCACAGTGAGGACTTTGCATGCAGCGTTAGTTGAGTATGTGCTACATGTGCATTCACTTCTACTGGACAACAAAGTGTTAAAGCCAACAGTACGGCAAGACGTTGATGGCATATTATTAACAAAAACAGGTAAAGGGTAACACCCATTCCCCACCGTCTGCACGGGATCGGTGGGGAACTGATGAGGCAAGTTGTGATTTTTTGGTATTTTATAATGTATTTTTCGAACAAGTAGACAACCGCTTTCACTACCATTTGGCTGTACGGAACTAGAGAACTATAACTACTGCGTTCCGACATCAGGACTAGAAGGAAGCCCCTCTAAGTTCAGTCCATGTGATCACCTAGTCATTAGACACCCTGTTTATTAGGATACATGAGGTGTCACAATTAGGAGAAGCAGGTCAGTCAGCCATCATTTGACCCATAGAATGGAAAGTGACAAGCACACAAGCCAAGGTGACAGGGTTACTTCTACATCACGAGCACAAGACTGGCTCAAGTCCATCAATACTTTTCTACTGTAAGCCTGGAAGGCCTGAGCAATAATGGATTTCCATTAAGAAGCTCCTCCAGTCACGCTGATATTCCATCGGGGAGGACAGTATTACCTGAATTATTTATTACCCTGCACGATCACATGATCTCAGGCACACGGCATTATATAGAATGGTAGATAAATAAGGGACAGTAAGTACATGGCTACTGCATGGAGCATTGCATTGTACTGTTCCTAGTATCAAGGGGTCCTGGAAAATGTCCTGGGATACTACTGAGATCGGCCTCATTATTTAATCTTAGTATCATCATAGGGAAACTGTATTCAACCAAATCAGCACAGAAATAAATCCCCACTGTGCACTTATTCCAACAGTGGGTGTATTGGGGGCAGAATGATTTGGATCCACATTCTGATAAAACCAGGGCTCAAAGAGGAAGCGTTGGGATGGGGGCATAAAGATGATAACTCAGCTAAGTAGGCTGAACCCAAGCGGATATTTGGGAAACCCCTTCACTTAACCAAAATCATTCACCAAGAACGGTCTAAGGACTCGACTGGCAGCTTTGCATAGAGACCGTGAGACTAGGACCTGTGTCCATAATGTGGGGGCTTGCCCGACCTCACCGGCCTAGAGGTAGTGCTGCCCCCAGACCAGCTGTACTGATACTGATTGAGTTTTAACTATTGAGTGACTGCTGTGGTGCAGCTGTAGCTCGAGAGGTAAAAACCAATCATTAACACTACCAAAAAAATCAGTATAGCCCAACCTAGGGGGTTAAAGACTAATCTTGTCCAAATGGGGCGAGGGTCAATGGATGTTGCAGGGGAGGGGCCCCACACTCAGGACCCCTCTCTCTCCCCTAGAGTGGAGACTGCTGAACTTATGGCGCTCATACATTAGACACTAATCTGAATGGCAATCATATAATGTCCGGCTGTCTTTGGCTACTCGGGTCAATTAGGTGCCAGGAGTTGGACTTGTTTTCCACCAGGGTTCTTAACATCAGTATTTGTAAGCCAAAAACCAGGAGTGGGTGATAAATACAGAAGTGGTGACGTGTTTCTATTATACTTTTCCTCTGATTGTTCCTCTACTGGTTTTGGCTTACAAATACTGATGTAAAATACTAAAGAAATACTGAACGTGTGAACGTGGCCTTATGAGGCGAGGGTTGTGACAGCAAACAGGCCGCACCGTGCTCTCACTATAGGACTGGCCCTGTGGTCCGTGTGGACGCCTCTATCTTCCTGCCATCCTGGTATTACACCGGTGTCATTAGTAAGAGTGATGGCCAATGTATAACACAGGATTGGTGGAGACTGGAGCACTGATGGGAACGGCCCCTTTAATTGTAGCTCCACGTCTGCGGCGCCCAGACCTTCCTCATATAGTGCAGAACCAAGTGAGAGCCCTGAGCTAACAGCGCACATAAAGAAGGCAGCGCCGTGTCAGTACTAGGGCGAGCACTACACAGCCATCCGCCGCAGTCTCACCTGCCCGGGCCGGCGCTGTACGGAGCCTCGTCTGATACACTACTGTATACACTGCTCTCCACTCCCCGGCCCCTCCTCTGCGACACCGGCCGTGCGTACCACCCAACGTACTGACGTCAGAGCTGAACACTTAGCGCAGGATAAATAGTCACGCTCTGATTGTGTCCTTATTACAGGAGCCATGTTTGTGAAGCCTCTCCGTACAGAGGTATAGCAGTGGACTACACAAATATGGCTCCTGCACACTACAAGTATAATGACAGCACTGGAGACACATTTGTCATCTGTTTTGTGCAAGGACAAACCCTAATGAATAGAGAAGATTGTGACTGACTGTTCTAGCAAAACCTGATTGGCTAGTTGTGCCGTCACTGGGCGGAGCTAAGTAATAAACAAGAGGTGCGGGCCGTGTCTGGACAGGTGTTGAGGAGTTAATTTAAGGATGCAGTGATTTATATTTTTCATTTTATACCTTATAAGAGCCAAAGGCCACATTTATCAACATTGGTTACAGGTGTCTAAAAGCAACCAATCAGAACAAAGCTTTTTTTTTCCAGAGCATTTAAGAGATGGCAAATTGTCTCTTCAGAGAGGAAGAGGAACAGAACTCTAGTGCCACCTACAGGAAGCAGCAATCCTAAAAGTCAATAGTGACCCTTTAGACGCCTGACTCCTCTCATCCAGCCAAACCAGAACTTACACTTTGCACTGATGAGGGGCAGTACCCCAAAACACAGTGTCTGCAAATTGAGTTTCTGGTTCTGGCTTATATCCTAAGTCATGTGACAAGGCTCATTAAAGGGTCACTATTGACTTTTAGGATTGCTACTTCCTTTAGGTGGCACTAGAGTTCTGGTCCTCTTCCTCTCTGAAGAGATAATTTGCGTATTTCCTAGAGGAGCATTGCGGCTTTAAAAGTCTCCTCACTTGACATGCTTAACATGTCACTCTCCATAAGGAGACATATTACTCCTCGGATAAGAGATGGCAAACAAAGACCTTACTATCTGACAGCTCTTAGAAAAGAGGCCTCATAACGTATACATGTTCATGTGCTGTACAAGGGCTAGTTTATTTACAAAACTAGTTGTTTTTGCATGCCTCCATTTTGGGGTAGATATAATATTTAACCCCTTCACCCCCTAAGCCTGTTTTCACCTTCACGACTGGGCCAAACCTTACAATTCTGACCACTGTCACTTTGTGTGATAATAACTCTGGAACAGTTCAGTGGATCCCAGTGATTTTGAGAATGTTTTTTTCATGATAGTGATAAAATTTCTTCAATATGGCTTGCGTTACTTTGTGAAAAAAAACTGAAATTTACCGAAAATGTAGCAATTTTCAAAAAATTTAATTTTTATGCCCTTAAAGCGCACCTGTCAGCAGGATTGTGCTTAGTAAACCACATACACTGTCAGGTGGGCGCCGTTATACTGAGTAATATGATACCTTTGATGATGAAATCCGTCCAGTGGTTCTATTAGAATCTTCATTTTTATTTCTGCCATAACGATATGCATGTGCTCTCATTATGTATTCATGTATTCCTATCTGTGCCTTGTGACAGGTCACTGTGTTTTCAGTGACCTGCCTACTGTTTTACATACTGACTTTGTGATTTCTGTGTCACATTGAAATTTACATTGCCAAAATGGCCACCACGGCCGCCAGTGCATGCGCAGTAGCATCTCTCATTTGCCGAGAGATGCTACTGCGCACGAGCGGCGCCATATTGTTGCACCCAAATTATTTTTCCAAAAACAAAATGGAGCCCAGTACATTGTAGTGCCCAGTACATTGTAGTGCCCAGTACATTGTAGTGACCAGTACATTGTAGTGACCAGTTGTGGCCAGCTCGTGCTACTGGAGACATGCACCTGTAAATTAGATAGGCTCTCGTCGCTACGGAAACACCAAACATGTGGACACTAAATGTGGTTTAGGCACAGAAGGGATGGGAGCATTTGGATTTGGGAGCGCAGAATTCGCTGAATTTCTTTTGGGGGGCAAGGAGCCATAGCGCTTTACAAGAGCCTTTGTACAGCCAATAACAAGGAAGCACCCTATACTTCTATTGACAGATGACGGACCTGATTGGGGACTTTTTTGTGGATTGATTTGAAGCTTTTGTTAGGAACATTTTGGATCACATTTATCCTGTGCACTACGCTGACCAGTGGCGTGCCGCCAATGTGGCAGGCCACGCGACTGCTATGGGGCCCGTGAGCCGGGGGGGCCCGGTGTCAGTGCCCACGCATCAGCCACCGCCCCTATGCCCCGCCCCCCTCCTCCTCTTGCAGCCAATGCGGTCCCCCCCCCCCGCTCCACATTCAACTGTATTGGCAGATGCAGATACAGTTGAAGGCAATGATGGAGGAAGGAGCGTCATGTGACACTCCCTCTCCCATCATTTCCCCTCTGCATCTGACGCAGCGGCGTGATCACGCGCCACGCTGTGTCAGACAGTGAAGCTGGCAGCTGAGGGGAGACACGCTGCAGAGACTGCAGAGACTGAAGCAGCGGGGATTGAGAAGTGGTAAGTGTGTATATATATATATTTTTTTTTAAATCAGTGTGTACTACTAATACTGGGGGCTTAATAAATGTTACTGTTTTCCTTGAAAAGTGCAACATTTATTCAGTACTTTATGCTATGACTAAGGGTCAAATATGATCCGAAACGCATAAGCCTACACATGCTTTTATTTCTGTTGGAATTGTTTTTTTTAACGATGGATTAAATAAAGGCTTTTTTTAATTTTTCTACATCGTGTGCTGGAAAACTATTTTTTACTTTCACTGAGGATTTTTCTCCCAGATGGGGATGGACTAATTCCGAGCACCGAGATCATGGAAAGGAGGACTGGGCAGGTGAGCTGAAGATCTTTTTCTTACTTGCTTAATACTGGGGGCTGTATTTTAACCTATGGGGGGCTGCATTTTACCCAGGGGCTGCATTTTACCTCATTGGGGGGGACGGGCGCACTTTTATCCTATGGTGGGGGACGCACTTTTACCCTATAGTGGGGGCCGCACTTTTACTCTATTGGTGAGGCTGCATTATACTGCGTACAGGAACATGGGGAGTGCATTATACTGGGTGGACCACCATAGGGAGTGCATTATACTGCATACAGGACCATGGCGAGTGCATTATACTGCGTGGAGGACCATGGCGAGTGCATTATACTGCATACAGGACCATGGCGAGCGCATTATACTGAGTGGAGGACCATGGCGAGTGCATTATACAGAGTGGAGGACCATGGCGAGTGCATTATACTGAGCGGAGGACCATGGCGAGAGCATTATACTGAGCGGTTGACCATGGCGAGTGCATTATAATGAGTGGAGGACCATGGCGAATGCATTATACTGAGTTGAGGACCATGGCGAGTGCATTATACTGAGTGGAGGACCATGGTGAGTGTCTTATACTGTGTGGAGGACTATGACGAATGCATTATACTGTGTGGAGGACCATGGGGAGTGCCTTATACTGTGTGGAGGACCATGGGGAGCGTATTATACTCTGTATAGTGTGAAAGTTTGTGTGGTGGTCATTATACTTCATGGAGTGCTGTGTGGGGGTCACCATACTTTGCCCTGGGAGTTGAGGTGGGGTACAGTAGGGTTATTATACTGTGCATGTGAAGGAATTCAACATAGGGGTATCACTGTGTTTGGGGGGCACTTTTGTTGGCATCATACCTTATGGGGGCAATGAAAGTGGGATCCCTGACAATTATTTCCATTTTTTTGGGGGTGAGCCCAATTAGAACTTCTGCTATAGGGCCCTATGATTCCTATGTACGTCCCTGACGCTGAGCACTTACATTGGGGTTTCCATCTCGTAAATCTCTGAATTACGTGATTCAGATGAAACCCCCGAGGGATCTATTCACTATAATGAGGCTCAGAGTTACTCTGGACTCCATCTGGCCTTTGTTCATCGGTGTCCTTATTTTCAGACGTGCACAAATCATGAAAGGCCAGACAGAGTCCATAGTGCCTCCATCTGCCTCATTATAGGGTATCTTCCGCCGGGGGTTCCGTATGAATCACGTATTTCAGAGATTTACATAAAAACCCCCGGTGTAAGCGTTCAGTGCAGGATAAATGCGCGACGAGCCTTACCACGATCTTTGGGAGGCAGAATGAACAAATCAACAGCAGGTGAAGAATTGGTTTTATTTATTTTTTACGCCGTTCCTCGCATGATACAAGAGATTAGACGACTTTATTCTTCGGGTCGGTGCGATTACAGCGATACCAGATTTACAATGGGTTTTTATGTTTGGCAGCTGTCATACTCTAAAAGACCCTTTTTTCTCAAAAACTACTTTTTGCATCGCCATATTTTGAGAGCTAGAATTTTTCCATATTTCAGTCGTGACGGCTTGTTTTTTGCGGGACGAGTTGATGTTTTTATTGGTACCATTTTTGGGCACATAACATTTTTTGATTACTTTCTATTCCGATTTTTGGGAGACAGAATAAACAAAAAACAAGAATTCAGGAATTGTTTTTTTTTTAATGGTGTTCCACATTTGGTAAAATTATTAAACAGCTTTATTCTTCACATCAGTACGATTACAGTGATATTGTTTATATTGTTTTTTTATTTATATTGTTTATATTTTTATTTATATTGTTTTATTTTTATTTATTTATATTGTTTTTTTATGTTTTGGCGCTTTTGTGTAATCAAAACTATTTTATAGAAAAAATAATAATTTTTGCATCGCTTTATTCTGAGAGCTATAACTTTTTTATTTTTCTGCTGATGGAGCCGTATGTCAGCTTGTTTTTTTGCAGGACAAGATGACGTTTTCAGCGGTACCATTTTTATTTACATTTGTCTTTTTGATCGCGTTTTATTTCACTTTTTGTTCGACGGTATGATGAAATAACATCATTTTTTTGCCTCAGTGTTTTTTTTTTACGGTGTTAACAGAAGGGGATAACTGGTAGGACAGTTTTATAGATCAGGTCATTCCAGATGCGGCGATACTAAATATGTGTACTTTTTCCATAAAAATATTTATTTATGGGTACTATATATTTTTTATTTTATTTTTTATTTTGTGATTTTTAAAAACATTTATTTTTACAATTTTTTTTTAAACTTTTTAAAAACTTTTTTACTTAGTCCCACTATGGGACTTTCACTTTCAGCCGTCTGATCGCAGTTCTAATGCATTGCAATGTATTAGAACTGTTAGTCTGCTCTCTCACAAACTTGTTAAGTCTTGCACTGAGCAAGAACTAACAAGTTTGCTAGCGCCTGGTGACTCGGATGTCGTCATGACGACATGGGGTCACCATGGCAACGATCGGCCCCCGCGATGACGTCGCGTGGGCGCCGATCAGAGAGCAGAGGGGGCTCCCTCCCTCTGCATGCCTGCTAAATGCTGCGATCGCTAGCAATCACAGCATTTAGGGAGTTAAAGTGGTGGGAGCAGTGCTCCTGGTACTGAGTGCCAGTTGTCAGCTGTCAGAATCAGCTGACACCCGGCGGCAATCGCGCGTGCACAGCCACTGTGAGCGCAAAATCGCCTGGATGTACTTAGTACGTCCAAGCTCGGGAAGCACTTCCCAACCAGGACGTATTGAGTACGTCTAAGGTCGGAAAGGAGTTAATTATCTGTTCGTATAAATTGAGGGAGAGAGGAGAATGGGGAAAAACAGCAATTCCTTCATTGTGGTTTTGAAGTTTGTACTGATGCATGGAGGCTCACCACGCTTGCTGATCTTGCAGACAACTGAGAGCCTTGTAACCGGAGGGTGCTGGATCCAGCTGGAGTAGCACAGCAATAAAAAAAGGAGGGAGGGGGAATGCAGCATGTCCATCCGGTAAGTATAAAAAAAACTATTTAAATCCTTTAAAACTAACAATGTCCAGGAAAAACCTTAAAAGTGACGCGTTTCTGGCTAAATACGCCCTTAATTATAGTATGATTACTAATGATTAAGGGCATTTTTGACAGAAACACGACAGTTTTAACATTTAAATAAATACTTTTTTATACTTACCGGATGGACGTGCTGCATTCCCTCTTCTTTCTTTTGTACTGATGCAGATCGGCTTAGTGTATGTTACGGTCCATTTACAAACCATAATGCCCGGACTGACCGCAGGTCTCATGACCTGTATTTACATTTTATCAACATTTTAGGAAATGCACTGTATTCAACAAGCCTTACATTTGTGATTTTTTTAAAGTCAGTTTAGCTTTATCAGGGCTGATATTTTGCAAGACAAGTAGTTTTTATTGGCAGTATATTGGGGTTTAAAAAATTCTTATTGGTTAATTAATTTGGGTGATGGATTTTGGTAAAAATGGCATTTCACTATTTTTTTTTACGCTTTGTCAGTGGTCTTCAGCTAATTTTTTTTCAATTTCCTTTATATTGCATGTATCGCTGACCGGCAGTCAATTAAGTCTTGGCACAAAGGCCAATAGACATATAGCAATGGTGAAGGTGTGGGCTTCTGTTAAGACCCAGGCTGTCATGCCAACTAAATAACACCATTGGGGTGACAGGGAGCATACTTGGCTGGACAGTGGTTTTTTTTTTTTGCAGGATTGTAAATGTGGATGAAGCTTGTCAAAACCACTTTATTTACGATTACGAACCATTAATAAAACAAATCTTTTAATTACCATAATTAAGAAATATAGTGTTACGTTTACAAGTTCACACGTATGTTTTGCTGCTTCAGATTGCACGAGCATCACGGGCGCTCCAATACTTGCACCCAGAGATCACCTCTATGGGAGCACCACAGGAGGTCTTATACCATCTCTATAAGTGCGATCTCCTGCTATTGACAATTGTTGTGGACACCAGGGAAGTGTTTAGGGGGTCCAATGACCCACTTCAGCTACCGTAATATTAAAATCCGCTATGAGTGGAACTAAATATCCCAGCTAGCACGTCTGCAACACCTGGTTCCCCACCCATGACTTACCGGAATATAAAATCTATTGTGGACCACTGTAAACAAAATGTCTTCTTTAGCCTAATTTTCCAAGACAAAGCCGGTGGCCTGGTGAAACATGTTGAGTCAAGCAATATTTACAATCGAGAATGGTGTGTCAAAAGTGCGAATTGAGAGATACTAGGGCAAAACCGGAGACATCTAAAGCAGATACAGCTGCTTGGCGCTCCTTTGGCTATAGTAAAAATACGTATTGAATGTATATATCGATACTATCAGACACATTCAAACACTAATTGTGACAAACCCTCTTGGGATTTTGGTTGTATATAGAGATCTACAATAGATATTTATTTTTTATTATGGTAAATATGTTTTATTAATGGTTCAGAAATAAGTGATTTATTACGCCCTTACTAGGCATAGAGGAATAAAATGAACATCTGAACAATAGGGCATTAAATAATTGCTTGTCAAAACCTAACTATAATGTTAGTTTCAGAGTGGGTGCTCCCAGTCTTGGGCTAGCGCCCTGTATTTTGCATGTAAATGTTGTATGAGAGCGTCCCTTCCCCCTGCCCAAACACCATATTTACTATGGCATCCAAATTTCTGGAATCAGAGCTACTACAATGGTTAGGAACAAAATCCATTGTACCCTATCATCTAGATCCAAGTACAAAGATGCTGCCAGTCCTTCCTCTGGAAAATATGACTTGTCTAACATCTGAAGGTCAGAGGATGAATGTTTTCCACATGAGAGAGAGAGGTGAGTCCAGATTCTCTTTCTTCGCTTTCCTCTTCTGATAACAAAAAAAGGGATGAACCCTTATTCTGCCAGTAAACACAGAAAAGGTATTAATGGCTATAACAGCCACAATGGGTATGATAAGATATGAGAGAATGTGTATGCTTCAGAATGTAATGTTCCAATGTTTGGAGCAACAGAAAAACAAAACCTTCCCAGTATATGTAAATGTTATAAAAAAAATAAAAAGAGTGGAAGCCACCAAATAAAAGGGAGTTATGCTTAAAAATGTTAAGTATGCATACTCTTTGAAGCAAGATTCTTCATTTTATTATAAGGTTTAGGGATCATTCAGACATCTCTTTTCCACTTACGTGTTCTATCCATGTTTTTCAGGTATCCGTGGGGTATTTGCTGGCCTTGTGTTAGCAATAAAAATCCCAGAGACATGTCAGTTTTTTATCTAAGTCATGGATATAAATCATCCATACAAGACTATGGGTCCCTGAAAATCATGGAGAGCACACGGATGGCATCAGTGTACAATCCTTGTGCTGAATGAGAGTAATGGGTAGGAGAAGCCAATTTTTTTTTGGGCATATGAGAAAATCACTGATCAAAAAAAAAACCTGACACATTAACCAAGCACTGATGTAAATCTGAACCAGCACACATTTGTGTTCACCCCAAAAATGTAAACGTTTTAAATTGCCTCCCTTTTTATGAAACATAAATGACAAATTCTAAAAAATTAAAACAATGAACATATTTTGTATCACCGAGTAGAAAGTTTTTCCAAAATACCAAAACTCTAAAATCTTTTTCCCATATGGTGAGCACCAACATAGCAAAAAATATTGAAATGTAAAATCATTGTTTTTTGTTCAGTTCACCTCTCAAAAAATGCAATAAAAAGAGATCACAAAGCCGTATGGATATTAAAAAAATGTCAATTGAAACTACAGCTTCCCCTGCAAATAAAACAAACAATCCCTCATATACCTCATCAATGGAAAGGCGACTGCAGCCAGTTTTTTCTTCTTTTAAATACAATATATATTTGGGATTACCATAACCGTATTGACCCATAGAACAAAGTTACCAGGTCATGTTTATCACAAAGCTGACCTTGTAAACACAAAACCCCAAAAAACTGCAATGGAATTTCAATTTTTTTTTCATTCTAGCCCTTTTGGGATTTTTTCCAATTCTTCACTATATTCTATGGTAAAATAAATGGTATAATTAAAAACTGCAACACATACCGCAAAAAAACAAGCCCTCATACAGGTATGTTAATGAAAAAATTAAAATGCTTTAGCTCTTGAAATGCGAAAAGAAAAAAAAACAAAGTTCTCCAAGGAGTTAAAGGGCTGATCTAAAGTTTCATCTTCAGGAACGCAACGATCTTCAGCCTCCCAGCTCCCTGTTTACTGGTAGACTACAGTGATGGCTGATAACCTAGACAAAGAGCGTTAAACAGTAAAAATTAAAAGCCCTCCATCTTAAATAATTTGAAGGATTTTTAATCAGTAAAATTGCACAGTTGCTTGTTTTTACAAGCATTTAGCAATTTTAACCATTACTGTTGTTCAGACAACACCCTCTGCCCTTTACCGACACCCACCGTACATGTACGGAGCACCTCGGTAGCGGGTGTATGGAGAGGGCTCATGGGGTGAGCCCGCCCCATACCAGGCAGGTAATGGCTGTGTGTTATAGCTAGTTCCCTAAGGAGACTAATAAATAGAGTGAAAAAAAATGTATTTAATTATATGAAAAAAAACCCCCATAAAACTTCAAATTACTCCCTTTTCCTCCATTAAAAATAAAGATAGTAATAAACAAAATCAATATATTATAAATAACCCAATTGGTAAACAATGTAAGCAGAAAAAAATTCAAAAATGACAAAATGAAGTTTTTTGGGTCATCGCATTATCACAAAAAATGCTTTTAGCAAACAATCAAAATGTCACATGTATCCCAAAACAGTATCAATAAAGATGATGTCTTGCCCTGCAAAAAATATGCCCTCACATGGCTCCAAACGTTACGGGTTTCAGAAAATGGTGACACAATCATAAAAATCTTTTTTTCAAAGTTCTATTTTTTTTTCACCACTAAAATAATAAAAAAACTGGACATGATTGGTTTAGCCATAATCGTACTGATGAGCAGCATTATATTGCAAGACCATTTTTAGCACACAATGTACGTCGTAAAAACAATTCCCAAAAAACAATGTCAAAATAGCTTTTTTTTTATCAGAATTTCACATTTTTTTCAATTTCCTGTTTTTTAATACACTATATGGTAAAATGAATGGTGTCATTCAAAAATATGACTTGTCCCCCAAAAAACAAGCCCTCATACGTGTCTATGTGGACAGAAAAATAAAAAAGTTATGGCTCTGGGAAAAAGGGAAGGAAAAAATGAAAAAACAGAGAAAGCATTGGAGCATACTTAAAGCTCATCTTGATATTTGTGATCTACTGCCCAACCTTCCTGCCATCACATACAGAAAAGGGAGGTCTGTACGTGACCAACTTGTGCACAGTGCTGTCCGATCAGTAGACCCTTGACATGGCTGGAAAATAGGGATATGAGCATATAGAATATCAGGCCGTTTTCTGCTCTCCCCTCCCCCTTTTCCCTCCCCGTGCCTCCATATATCCCAAATAATCTTATTATGATATCACTATCCCTAACATATTGGTGGAACACATTTGCATTCCAGAGTTATCTGCAAGTACAACCCTGATATTATAATCAGGATTAAAGAATATTAAGGGTGGATGCATGCGCATATACGGTGCGCAATGCCGTTCACAATACCAAGACAGGCGCCTGCGCATTTAAGATACAGGTGAAACACATTTCATTCCACAGCGTTGTGACGGGTGCGAGCGTGATTTAATCTTCCTTGTCCATGCGTACGTGAGGATGCGGTTTCATCTATATGGCGCATGCCCAGGCTGGAGAGCATAAGTTAGAAAAAATGTTTAAAAAATCCAACAGTTTTCAAAACAGTTTTTGAGTAGGATTTTACAGACTATCCGCTACAAAAATTGATCACAAAAAGCTCAGTGTGAACATCCCCTTTAGATAAACTAGAGTTTTGCTTAGCCCCATCCATTTTTTAAACAAAACTTACAAGGCTGGTGCAAAAGGACAAAAAGTCACAATATTTTTGCACAATTATCCCTTGCACCAAATGTAGGGACTCTGGTAAACTGGCATGTAGGGAATGATACATTCTCCCCACAGGTTTTTAAATTGATTATTAATATCTGCACAATTTTTAAGGTTTAATGACTCTTTACATGCCCGGGCCTCCAACCCTAGGACTCAAAGTTTTTGAGGAGTTTTGAGATTTAGCAAAGGATTTCAAGAGAAACTGCTCGAAAAACTCAGTGTTCACATAGCTTTAGAGTGACAAAAAAATTCAGTAATATTACACAAAAGAATGAAACATTCTCATGTCAGGCAGGGATAAACATGGATGTAGATGATTTTGTGCAAACTTGGGGCATCCATGAAAGTTTCAAAGAGTGCAATCATTAGAACAAATATAATTAGACACACTATTACATTCAGGAGTACAAGAATGCTAAATAAAACGTTTCTTCCAGTGATGTTAGACTTTTGGACCTTGTTTTGTGTGCACATACTGTATATACAGCAATATGTTCTTTTGTCAGTAGGTGGCAGCATACAACAGGGTTCTGATGTGTACGTTTTTGGATGCCAAATCTGCAGTTTGCACAACAAAACTATCACTGTGATAAATTTTGGTGTGGTTTGTCATTTATTCTTGCATTGCAAAAGCTCTATTTTTTATAGTTAGGACCGTGTTTGTTGCTCTATATTTATTATGTCTTTGATTGTTAACAGGATTGGCTCTTCTGGAATAATATGAATTAAACATATTAGGACGAGTTTTCATAATTCTGCGTGATTTGTGCCCTAGTTTGTCATCATTAAATCATCTAGAATGAAATACAAATAAATAATAATAATTTAATATTTTTTAAAGGGTTTGAACCAAATTTGAAGAAAAAGTGGACTTTTTTCTAAGTGAAAAGGGAAAGACAAAAACCATCTGCAGTGACTTTGAAGACTTAGGCAAGAAAGTGAAAGAATTGGGAGCGCAGGTGGTCTTCTCATCCATCCTCCCAGTGGATGGCCATGGAACAATGAGGTGGAATAAGATTCTACAGGTGAACAACTGGCTATGTCGATGGTGCCGTCAACAAGGATTTGGATTTCTGGATCACGGAATGAATTACCTATACGATGGACTACTTGCTAGAGATGGGGTGCACCTTACGAAGACTGGAAAACATGTATTTGGAAGTTGCCTTGCTACACTCATCAGAAGAGCTTTAAACTAGAACAATGTGGGAAGGGAAGCAAAAGTCCAGAAAAAGCCATACAGCTGACAAATACTATTGAGATCTCTGCTACTGGAAGTGGAAAGGAAGAACAAAGACAAAACAATTTAAATAATAAAAATATGGGAGGAAGAGAAACCAATCACAAACTAAAATGTTTTTATACAAATGCACAAAGCATGGGCAACAAACAAGGAGAATTGGAACTACTAATGCAGGAAAAGGAATATGATGTCATTGGAATCACTGAAACTTGGTGGGACGATACACATGATTGGAATAAAAGGCTAAAAGGATACAACTTATTTGCAAGAAACAGACTTGATAAACGAGGAGGAGGTGTTGCATTGTATGTTAGAAAAGCGTATATCTGCACAGAGATTGAAGCTTCAGAGACTGGGAGTTCTGTGGAAACTGTTTGGGTAAGAATACAAGGAGAGAACAACGGAAAGGACACCATTGTAAGCATTTACTACAGGCCACCTGGGCAAGCTGAAGATATGGATGAACTCTTTATGTATCAAATGACCAAGTTCTCCAAAAAATATGACGTAGTGGTCATGGGAGATTTTAACTATCCAGACATTTGTTGGGAATCTCTCTCAAGTAAAACTAACAGGTCAAGCAAATTCTTATCCTCTCTTGCTGACAACTTTATCTTCCAAAAGGTAGGGGAGAAAACAAGGGGATCTGCTACTTTGGATCTAATCCTTATAAACAGGGAGGAAATGGTTGAGGAGGTAAAGGTGGCTGGGACCCTAGGAGGCAGCGATCATGCTATTATAGAATTTTGGGTAACTAGAGGAGGAAGACATGTGAAGACTCAAACTTCAAGGTTAGATTTTAGAAAGGCAGATTTTAAGAGACTCAGAAAGAGAATAGGAGGGATCCAATGGCTGGATGTCCTTAAGGACAAAAATGTCCAGGAAGGATGGGAAATTTTTAAAAATGAGATTCTCAAAGCACAATCGTTAACAATCCCGAAAAGTAGGAAGAATGGGAAGCATTTAAGGAAACCAGGATGGATGAACACAGAACTTAAACACATGCTAAAAAGAAAGAAAGAAATGTTTATTAAATGGAAAGAGGGAGGCATATCTAAAGAAGATTATAATGCAGTCTGCAGATCCTGCAGGGCACGTATCAGGTTAGCTAAAGCTGACAATGAATTAAGGCTTGCAAGAGATGTCAAAAGCAATAAAAAAGGATTTTGGGGGTATGTCAAAAGTAAAAGAAAAGTCAAAGATGCTATAGGATTTTTACAGGATGAAAATGGAGAAATGGTAAGAGAGGATGTTGAGAAGGCCAAACTTTTTAATTCCTATTTTGCATCTGTTTTCTCTCAGAAAGAAAATGTAACATCAACTGATCTTCACTGTCCTTTTAAAGGAATAGAGGAATCCAAGTTATCTGTAAACAGAAAGATTGTGAGGGAATATTTAGCTAACATAAATGAGTTCAAGTCTCCAGGTCCAGATGAATTACACCCCAGAGTACTGAAGGAGATCGTAGAAGAAATTTTAGAACCACTCTCCATAATCTTTGAAAATTCTTGGAGAACAGGAGAAGTCCCAGAAGACTGGAGAAGAGCAAATGTTGTTCCTATCTTCAAAAAGGGGAAGAAGGTGGACCCAGGGAACTATAGGCCGGTGAGTCTGACTTCTATACCAGGAAAGATCTTTGAAAAAATTATTAAACAACATGTATGTAAGTACATGGATAAGAATGAAGTGATTAACCAGAGTCAGCATGGGTTTGTAACTAACAAGTCATGTCAGACTAACTTAATTTCCTTCTATGACAGAATCACTGACTGGGTGGATCAGGGAAATGCTGTATAGTATATCTTGACTTCAGCAAAGCATTTGACAAAGTATTTCACACCATCCTTATTGAAAAAATGACCAAGTATGCAATGGACTAGGCAACTGTTAGGTAGGTTCATAACTGGCTTAGTGATCGGACTCAAAGGGTGGTTGAAAATGGCTTCACATCCAGCTGGATGAATGTCTCAAGTGGGGTACCACAGGGCTCCGTCCTGGGACCTGTATTGTTCAACATCTTTATCAATGATTTAGATGAAGGAATTGAGGGTAAACTGATTAAATTTGCTGATGACACAAAGCTGGGAGGGATAGCTAATACTAGAGAAGAGAGAGAGAGGATTCAAAAAGACCTAAATAAACTGGAGCAGTGGGCAGCAACCAACAGAATGGTTTTTAACAGGGAAAAATGCAAAGTACTACATCTGGGCAGTAAAAATGAAAAAAGCATATACAGAATGGGAGGAATAGAGCTAAGCAACAGTACATGTGAAAAAGACTTAGGTATACTAATAGATCATAGACTGAACATGAGTCAACAGTGTGATGCAGCAGTAAAAAAGGCAAATACAATTCTGGGATGTATTAACAGAAGCATACAGTCTAGATCACGTGAAGTCATTATCGGTCTGTACTCCTCTTTGGTCAGACCTCATCTGGAATACTGTGTACAGTTTTGGGCACCACATTTTAAAAAAGACATAGACAAACTGGAGCAAGGTCAGAGAAGAGCGGCCAGAATGGTGACTGGTCTGCAAACCATGTCCTATGAGGAACGGTTGCAGGATTTGGGAATGTTTAGCTTGCAAAAAAGAAGACTGAGAGGAGACTTAATAGCTGTCTACAAATATGTCAAGGGCTGTCACATTGTAGAAGGATCATCTTTATTCTCATTTGCACAAGGAAAGACTAGAAGCAATGGGATGAAACTAAATGGGAGGAGACACAGATTAGATATTAGAAAAAACTTTTTGACAGTTAGGGTGATTAATGAGTGGAACAGGCTGCCACGAGAGGTGGTGAGTTCCCCTTCAATGGACGTCTTCAAACAGAGGCTGGACAGACATCTGTCTGAGATGATCTAGTGAATCCTGCTTTGAGCAGGGGGTTGGACCAGATGACCCAGGAGGTCCCTTCCAACTCTACCATTCTATGATTCTATGATTCATCCAGCTGTCTTCCTGGTACCATATGCAGATTAAGGCTCAGATCTATCAGCTGCCATGCCAAGTTGATGGCTTCCTATTACAGCTGTGTGCATGAGGCCTAAGGCAGTCTGTGTTTTCTGCAGCCAGAGCTGCTGAAGAATATCTAATGGTCAATTTAGTAACGTATATGCATGATATACAGTGTCTGTATTCTGCTCTATTCATGTGAGAAGCACTGATCAATCTCAGTTTGCAGCTTTACTGAAGGGGTAATGCTCCCCCCCTGCTGGGCGGCATGTGTGCGCCGTCAGCCAATAATAATAGCATGTCGTCTGTCAGTCTTGGTCCCTCTAGATTACTGTATAGAGTTAAAAGAGTAAATTCAAGTGAGCTCCTGGGACCTGCTAAGTGGGGCGAATGCCAAAGGCGGTTTCACACATTTTGTGACCCGTGTGTCCACTGTCAGACCAAGGTAAGCAGAAAAAAAGAGAGAAAACTTTAAAATATTTTGTCAACAAAATCCAAATGTTGACTTATTGTTCTTTTGCTTTATAAATAAAAAGACATTTCTCCAAAGTGTCACATTAGCTATTTTTCAACACATGAATATCAGACCGCATGTTACTCATAGCTTGCGTGACCCGAATTTGCTACCATGACCTGCAGCATCTCTGGACTTGTCATCCAGAAAGCACATCTGGGACATCATTGTTCGGCAATTGCAAAGGTAGCTGCCAGCAGCGGACCTTGGTGATTTGGAAGTGCCAAAGCTCAGGACACCACAATGCATTTGTAAATGAAGCAGACTCAGAGACTATGCAACTTCAACTTGAAAAAATAGAGTTATTACTACTTCAATATTTATCAAACCACAATATCAATTTTATTAATGAAAAAAGACAAACATGATAAAAACATATAAGATGGGTATTACACCCAAATTATTGAAAAGAGAAAATTCCCTTAAATATACACAAGGTGGATCAGAAGAGCCCAAGACGATTGGGGATAGACTGCATGGGAGATCAAAGGTCAAACACTCACCCAAGTGTGACCACATCCCATAGGTAACCACAAAATAACAGTGCTGGCCCTTAATTCAATGTAAGTCAGAGTATATAGATAACTAGAAAAGGACAAGCACATAATGCACAAGTGGGAAACCTAAGAGAAAGGGCGCACACCAAGTAATATACAGGTGAATCTCACTAAATTAGAATATCAACAAAAAGTTAATTTATTTCAGTTCTTCAATACAAAAAGTGAAACTTATATATTATATAGTCATTACAAACAGAGTGATCTATTTCAAGTGTTTATTTCTGTTAATGTTGATGGTCATGCCCCAACTCACGTTTCAAATCTTCCTCAGGTGATCTATGTGTCCAAGTACATTCAGTGTGGCAGAACTTTTCCCCGACAACCATTGATAACCTCATTAATAGCATGCCAAGGCATGTATGTGCTTATATTTCTGCACATGGCACTCGTAATCATTACTGAATATATCAAGATGTTTTGAAAATGTAATACATATGTAAAAAACTGATGTTTGAATGAGTGCAAAGTCTTTAAAGGGAATCTGTCATGTAAATAAATGCCATTAACTTGCAGTTATGGGGTTAATCAGCAGGTTAATACCATTCTGAAGCTGTCCTGCCCCCACACGAAGAGCCCAACTGCTGGGATGAAATTAACTCCTATGACTGAAAGCTCAGGGCTGTTTTAATTTTTTTTTTATCATTTTCAAATCATTAACAAGTCTTTCGATCCTTTGTTTTCCATAATTCCCTGACTTTTGCTTAGTAAGTAACAATAAGTGTTTCACGATAATCTTTTAGTGTAAACAGGCTGCCGATCACCCAATGAACAAGCAAAACGCTTATTCATTGGTTGACATTATAGCACCCCGAGGGCTCGGCTGCTACAGGGGTATTGCACCTCAAACCAGAGGTGTGATATTCCACTCCCGGGTAAGGATGGAGTATGGACCAGGACTCAGTAAGCTGCATGCACCACACACACACCATTTCCGAGGGACAGTTCAACGGTGCTCCCACTAGACAGAAGTGCAGGCACGACAGAATCTGTCCCTGGCTGGAGTGGGGAAGGGAAAGTACACCCAGTGGTGTAGGAGCAGATAGGGGTGGGTCTCTGGGCAAAGGTAGGAGCCCATTGGTTGCTAGTCACCTGGGCTCACACATAGAGGGAGGTATATAAGGTGGGCACCATCTTAGAACAGTGTTCAGTCCGGGGAGTCTGTTCAGAGAGGAGTTCAGCCAGAGAGGGCTGACAGGGAGCTGTGGCTCAGTCTGGGCCCAGCTCCACGAGGCAGGCCTGGAGTGGAGGCCAGAAACAGCAGAGAGAACAGGAACAGAAGAGAAAGGAAACAAGGAACAGCACATTAAGAGAGGCCCAGAGACACGAGGACAGAAGGAACCCCATAGGCCCAGGAGATTGCGGGTGACGGGTTGGCAGAACAGGGTACCAGAACCCAAATTGGTGGAGGCAATAAATTCCTCAGCCAAAGACCGGAGGTTGTGACCACAACTTGGTGCGACCCCTCACTACATCCACCAGGAAAGCATACCACATAGGGTTAGGGAAACCGGAGATAGGTTTCGCCAAGAGAAGGCCCGAGGAAGCTGGACAAAGGTGGGTCACTTGTGGGGACGGCCAGAGAAAGGAAGAGAAGGGAGCCCTGTGCCACGCTCTGGAATTGCCTGGGAGTTGGTCGAGCCCCTTGCCTGGTGGACGCAGCACGGCTTGGGAAGTCACCGCCGGTACCGAGGTGACTAGGACCAGTAAAGAACTGTGAGTAAAGCATTGGAAACTGCAACCACACGTCTCTGTGTTTCATCGCCGCACCAGCACCATCAGTACTGGGACGCTCACACCATCACTCTCATCATCCACACTAGCTGCCCTGAGGCAATACTTCTCCCGTGGGGAGTTATCTCATACTTGGCTGCGCATACAGCATCAGCCTCAGCGGTCTGCAGCGCAGCGGCGGTCCCCACTGACCGCAATCCACGGGTGGCGTAGTCGGACACTTGTTATTACACTGAGACTGCCACTGAATTGACCACCCTGGGCATGGACCGGGTCAGCACCACGGAGACTACAACCCCCAGGGACCCGGCTCCGGGTAACCCACACACGTCCACACTAGGCCCAGGGGGCGCGTCAACATTATTTTTTGCGCAGCATAAAAGTTAATCATTCTCAGTGGTGCACATCCTGTGTAAACAGGTCTCACACTACAGAGAGTAATAGTACACACTGAGCGATCTAGTATAGATTGTTTAACGTGAATCGTTTACCTGTGTTAACAGGCTATTAAACGTTGATTATTTACAGATCAGCGCTCACTTAGTACTGCCAGTCAGTCTGTGTAAACTGACTTTTAGACCGCCTGTAATCAATTCCTGGCACATTGATTGACAGCAAGCTCTGCAGTGTGTGTGTGTGTGTGCAGCCTATATGTGCGGAGCTGACTGTTAATCAATGTACTATTCAAATGTATTACATGTCCATGCGCTGTCCGCATGCAAAACTGATAGTATACGGACAACACACTGACAAACAGCATTTACATCATGCTTGGCTGCCTTAATGGACCTGTGGCTACAGGGAGAACTGCTCTCTTCCAGTCATTGGGGCGATGCAAGAAGATGTTACAGTCAGCCTTTACTATATAGTGAGGGCGCTGCCCGGCGCCCACACTGAGAGCCCCACTACCGAGAGAAAATTAACTTTATTCCTCCCGGCAGCCTCGGTCTTTCAGTTATATGGGTGGGCTCACGTGGCTTCATTCACACCATTAGAGCCAGCCAGTGTTGGGGGTGCGGTTACAGCCGCCTCTCACTGTGTACTGAACGGTGACTGTAGCTGCGCCGACCGCACCCCTGTGACTGAAAGCCCGAGTCTGCTTGGAGGAATAAAGTTCATTTCCTCCTGGCAGCGGGGCTGTCGTTGCAGGCAATGAGCAGCATCAGAATCCTATGAATCTACAGATTAACCCCATAATTGCTAGTTAATAGCATTTTTTTACATGGCATGTTCCCTTTAATCTCCCTGCAGTACCTCAACCCGTTCACTTTCCACTCTGGCCAAGCAATGGCAATCCAATATAATCCCTCCTTTATTAACTCTGAATACCACAATGGAATAAATGAAAATTGTTTTCCTAAACTACACAACCTTTTTAAAGGGAACCTGTCACATTGTACCTGCAGTAACTGTAGTCAGCAAGGTATAGAAAAGAAGAATGATATATACTGTATTTTTCAGAATTTAAAACGCACTTTTTTCCTCCAAAATTTTGGAGGAAAGTGGGGGGTGCGTCTTATAGTCCAAATGTATGGCTGTATATGGTAGCTGTATATGTATATAGTGGCTATGGGTGGGGGAGGTTGTGGGGGAGCAGCAGTGGTGGAGGAGCGGGCACAGGAGGCAGGAGCCGCCTGCTGCAGCCTACACTGTGTCGGCTACAGCACTAAAGAAAATGAATATTCACTGCTCCCCACGCCCATGGGCGTGGAGAGCAGTGAATATTCATTTTTCTTAATAGCGCTCACACTGTACCCGCAGGGCGGCTCCTGCAGCTGCCGGCGGTCAGTGTGCCTACTGTTAAAATCCATGAATATTCACTACAACCCACTCCCATGGGTTGTAGTGAATATTCATGCACTTTAATAACGGGCACACAGACCGCCGGCGGCTGCATGAGCCGTGCTGTGGGTACAGTGTGAGCGCTATTAGGGAGAATGAATGGTCACTGCTCCCCACTCACACAGTCCCGGCATGGGGAGCAGTGACTCTTCTGGCACAGCATCTCACAGTGTGAGGGCCCATGCGCGGCTCACACTGTAACATGCAGTGCTGCCAGCACAGCAGGATGCAGTGCTGGAACACAGGGAAGAAAAGTGAGTAGATGTGTTTTTTTTTGTGTACAGCATGGGATGGGGGGTGCCAAGCATACCAGGAAGAGGGATGTGGGGTGCCAAGCATACCAGGAAGGGGGATGGGGATCAGGGGTGCCATGCATACCAGGATGCGGATCAGAGGTGCCATGCATACCAGGATGGGGATCAGGGTTGCCATGCATACCAGGATAGGGATCAGGTGTGCCATACATACCAGGATAGGGATCAAGGGTGCCATGCATACCAGGGGTGCCATGCAACCAGGATGAGGGTTGAGGGGTGCCATGCATACCAGGATGGGGATCAGGGGTGCCATGCATACCAGGATGAGGATCAGGGGTGCCATGCATACCAGGATGGTGGATTGGGGTGCCATGCATATCAGGATGGGGATGAAGGTGCCATGCACACCAGGATGGGGATCAGGGGTGCCATGCATACCAGGATAGGGATCAGATGTGCCATACATACCAGGATAGGGATCAAGGGTGCCATGCATACCAGGGGTGCCATGCAACCAGGATGAGGGATGAGGGGTGCCATGCATACCAGGATGGGGATCAGGGGTGCCATGCATACCAGGATGAGGATCAGGGGTGCCATACATACCAGGATGGTGGATTGGGATGCCATGCATATCAGGATGGGGATGAAGGTGCCATGCACACCAAGATGGGGATCAGGGGTGCCATGCATACCAGGATGGGGATCAGGGGTGCCATGCATACCAGGATGAGGATCAGGGGTGCCATGCATACCAGGATGGTGGATTGGGGTGCCATTCATATCAGGATGGGGATGAAGGTGCCATGCACACCAGGATGGGGATGAAGGTGCGATGCACACCAGGATGGGGATCAGGGGTGCCATGCACACCAGGATGGGGATCATGGGTGCCATGCATACCAGGATGGGTGATTGGGGTGCCATGCATATCAGGATGGTGATGAGGGGTGCCATGCATAGAAAGATGGAGATGGGGGCCACGTATAATAGGAAGGAGGGACCATATATACCAGGATGGGGGATATTAACAGAATTGATGGTCATTACCCCTAAACCAGTGTCAGCAGTTGAACCCCTCCCCCATAACAGTGCATCATGGCCACATTTTTTACTTACATTTTTTTTCTATTTTCCTCCTCTAAAACCTAGTTGCGACTTATGGTCCGGTGCGTCTTATAGTTGTGTTGGAATAGATTCAGTATAACTTGTAGTCTATTTATTGAAAACCCTGGTGATTGTATGCCTACAAGGATGGGGATCAGGGGTGCCATGCATACCAGGATGAGTATCAGGGGTGCCATGCATACCAGGATGGTGGATTGGGGTGCCATGCATATCAGGATGGGGATGAAGGTGCTATGCACACCAGGATGGGGATCAGGGGTGCCATGCATACCAGGATGGGGATCAGGGGTGCCATGCATACCAGGATGGGGGATGAAGGTGCCATGCATATCAGGATGGGGATGAAGGTGCCATGCACACCAGGATGGGGATCAGGGGTGCCAAGCATACCAGGATGGGGGGATCAGGGGTGCCATGCATACCAGGATGGGTGATGGGCGTGCCATGCATATCAGGATGGTGATGAGGGGTGCCATGCATATCAGGATGGTGATGAGGGGTGCCATTGCATAGAAAGATGGAGATGGGGGCCACGTATAATAGGAAGTAGGGACCATATATACCAGGATGGGGGATATTAACAGAATTGATTTTCATTACCCCTAAACCAGTGTCAGCAGCAGAACCCCTCCCCCATAACAGTGCATCATGACCACATTTTTTACTTACATTTTTTTTCTATTTTCCTCCTCTAAAACCTAGTTGCGACTTATGGTCCGGTGCGTCTTATAGCCCGAAAAATACGGTAGTTGTGTTGGAATAGATTCAGTATAACTTGTAGTCTATTTATTGAAAACCCTGGTGATTGCATGCCTACAAGTCTAGTGGGCGGTCCAAATGGTGATTGACAGCTAACTCTGCATGCACAGTTATACCAAGAAAGCACTGCATAAGAATGTCCACTAGACTTATATGAATACAAACACCAGGGATTTCAGTAAATCAAATACAAGTTTTTCTGAAACATTTCCTACAAAAAAATGTATATAAATCAGATGAGCCCCTCTAATCTATCTTATTCCACCTGCAGATCAGATACTATTTGCAACATGACAGGTTCACGTTAAGCTAAGTATTGTAAGAATTTATAGCTCATGTATCTTGTTAAAGGGTATCTGTCAGCAGATTTTTGCTATGTAATATGACAGCACCATTATGTAGGGACAAAGACCCTGATTCCAGTGATGTATTACTTAGTTTACTGGGTACAGCAGTTGTGATACAATCACAGTTTCTGTTGCAGATCTAGCAGAGCTCAGAATATTTTGCCCTGTGTAACCCCACTAACATCACTGATTGGCAGTTTTCTGTCTTCTCTGTATATTGGCAGAAAGATGCTAATCGGTGCTGGGAGTGTGGTTGGACTAGGAGGCACTAGGCAGCTTGTCCTGTAATGATAATCTCCTGCTGATGAAACACTGATTGTATTGAACAGAAAAACACAGCCCAGTAAGTGACACATTACTGTTATCAGGGTCTCTGCCTTTACATCATGCTGCTCTCAGATCACATAGCAAAAACCTGCTGACAGATTCCTTTTACAGCAGCTAATATTTATTTTATTATTTGGAAAAAGGGTTGTATTACCTGAAATTATTTCAGATGGCTGTAACTCTTTTTTTACTTTTCCTAGCTAGCTGGAAGTAGTACAGATGATAGATGGTGATTATTTCTATGAATGATAATTAGAAATGCTAAGCATACAGCTCACATGTAAATGATGCGAGTGTTTAATTATGTGGGGAAAGGACATGTTGATCTCAGCCACTGCAGCCAAAGTACATACTGTAATGTCTCGGGAAAAGAAGACAACTAAACTTCCTTTTAACACCTTGCATTTAAATGTATCATCGTTTATTGGCCATTGTTAAATCATTTGTCGTTTTAAAAACCTTTTACAACATTAATTTGTAACTCTAGTCTTTTATTCATGGATTCCTTCTATCATGATTAACTGCTAATAAATCAGGAATGAAAAATGAAACAAAAATAAAATGGCAAAATATCCTACAGTTTTTTTCTGCAGCACCTATCCAGATCTATGCATCTCCATGGTAACAGACTACAAACAATCATTCTTCATTCTGTTTATCCCTTCCTGCACTGCAAGCTGACTGTAATCACTAGAGAAACATATCCTCTCTACTTCTAAATGTATTGCGGTAGACCGGCTCACTCGGCTGCACATAGAGGTAGGCAGTAGGCACAGGAACGCTGTCTCATTAAATCTTCCAATGGTTTATTAAAGGTACTGCATAAACCAGTGCAGAGTTAGCAAAATAAACACGGCCTTTCATGCCTAACGGAAAAACAAAAGCATAACGTATGGCACAGTCCATGTTGCTGTGGGGATCCGCCTGCTCAGGAACAAACAATAAAAAGGTTCAGCTTTCCTTATCATGAACATACAGCTCTGGAGCTTGCATCTCCAGGCAAACCCAACACTGAATGAGCCAGAAGGCTGTGTATTTACCTTCTGGACTCCACCCTTTGGTGGAAATATGGTGAACAGCCTCCCACCCACTCTAAAGATGTTCACTTAACCCAGCCCTTAATATGGCCGATTAACCCCTCTCAGCACTTTGTGTGCTGAAGCATTTTCCTAGGTTCATACCACTGAAGCTAATAACCTTAGTGACACATATCTTCCCTCCAGTAATTTTCCTGTGACTTTGTCACATATCCACCCCCCCCCCTGCCCAAAGCCAGGGGTTTTGGCACCTTCAGTCACCAAACAGGGTTGTCTAGACAGGGCATCTGCGTTACCGTGCAACTCCCAGGTCTGTGCTCCACATGAAAGCTGAAGTCCTGGAGCCCTAGAAACCACCTAGTTACCCGGGTATTCCACCTATTCCTTTCCCTCATCCATCTCAGGGGTGCATGTAAGCTTCAACTCTTGGATCACCATCTCAGCTTCCGAAGACCATTTGTCCATCAATGTCTTCGTACACTTAAGATGGTTGGTCAGGGGTGCAGCTATCATGGCAAAATTCGGGATAAATCGCTGATAGTATCCCACAATTCCCAGAAATGCCTGAACCTGTTTCTTGGAGACCGGTTATGGACAATTTTAAGTCTCCACCTTATCTACTTATTTACCACCCCTCCCCCTGTATCACCCCTGATCGAATGAGCCCCCTCCCCCTGTATCACCCCTGACTGACTGCACCCCTCCTGTATTACCCCTGACTGACTGCACCCCCTGTATCACCCCTGACTGACTGAGCCCCCTCCCCCTGTATCACCCCTGACTGACTGCACCCCCCTGTATCACCACTGACCGACTGAGTTCCTCCTGTATCACCCCTGACCGACTGAGCCTCCTCCCCCCTATATCACCTCTGACTGAGTGCACTCCCCTGTATCACCAGTGACTGACTGAGCCCCCTCCCCCTGTATCAACCCTGACTGACTTCCCCTCACTGTATCACCCCTGACTGACTGAGCCCCCTGTATCACCCCTGACTGACAGAGCCCCCTCCCCCTGTATCACTCCTGACTGAGCCTCCTCTCCCTGTATCACCCCTGACTGACTGAGTCCCCTTTCCCTACCCATGACTGCACCCCCGTATCTTGACTGACTAAAAGTTTACTTCCCCCACTACTAACAAAATGAGGTCCTTCATAAAAAGTTATGGCCTTATAGGTGGCAGAGAGATATCCGTAAAAAGTGTATGGGGGGATGTGAGTGAAAGCTATTTTGCTATCACTCCATTGGCATACATAACTGATTTAGTGATCAGTGGGTACATTCACATAATGTATTTGCTGCAGAATTTCTACAATGGAAATCTCACAGCAAATTAACAGTGGTAATATCCACACAGATATTGTGCAGATATTGCCACGCTTACTACTACACAATGGTGCACCTTTACCACTGACCTGATCCTTTGTATTGCAAAGGATGAAATCCGTGGTGAATGTCCGCATCATAAATTGACACGTCATGTCAATTCACGGCGTGGATTTTCTCACCATAGGGATGAGATGTCATAAAACCCCATCCACTGCGCTGGTGCTATAAAACATTGGTTTGGTGGTTAATAAACACTAGGGGGCATTTATCATTGAGTGGGGACCAGATCTTTCTATAACATTAAGTGTACTTTCTTGTATTAAACCCTGATATTAGCATGTTTTACAACACAATTGTTGGTGTTGCCTTTATTTCTATGTAGCTACATAATGGGCCCCAAGAATGATTTTCACTGGTGGGCCCAAAGTAGTTCAGTCCAACGCTGCTCATAAGTCACTGCAAAAGTCCCTGGCAGGGGGAGGAGTGGAGCAGCTGGGTCAGGTGAGGAAGAGGGGAATGATAAATGCAAAGACATGAGACTTCCTGTTTCTACATAGAGCAGATAAAAAGAGAACAATTAGCTGGGTAGAAAGGCAAAACGAGCAATTGTAAGTACACAGTGCTGTATAATATGATGATTGCAATATATTAAGAGGACAAAAACTTTGATGAGAGTGCTTCTTAACGTGACACAGCTGGTCCTTGTGCTTCAGTGCACATCCTAGCACAAGGACACTAAAATAGAATAATATTACCGTATTTTTCAGACTATAAGACGCATCGGACCATAAGAAGCACCTAGGTTTTAGAGGAGGAAAATAGAAAAAAAAATTGTTAAAAAAATGTGGTCATGATGCCCTGTTAAGGGGGAGGGTGTCTGCTGCTGACACTGTTATAGGGGTAATATCCCCCAATTCTGTTAATATGACCCATCCTGGTATATATGGCCCCCTCCTTCCTGTTATACGTGGCCCTCATCCCCATCCTGATATGCATGGCACCCCAATCCCTCATCCTGGTATGCATTGCCCTCTCATCCCTCTTCCTGGTATGTATGGCACCCTTCATCCTGTTATGTATGGCCCCCCCTCACACCCATCCTGGTACCTTCATTCCTCTTCCTGGTATGTATGGCACTTTTCATCCCTGTATGTATGGCCACCCTCATCCTGGTATGTATGGCCCCCTTCATCCCTATATGTATAGCCCCCCTCATCCTTCATCTTTGTATGTATGGCTCCCCTCATCCTGGTATGTATGGCCCTCTTCATCCCTTTAAGTATGGCCCCCTTCATCTCTGTATGTATGGCCCCCTTCATCCCTTTATGTATGGCCCCTCTCATGCCTCAACCCTGTATGTATGGCCCCCCTCATCCTTGTATGCATGGCCCCCTCATCTCGGTATGCATGGCCCCCTTCATCCCTGTATGTATGGCCCCCTCATCCTGGTATGCTCACCTCCTCTCTCCTCCTGCACTGTGGAGGAGTGGTGAATATTCATGTCCTTTAATAGTGGCACACTGACAGCCGAGCGCAGCAGGAGCCACGCTGCGGCTACAGCGTGCGCGCTATTAGGGAGACTGAATGGTCACTGCTTCCCACCCACTCAGTGTCGGCACAGAGCGGAACACAGCGCTGGAGGAGAGAGGAGGTGAGTATGAAAGTTTATTTTTTTTCTGTGTAGCGTGATGGGGATCAGGGGGTGCCAAGCATACCTGGATGAGGGGGGCCATACATACAAGGATGAGGGATGAGGGTGCCATACATACCAGGAGTTGCGCTGCGGGCACAGTGTGCCGGTTGTTAAGGAAAATTAATATTCACTGCTCCCCACGCCCATGGGCGTGGGGAGCAGTGAATATTAAATTTTCTTTAGTAGCGGGCACAGTGTAGGCTGCAGCAGGCGGCTCCTGCCTTCTGTGCACCGCTACTCCGCCACTGTCGCTCCCACCACATCCCCCACCACCCACAGCCACAGTATTTATGTATATCGGACTATAAGACGCACCCCCCACTTTCCTCCAAAATTTTGGAGGAAAAAAGTGCGTCTTATAGTCCGAAAAATACGGTATGTCTGGCCTTTCTGTTTGCTCACCCCTTTTTTCCATGTCTCATGTTTTGATGCTTGATGATTTTATTTTATTATCTTTTCCTTATTTTCTTCTGTATATTCTATCTTATAACCTGTGATATTTTGCTAGATAAATTTGGGATTTACAAATTAGAACAGTGGTTGTCCACATTTGAGGACATTTTTTTAAATATATGTAACAGGGACTAAAAATAATTTTTGCAGTTGGGTTTCATTAAAAATGTTGCACTATTTGACTTTTATAGTTTTGCCCTATCTATTGCTAGCTGCTGAATAAGTTAACTGAGATTCCGCCAGTAAGCTGGCTACAGAAGGTTGATGAAGAGTTTGTAACTCTTTTATCTGTCTTTTTTCAGCTTCTTTCAGCTGATTCATGACCACAGACCACATCAAAGTTGAAAGTAAAAGAAAATAAAGAACCAGTAAAAGCCAAATAGTGCAATATTTTAAGTGAAACACAATTGCAAAAGGTATTTTTATTCCCAAATATATGCATTTAAGTAGTAAAAAATTGTCTCCAAAGCACAACTCCTTGACAAGTAAATGGGAAATGCCTTGTTATCTTTGGGAGGCCTATAAATAATGTATAGAGCAGTTCTCTTACAAGGTATTTCAGTGCCCCATCTTGGGGGTCAGTGGAGGTCTCAGTGGTAAAATCCCCAGCAGTCAGCAAGTTATCACCTCTCCTATGGTTAATTTGAAATTTGTCACAGACCTTTATGTCATTACACATAGTGATTCTGACAATGTGGACCTACACTTCAACTGATAAAGGCAATTTGTCTCCAAGTTTTTGCCATCTAATCTGAAAGCTGCATAATATAGGGACAGATACCCTTACTGCAGTGATATGTCACTTACTGGCCGGCTTGCTGTAGCGTTGATGAAAAAACTTTTATCAGCATGAGATTATCAGTAGAGGACTAGTAAACCTGCTATCATATAGTCTTCCATATTAATCAGCTTTGTATACCCCTAACCCCACAACTTATTGGCAGATTTCTGCCTATGCACAGTGTACACAGAAAGCAGCCAATTAATGGTATGGGCGGGGTTATCTAGAGCTCACCACTCAGAGAACTGGTAGATCTGTTGCACATAAAACAGGGATTTGATCAAAACTGCAGCAAGCGGCCAAGTAAGTGACACGTCGCTGAAATCAGGCTCTCTGCACCTACACTGGGAGTTCTGTGGAAACTGTTTGGGTAAGAATACAAGGAGAGAACAACGGAAAGACACCATTGTAGGCATTTACTACAGGCCACCTGGGCAAGCTGAAGATATGGATGAACTCTTTATGTATCAAATGACCAAGTTCTCCAAAAAATATGACGTAGTGGTCATGGGAGATTTCAACTATCCAGACATTTGTTGGGAATCTCTCTCAAGTAAAACTAACAGGTCAAGCAAATTCTTATCCTCTCTTGCTGACAACTTTATCTTCCAAAAGGTAGGGGAGAAAACAAGGGGATCTGCTACTTTGGATCTAATCCTTATAAACAGGGAGGAAATGGTTGAGGAGGTAAAAGTGGCTGGGACCCTAGGAGGCAGCGACCATGCTATTATAGAATTTTGGATAACTAGAGGAGGAAGACATGTGAAGACTCAAACTTCAAGGTTAGATTTTAGAAAGGCAGATTTTAAGAGACTCAGAAAGAGAATAGGAGGGATCCAATGGCTGGATGTCCTTAAGGACAAAAATGTCCAGGAAGGATGGGAAATTTTTAAAAATGAGATTCTCAAAGCACAATCGTTAACAATCCCGAAAAGTAGAAAGAATGGGAAGCATTTAAGGAAACTGTTAGAACCTTGCTGTTAGGTTTTTTTTCCTTTGCTGGTCACATGACCTTGTTGGCCTATTTAATCCTGCTCCGCCCTTCTGGCTTTGCTGGACTTCATTGTATATCTACTTTCTAGCTAGCCTGTGCTCTGTATCTAACTCTGTTAGTTTGCTTGGTCTACGGACCTCTAGGTTCTATCTATTTTGTTTGTTCGTCTGTCTGCTGCTATTTCTGTTAGGAGGTGTCCCTTATTCCTCCCAGTCCTTAGTACTTGTAGGGATTCCCTCCCCAAATCTATAGGTCTCCGTACAGACTAGATTAGGACTTTAGCAGGTCTGATCGCAGGATCAGGTTCCCTGTTACATCGTAGGGATTCAGCTGAGTCTTATAGTAGGGACAGATCTCCTCTCTTTCCTTAGCTTTGGTAGCAGAACATAACAGTAAGTCCAGCCTGTAAATTCTCTAAGGAAAGATTTTTTTTTGTTCCATCATGGTGTCGGTTCAGGATTTGGCTAAACACCTGCAGGGACTCTCTCTGGAAGTGGCCGAGCTCCGTCAGCACGTGAGTAACTGTCCTGGAGCATATTTCTTGGAGCCTAAGGTATGTTTGCCGGATTTATTTTTTGGTGAACATCGAGAATTTTTTTCATTTAAAAATGCTTGCTTATTGTATTTTCGTTTGAGACCCAAGTCCTCTGGGGATGAATCCCAGCGCGTAGGGTTCATAATGTCACTTTTGCGCAAAGAGCCTCAGGAGTGGGCCTTTTCTTTGCAACCTAGTGATACATGCTTCAGATCAGTGGATAGTTTTTTTTCTGCTTTAGGACTATTATATGATGATCCTGACCGTGTGGCATCAGCTGAGACTGAGTTGAGACGTTTAAAACAAGGATCAGGTAATATGGAAAAATATTGTACACATTTTCGTCGTTGGTCCACTCAAACAGGGTGGAACGATTCTGCTCTGAAAAGTCTATTTCTTGCTGGGCTCAGTGAAAAGGTTAAAGACCTGCTAATTGCTTATCCTACACCTGAGGATTTGCAACAGGCTATGCAATTAGCTATACGGGTGGACAGAAGACTGCGTGCTAGGGTTAATGAGAGCAAATCCTCTGCTATGTCAGTTTCTGGTTATGATAATGTGTGTACTAACAGTGGTGAACCGATGGAGATTGGATCGGTGGCACCTCGCTCTCAAGAAAAACACCGTCGTTTTTCAGAAGGCTTGTGTTTCTATTGTGGAAAATCTGGTCATTTGATTAAAGGCTGTGAGCTTCGTATGAAGAAAGAAAAAAAAAATGGTCAGTCACGCCCGTATTGCCTGTTTAAATTCCAAGGGTATATTTTTAGCTGCTTCCACGATTGCTCAGGAAAAATTAATGGAATTTCGGGTGTTTGTTGATTGCGGGTCTACACTGAATGTTATTGATGGGGGATTCGTGGAAAAACTCAATTTAAAACCTGAACCTTTATCATCCCCCATTGCTGTGGTTTCTGTGGATGGCTCCCCTTTGAAGAATATTACTCTCAAGGTCTGTGAATTTCCTCTCACTATTAATGGTGTTCACCATGAGAAATTGGATTTGGTAGTGTTGAATAACTTGCCTTCTCCAGTAATATTGGGTTTGCCCTGGTTAAAATTTCACAATCCTGTACTGGATTGGTCTACCAGTGAAATTAAATCCTGGAGCCATAAATGTTATGACAAGTGTTGTAATGGGCGTATTGCAGCTTTGGATAGGGGAGAATTGCCTGTTCCTATTCAGGATTTTTGGAGAGTTTTTTCTGAGAAAGAATCGCAGGTTTTGCCTCCCCATAGAGACTATGATTGTTCTATTGAATTTGTCCCTGGAGCGACTCTTCCTAAAAGTCGTTTATTTAACCTTACTATTCCTGAGAGGAAGGCTTTGGAGGAATACATACAGACAAGTTTGGCCGCCGGTCACATTAGGCCCTCTAAGTCTCCTGTGGCGGTTGGATTTTTTTTTGTAAAAAAAAAGGACGGCGGTTTACGTCCTTGTCTGGATTTTCGTGAGATTAACAAAATTACGGTACGCAATCCTTACCCACTGCCATTGATTCCTGATCTGTTTAACCAGTTATTGGGGGCCAAGTGGTTCTCTAAAATTGACCTTAAGGGGGCATACAATCTGTTGCGCATGAAGGAGGGTGATGAATGGAAGACTGCTTTTAACACTCCTGTGGGTCATTTTGAGAATCTGGTTATGCCTTTTGGTCTTACTAATGCTCCTGCATTTTTTCAGAATCTGATTAATGACATCCTTAGACCTTTGATCGGTAAAAATGTGGTTGTGTATTTGGATGACATTTTGATTTATTCGCCAGATCTGGAGTCTCATTGGCGGAGCGTGCGTGAGGTATTACAGTTATTAATGGACAATTCGCTTTTTGCTAAGCTGGAGAAATGTGAGTTCGCTGTACAGAGAATTAGTTTTTTGGGCTACATTATCTCCAGCAAAGGTTTTGAGATGGATCCGGTTAAGGTTCAGGCTGTGCAGGAATGGCCTAGGCCTATTGGTTTGAAATCAATACAGAGGTTTTTGGGTTTCGCCAATTACTATAGAAAATTCATAAAAAATTTTTCTAGTATTGTCAAACCTCTGACTGATCTCACCAGGAAAGGTGCTGATGCGGTTCAGTGGTCTTCTGAGGCCATTGAAGCTTTTGTGTATCTCAAGGAGAGGTTCACCTCTGCTCCCATCCTTATGCAGCCTGATGTTACTAGGCCGTTTTTGGTTGAGGTTGATGCTTCCTCTGTGGGGGTTGGCGCAGTATTGTCTCAGGATAACGGGGATGGATTACATCCCTGTGCATTTTTTTCAAAAAAATTTTCGGAGACTGAATTGAATTACGATATTGGTAATCGGGAATTATTGGCTATTAAACTCGCATTTGAACACTGGCGCCACTTCTTGGAAGGTGCGGAATTTCCCGTTCAGGTTCTTACGGATCATAAAAATCTGATATATCTTGACGCTGCCAAGCGCCTGAATGCCCGTCAGGCTAGGTGGGCACTGTTTTTCTCGCGGTTTAATTTCTCCGTTACTTACATCCCTGGTACTAAGAATGTTAAGGCGGATGCCTTGTCTCGCAGTTTTTCTCCCATAGTCGGTGCTGAGAAAGAGGAAAACATTTTACAAGAAGGTGTTGTGATAGCTGCTTTAGACTCCGTTTTGGAAGATGAGATTCTTAAAGCTCAGGAGAATGCCCCATCTAACACTCCTCATGGGAGGTTGTTTGTGCCTGGGACCTTTAGGAGAGATTTGTTTGTTGAGTGTCACGAATCTCGGTTGGCAGGTCATCCCGGAATCTCTGAGACCAAGAGACTGGTGGGTCGCAGTTTTTGGTGGCCTGGATGGCAGAAGGAAGTCATTAAGTGGGTGCGCCAATGTACTATATGTGCTAGATCTAAGTCCTCACATACTCCTGCTGCGGGGTTGCTTTGTCCTTTGGAGGTCCCCAGTGCTCCTTGGACACATTTGGCTATGGACTTTATAACTGACCTTCCCCCCTCTGAGGGTTTTACTGTCATCTGGGTGGTCGTGGACCGTTTTAGCAAGATGTGTCACTTGGTTCCCTTCGTCAAACTGCCCTGCGCTAAAACTCTCGCTAAGGCCTTTGTCAAGGAAATTGTCAGACTTCATGGCGTTCCTACTGACATTGTTTCTGATAGGGGTCCTCAGTTCGTGGCTCGTTTTTGGCGTGCCTTTTGTGACAGGTTGGGAATTCATTTGTCGTTTTCGTCCGGATATCATCCTGAATCTAATGGCCAGACAGAAAGGAAAAACCAGGATGTTGAGCAGTTCTTGCGTTGTTTTGTGGCAGACAATCAAGAGGGGTGGTCTGAGTTTCTGCCACTTGCCGAATTTGCTCTGAACAATCATACATCTTCTTCTGCTGGTTGTTCGCCTTTTTTTTGTTGTTCTGGGAGACATCCGTCGTTTGGGTCGTTCTCCAAGTTGGGATCTGCCGTGCCTGAGGAGGAGAATTTTTCCGGTGATTTGGAAAGAGTTTGGACGGATGTGCGTGGTAATCTTCAGGAGGCCAACAGAAAATCTAAAGACTACTTTGATAGGAAACGACAGGAGGTTTTGTTCACTGTTGGTGACATGGTTTGGTTGTCCTCTAGGAATCTGCGGTTGAGGATTCCTTCTAAGAAATTGGGTCCCAAGTTTGTAGGGCCCTTTAAGGTGCTTCAGGTTGTCAACCAATCTGCTGTTAGGTTGGAGGTTCCTACCTCCTGGAGAATTAATCCGGTCTTTCATGTCTCTCTGTTAAAAAAAGCTGTTGTGTCGGATGGTGACGCCTCTGCCTCTGTTCCTCCGGTGGTGGAGGACGGGGAATATGAAATTTCTCGCATCCTTGACTCTAGACGGTATAGAGGTAGTTTGCAGTATCTTGTGGCCTGGAAAGGTTTCGGACCCGAGGATAACTCTTGGGTGAGGTCAGATGATGTTTCCGCGTCCAGACTTATCAGAGCGTTTCACAGGAGATTTCCTGATAAGCCTGGTCCTAGGGGATCCGGAGGATCCTCTTAGAAGGGGGGGTACTGTTAGAACCTTGCTGTTAGGTTTTTTTTCCTTTGCTGGTCACATGACCTTGTTGGCCTATTTAATCCTGCTCCGCCCTTCTGGCTTTGCTGGACTTCATTGTATATCTACTTTCTAGCTAGCCTGTGCTCTGTATCTAACTCTGTTAGTTTGCTTGGTCTACGGACCTCTAGGTTCTATCTATTTTGTTTGTTCGTCTGTCTGCTGCTATTTCTGTTAGGAGGTGTCCCTTATTCCTCCCAGTCCTTAGTACTTGTAGGGATTCCCTCCCCAAATCTATAGGTCTCCGTACAGACTAGATTAGGACTTTAGCAGGTCTGATCGCAGGATCAGGTTCCCTGTTACATCGTAGGGATTCAGCTGAGTCTTATAGTAGGGACAGATCTCCTCTCTTTCCTTAGCTTTGGTAGCAGAACATAACAGAAACCAGGATGGATGAACACAGAACTTAAACACATGCTAAAAAGAAAGAAAGAAATGTTTATTAAATGGAAAGAGGGAGGCATATCTAAAAAAGATTATAATGCAGTCTGCAGATCCTGCAGGGCACGTATCAGGTTAGCTAAAGCTGACAATGAATTAAGGCTTGCAAGAGATGTCAAAAGCAATAGAAAAGGATTTTGGGGGTATGTCAAAAGTAAAAGAAAAGTCAAAGATGCTATAAGATTTTTACAGGATGAAAATGGAGAAATGGTAAGAGAGGATGTTGAGAAGGCCGAACTTTTTAATTCCTATTTTGCATCTGTTTTCTCTCAGAAAGAAAATGTAACATCAACTGATCTTCACTGTCCTTTTAAAGGAATAGAGGAATCCAAGTTATCTGTAAACAGAAAGATTGTGAGGGAATATTTAGCTAACATAAATGAGTTCAAGTCTCCAGGTCCAGATGAATTACACCCCAGAGTACTGAAGGAGATCGTAGAAGAAATTTTAGAACCACTCTCCATAATCTTTGAAAATTCTTGGAGAACAGGAGAAGTCCCAGAAGACTGGAGAAGAGCAAATGTTGTTCCTATCTTCAAAAAGGGGAAGAAGGTGGACCCAGGGAACTATAGGCCGGTGAGTCTGACTTCTATACTAGGAAAGATCTTTGAACAAATTATTAAACAACATGTATGTAAGTACATGGATAAGAATGAAGTGATTAACCAGAGTCAGCATGGGTTTGTAACTAACAAGTCATGTCAGACTAACTTAATTTCCTTCTATGACAGAATCACTGACTGGGTGGATCAGGGAAATGCTGTAGATATAGTATATCTTGACTTCAGCAAAGCATTTGACAAAGTATCTCACACCATCCTTATTGAAAAAATGACCAAGTATGCAATGGACCAGGCAACTGTTAGGTGGATTCATAACTGGCTTAGTGATCGGACTCAAAGGGTGGTTGTAAATGGCTTCACATCCAGCTGGATGAATGTCTCAAGTGGGGTACCACAGGGCTCCGTCCTGGGACCTGTATTGTTCAACATCTTTATCAATGATTTAGATGAAGGAATTGAGGGTAAACTGATTAAATTTGCTGATGACACAAAGCTAGGAGGGATAGCTAATACTAGAGAAGAGAGAGAGAGGATTCAAAAAGACCTAAATAAACTGGAGCAGTGGGCAGCAACCAACAGAATGGTTTTTAACAGGGAAAAATGCAAAGTACTACATCTGGGCAATAAAAATGAAAAAAGCATATACAGAATGGGAGGAATAGAGCTAAGCAACAGTACATGTGAAAAAGACTTAGGTATACTAATAGATCATAGACTGAACATGAGTCAACAGTGTGATGCAGCAGCAAAAAAGGCAAATACAATTCTGGGATGTATTAACAGAAGCATACAGTCTAGATCACGTGAAGTCATTATCGGTCTTTACTCCTCTTTGGTCAGACCTCATCTGGAATACTGTGTACAGTTTTGGGCACCACATTTTAAAAAAGACATAGACAAACTGGAGCAAGTTCAGAGAAGAGCGACCAGAATGGTGACTGGTCTGCAAACCATGTCCTATGAGGAACGGTTGCAGGATTTGGGAATGTTTAGCTTGCAAAAAAGAAGACTGAGAGGAGACTTAATAGCTGTCTACAAATATGTCAAGGGCTGTCACATTGTAGAAGGATTATCTTTATTCTCATTTGCACAAGGAAAGACTAGAAGCAATGGGATGAAACTAAATGGGAGGAGACACAGATTAGATATTAGAAAAAACTTTTTGACAGTTAGGGTGATTAATGAGTGGAACAGGCTGCCACGAGAGGTGGTGAGTTCCCCTTCAATGGACGTCTTCAAACAGAGGCTGGACAGACATCTGTCTGAGATGATCTAGTGAATCCTGCTTTGAGCAGGGGGTTGGACCAGATGACCCAGGAGGTCCCTTCCAACTCTACCATTCTATGATTCTATGATTCTATGATTCTATGATTCTACATCATGCTGCTGTCAGATAGGGTAGTGAAAACCTGTTGACCGATTTCCTTTAACATGTGAAGTAGATAGAAGAGCAATCTCAGCAACACAAGCACTGGCATCATATAAAGCCCTCTGAGAATCACACCGATCATTATCAAATATTATGATCCAGATATATTGCTCAGCATTGTGCAGGTACCATGCCATCAGCTGAGCAGCAACCTGAGTCACAGAACTGAGTCATCCCGTAATCAGACTAAGGCAGGAGGTGGCGGTTTCCTCGCAGTAAAGCGACACATTTGAGAAGCATTTCTTCCACCCACCTGTAATTATCGGACATGGAATCACAGTCTAAGGTCACCATTTGCCTCTTGCTGTGTCTGTTAACTAACATCGACCTCTGAGATTCTTAGGAACAGCTCAACAGGTTAATCGAGCAGACATTTACTGACATTGTGTGTAAAGGATATTGAGCATTGTATTTATTGAAATGTTTAGGGGGAGGTTAGTGCCAGTGGTCCTCTGCACACAGACATAGGGATTGTTCCAGGCTGGTGCACATGTCGAGAGAGGAGGGGAGAGAGGAGAAATGATGAGTCTTATGACAACTCTCTCTGAAGAATATTCTGCGAAATTTTTCCCACCTACCAGATATTGTACTATTTTTTTCCTGCTGATGCCATGTCTCCAAAGACAAAATCACGAAATGTTATTGAGCAGAGGAGCTTGGTTAAAAAATGCTTTGTAGACCTGGTGTTCAGTACTATCTATCTATCTATCCGTCCGTCCGTCTATCTATCTATCTATCTATCTATCTATCTATCTATCTATCTATCTATCCCATATCTATCTATCTATCTATCTATCTATCTATCTATCTATCCCATATCTATCTATCTATCTATCTATCTATCTATCTATCTATCTATCTATCTATCTATCTATCTATCTATCTATCCCATATCTATCTATCTATCTATCTATCTATCTATCCCATATCTATCTATCTATCTATCTATCTATCTATCTATCTATCTATTTTGACTATCATTGCCTGTTACTTATTTCTAAGCACTGGTTAGTATCATATATTTAGTTCTATATAACACAATATGATAAGGAGTCATAAGGAGGTCTACCAGCACTGCAATCACTTCCATGTATGACTTTTGCTGCAATGTTGTGCCACCATTTGACTGCACTGTGTAATGGAACCCTAATATATGCTGGTCAAATGAACAGTGATTTGTATACGTCTGACAAGTTGGGCCATTCCCATAAAATGCTTTTTATATCAAACTATTGGTTCACTTGACACATTTTCATGCAAATACCTTATACTTCTATTACCATTAGCTGGGAACCCATCAATTAAGCATTGAGATGAGAAGGTCACTAAGCCCAAACCCAAATACCCTCTAAAAAGGGTGTTATGGTTTCAGAAAATATAATTGTATTGTTATTGTATAAGAAAGATACACATATAGAGATATACTTTCTGTATGAAGTCTTTATAGCTTTCAAAGGGTTATTTCACACTCCGACTTTCATGGCTGAGATGGGAATAACTCACACTACATGGGGTTATGGAAACAGAGGCAAAGATACGCTGTTTCTGTAACTTCCATATACAGTACAGACCAAAAGTTTGGACACACCTTCTCATTTAAAGATTTTTCTGTATTTTCATGACTATGAAAATTGTACATTTACTTTCAAAGTTTTTCTAATTTTTCGCACTGACTGACCTTCATTTCTTAAAGTAATGATGGCCACTCGTTTTTCTTTACTTAGCTGCTTTTTTTCTTGCCATAATACAAATTCTAACAGTCTATTCAGTAGGACTATCAGCTGTGTATCCACCAGACTTCTGCACAACACAACTGATGGTCACAACCCCATTTATAAGGCAAGAAATCCCACTTATTAAACCTGACAGGGCACACCTGTGAAGTGAAAACCATTTCCGGTGACTACCTCTTGAAGCTCATCAAGAGAATGCCAAGAGTGTGCAAAGCAGTCATCAGAGCAAAAGGTGGCTACTTTGAAGAACCTAGAATATAAGACATATTTTCAGTTGTTTCACACTTTTTTGTTAAGTATATAATTCCACATGTGTTAATTCATAGTTTTGATGCCTTCAGTGTGAATGTACAATTTTCATAGTCATGAAAATACAGAAAAATCTTTTGGTCTGTATTGTATATGAATGAGAGCTACAAAACAGCGCACTCAGTGGGAATAATAAACTTTTGACCAAACTTGGGTAAGTAAGCACCTTACATTCTTTCATTAAATACACATTTTCTTGGGCTTTTAGAGCAGTAGTCATCCGTACTGTATCCTTTTAGCAACCACTACCCCATACTTAAGGGTGAGTAAAAGCATTTGGTTACATCTATCCTCTTTAGTGACTGCTATGCCACCAGCATTTATTAAATGGGCTGTCTCATCATAGACAACACCTTAGAAAATGTGTCCACTGGGGCTATCAGCTGATTGCCTTAAGTCCCACTCCCAGCACAGCTGACTTTATTGGGGTAAACTATGGCCAACTAAGCATTCACTTGCAGAGGCCACAGGTGAATGGCTGTCCTTCTAATATACTCCTCAACAATGAAATTGCAACAGCAAGAAGGCAAAGTCGTGTAAGATTATTAATTGTTGCTTTAGGAATTTTCTGCCACAGCGATTGCATTTGGGCACATAAATTATCAAGATCCGCTGTTGGCAGCGCCATTTGCAACTGCCAAACAATGATGTACCAGATGTGTTCCATGGGAGAGAAGTACGGTTACTCTGTAGGCCTTGGAAGAACGTTTAGGCCATGCAGGCTGAGCACAGAAGCATGAGCAACATGCTGATTGGCATTGTCATGTTTTAAAATATCTCCTGGGACATTTTCATGTTCCTTTGCAAAGGTATTTTCATGGCGTTGCCCACAGGTTCTTCAAACCAATCTCCGGCTATCATTGCATCCATGACAAATGCAGAACTCATCGCTGAAGAGGATAAACCTGCATTCCAGCCAACATTGCTACCTTGTTCTGCAACATGAACAAGCTCGTGGCCCAATGTCATCCAAACTCCTTCTGATGGTTTGTGTATATAATGTTTGACATTTTAGATTTGATATATGAAGTGTAATTTCACTTCCAGTACAGAATGGATCACTACACACCATTCTTTGCCTATGACAAGACCACATGAGGAACAGCATGGAAATGCCTTCTAGAGGGAACGTCATAACCAGTCCTAGTCTTGAGATTGTGATGTCAGGTGGCATAATCTAGCCGGACTCCTCTGGTGTTCATTCCAGCTCGGTATTACATTTATTTGATCATGGAACTAGTGGAATGGCCATTTCTCCTATGAGCAATTTTTCAACATGACAACACCAAGCTACATGTTGCTGGTGCTACTGTGAACATTCTGCGTGTTTTAATTGTGCTACCATAGCCTGTAGCATCTCTGGACTTGTTTCCCATCGGGCACATCTGGGACGTCATTGGTCAGTAGTTAGAAATAGAGATGCCAGCAGTGGATGTTGATGATTTGCCCAAGTACATTTCTCAGACAACCAAGGCACAAGTAAGTGTGTGTATTTCTGTGCGTGGTTGATACTGAATAAATCAAGATGTTTTAAAAATGTTGTTTACATTTTTTAATCATTTCCTTATCATTAGCATGTCTATCAATCATGTGATTTTCATAATTCCACAATTTTTCCTTCTTGGTGTTACAATTTCAATGTTGAGGAGTGTAAGAACATCTCGATGATGGCAGAAAAAAAGCAGCTCTTACAGAGCAGCTCTTAGCTCTGAATAACAGAGTGGGGTCCTGGCAGTGGACCCCCTCTATGACATCAATTTGCCCTGTTAGGAGATGTAGACTTGGGGTGTCTTCATAACGTAATCTTTACACTTGAAAGCATTGTGATCTACTTTGTTAGGTAATAGTTCAGCTACTTACATTACCAGTTTATAGCTCTCAGTACCATAATGGTAGTTTCCTGCCATAAATTAGTAGCTTACAGTGCCTTAGAGGTCGACGGACCTGATCAATCTTGAAAGCATACTGATGTCGGGTATCAAGGAAAAGTAGCTGCACAGGACATAAAAAAAATCTTATTTAAGAGAATAATTTAAAAATATTTATTGCACAAATACAGTAATATAGCATGTCCCTAATAACTTAAAATTTTCCATTTCAGCTCCATTGGTTACATTAAGGCCATTTCCCTGAGAATCAGTGATGTAGACTTTGATAAATAGCCCTGCTACTGCTTCAGCTCCAAGTATTGTCAGTATCTCCCATGTGTAATCGTGATTTAAAAGAATTTCTAATTATTCCTCAAAGTGACCAATTCTGTCCATGCATAATACGGATCCTTTGCTCAGTGAAACAATCTTTATATTACATATAAGATCATTTATTTATGCTAAATGAGTTTTCTCCAGAGCTTTTCAGAGAAAAGGAAGCTTATAATTTTGGTCAGGCCATTACTGACCCTGCAGTCATTTCTAACGATGAACCAATGTTAATCTATTTCTTTCATGTTACATTTTTTATACATATCCTCTAAGGTCTTTGTCAGATCAGAGTAGGTGTCTGTGACAGTGCATTTTATATTATCTTCCACTTACAAAATCAGCAAGTTTTACCATGGAGAAGTAATTATGTAACCTTAGATTTATCCATTTCCAATTAAGAAGCTCTACTTCTGGCAGAAACTACTGAAAGTAATGTCCATTTATTTTATCTGTATAGTTAGAATGCACATAAAAGAAAGGGGAAATGAATCATAAGTTCGTCACAGAATATTTTTTTACTGTTAGGATTATATTCAGATTGTGGAATAGATTATTGTAATTAGAAAAAAAGTAATGTTGAGTAAAACAAATTTCATCATAGATATGGAGTGCATTGAAATGTTTAGCCATTGTTGCAATGTTGCCTGTTGTACTTTACTTCATGCTCCTCTGTGATTGGACAAAGTACTCTAAATTGAGGAATTAAAGGGGTTGTCCGGTGTCACTTCCTTACTGGAAGAGACGGGCGCCAATGATGTTTCAACCCGTCATTTTCTGACAAAATATTAATGAGTAGCAGCCGATCAGCAACCATGGATTGGCTGCACTGCTGAAGTGATATAACATCATGGAGGCGCTAGGGGGGGACCCGATGCCGACATTGATAGAACAGTGCCAATGCAATAGCTTTTCTTCTTTTACTTGGTGGACTTGGACATTTAAATGGGGTTGTCCAAGTAGTTAGTGCTTGTTCCAAATGGCAACCTCCTCCTACATCTCCTCTCAAGCCACACTGTCACTAACTCTGCCGCCTTCAGTCACTACCTATCTCAGAGGTACAAGTGACTGTGGAACTCATTATGACCAAGGCCTTTTGCTAAGACCAGGGGTGGGGGACCTTTTGTCTGGTGAAGGCCATTTGGATATTTATACTGTAATGGAGGCAAGAGAGCCTTTAAGAGAATTCTTACAGGATGCTTCAAAGATGGAGAGAGATTGCCATCTGCTGGTCAGGCACAGTCAAGCGGAACCAAAATGTAGAAGGGAAGTTGAAGGGGGAGCAGATTTAGACGCTGGACCCAGTCAGGTGACTTCCAGGAAGGAGTTCCTGGATATAAGAGGCCAGCGCGCTAAGCCTGAGGGGGTTTTGGCGCCAAGCAGCAGATAGGAGCAGACGTGCTCCCTACATGCTGAGAAGCTCCGCTTGGCTGGCCTAAGCCAGAGGCCTGCGAGGTGCCACAGCCGGACACCGGTGGAAGAGCTCCGGATCCATCACAGATGTGCCCCGAGTGCTGTGCCTACTGAGGAGAGTCAGAACCTGTTTGCGGTGCTGAGTGAGTTCGCGGAACCCGGCGTCGCCCGCCGACAGACGAGGTCTGGACCCCCCTATCCACGGCTTAAGACACTGCCTCCAACGGCCAGGAAGAGAGGAGTTGGGAGACGGCTGAGCCAGGAAAGTCACGCCAGTGAAAGCAGAGGAGCTGCATACGTGAACAGGGCCGTCACTTCTACTGTTCTCTCACGGTACCGGGGCCAGTTGGGTTTAGGTACTCAGGTTGGGAGGGGAACGGTTGGGGCGGAAGAAGCTAAATGTGATTTAATTGACTTTGTCCGGAAAAGACTTTCGGCCTAGCGGGAATAACCGGTGACCCCCGCTAGGACCATATACAGAGTTAAAGAACTGACGTGGTGACTCCCATGATTGGGTGCACCACACTACCTTGAGAGACTTCGTATTTTGTTAATATTTCAAATTACCGTTCATTATCCCTGTTGCCATTCCCTTGTTCAGAATACCTGTTATATCTATATATAAACTGTTTATATTCATCTCTGACTGTCCTCGCCTTGTGTCTCTGTGTGTTGCATTCCGGCACCAGCATTACAATACCATCCTTCGGGGGCCATACAAATCACGTGCTAACTCCATGGGAAAAGTAAGTCCTGACGCTGGCACTAGTGTCAGGACATAATCTTTCATTGCACGTGCCTCAGAAATCAGTAGTGAACGCTGCGTGCCTGTGCTCAAAGAGCAACAAGAAATGAAAGGGCTGGTGGCAGACAAAATACAGCTTCTGGACCAAGCACTGCGATCCCCAGGAATCTGCCCAAGGGCCGGATAAAAGGTCATTCCCTCCCCTGGCTTAGACCATCAGTATCCTGGTCAGGTACCTCACGTGTCTTACTGCATGTACGTTTCAGTGGCAATAAACGTGTCCAGTTTCTGGGATCCCTGTGACACCCTCCTATTTTTGTGGTGGTGCAGCACATCAGCATGACTATGTAGCATCCACTCAGCCAGGCTCTTTCCATGTTAGTTAGGACACCGTTACCCCGTTACTGTTCTCCCCAGAAGCTTCACATACATGTTGTTACCACTGATCACCAAAAGTTGCAATTGTTGGATCCTTGGCTATGAGATTATTGTTAGTGGTCGGACGCTTACATAAAAAAAAAATTGTGCTGTCCAAACCAGACAACATGCCCATGCTACTAACCATCGCCAGTTTTCAGCTAGTGTTATTCATTGCTCAAGTTATTCACTAAAAAAGCCACTTTCCTGCCACAAATCAAAAAGTTGATTTTGCTTAAAAGTGATGGGAAATGGTTATTGATGTTGAACACCATTTATTTTGTTCTGTACAATTCTGCTATAATACTGGTGTAATTGCATTGATAAATGAATCCCATTATGTGATGGCAAAATTAAGGGACACTGAGGAAGAATATATTTTATGCAGGCTGCATACACCACTTTGTACTTTAAGCATTTGGGGTGGGTGATCTATCATTTGGGTGTTCCTACCTCATTTTGTCTTGTTGACACAAAGTTAAGGTAATGACGATGAGAAGAACATACAAAAGATACAGAGGAGAAAATGAAGAGAGGAAAATAATAATAATAATAATCTTTATTTTTATATAGCGCCAACATACAGTGGATACGGAAAGTATTCAGACCCCTTTAAATTTTTCACTCTTTGTTTCATTGCAGCCATTTAGTAAATTCTAAATAGTTCATTTTTTTTAGTTAAAGTACACTGTGCACCCCATCTTGACTGAAAAAAACAGAATTGTAGAAATTTTTGCAAATTTATTAAAAAAGAAAAACTGAAATATCACATGGTCATAAGTATTCAGACCCTTTGCTCAGACACTTATATTTAAGTCACATGCTGTCCATTTCCTTGTGATCCTCCTTGAGATGGTTCTACTCCTTCATTGGAGTCCAACTGTGTTTAATTAAACTGATAGGACTTGATTTGGAAAGGCACACACCTTTAGCCTTTTGTAAATGGCTAAAAAAAGAGATGACAAATGGCAAACTTTTGATACTTTTGAGGCATGGTTTACAGGGAACCAGTCTGTTGTACATGCAGCCCGATCTGTGGACAGTATTGTTAGAAAGAAGATATGCTGAGAAGAATGATATGTAGGTTTGTTGGAAAAGATTCAGCAAAACCTGTATTTCATTCATTGAAATAGCTGGTGATTGTACTACTGTAATACAAAAGAAGCCAGCCGTAAATACTGCTATTCAGGAAGTATTGACGTCTCCTCAATGATTTGCCAACTTACCTGAGAACACAAAAGATCCCTCTTTTTCCAGAAGACTCTTGGATAATTCGGGAGAGTTGGCAAGTGTAGTATACTTACACAGGGTCTTTTTTCAGGCCATATGGCTTTGTACTGGGGAATTGTTTGATCTGTGCTGCCATACAGACTTTTGCAACACAGCCCTAATACTGATCAGTGTCAGTAGTCCATTGTAGTATTGAGCTGTTATACTGATCTGAAGACTGAACTTTAATATTAATAATCACTTATAAGCAGGAAAGAAATGGCCAGCGGCACAGAAATTGCCCTGATATTAATAAGATTCCTATCGTTGATGACTAGTAAGAGGCATTAATAGTAGTCACTATTACTGCAGGTGCAGTCAGCCGTAGCTTCTCTCCTCCGAGAGAATCGGGTTCAGTATGCAAATGACACTCTGACCAAACTCTGATCAGTGCTTGATCAGAGTGTGAGCATAGTGTGATCCGATTCTCTCGAATAAGGAGAAGCTGAAGAAAAAAAAATACTCCATCTTCTCCATTTTGTGAGGCTGTGGAAATCAGACTGAACTAAGATGTCATCTGAGTGCAGTCTGATGTTTTCCATGCACTCGTTGACTTGCATGGGCGAGTGTGATCTCAATATCAGATCAAACTCGCCCATGAAGTCTCTGTCCGAGGAAAAAAAATCGTACATGTGCATGACCCCATAGCATAACATGGGTCGGGATGCATTGTTTTGTCGGTTCGCACTCCGACTGATCTAACCTACTCTAAGTCAAGTACACAGCATAGATCATGTCCCACAATTTAAACATGCGTGAATTCATGTAATTTCAGTAATGATCAGAACATTAATGCATATCTCTTCATTTCTGTCAGATGTCAGATATATTTTGCTTCTGCCTATAAAGTTCTATCTGGATTCACAGCTTTTCAATGTCTAAGATCTACTTTACAACATTGGGAGTTCTATTCATACCTATTCCCTTTTATGAGATGTGTGCCCTTTAATTACTTACTTTGATTGCATTCTCTCTCATTCTGATTACATTTTGTTTCAATTGCCGTAGTAATATAACTTATATTGCGTATGCAGATTTATAGAAGTTGAAGAGATGAAAATCTATGATAAAAAATGGTGATAATGCAATCTTTAGTTTAGACACATGTTTTTGGTATCATGTGTTAGAAAACCTGCATTTGCTCGAATGACTGCAGTGACATTTATCAATACTGTTAATGCTAATTTATGTGATGTCAATAATCAAAGACATTGCACCAAATTAAACAAAAAATCTCACATGGCATGATAAATCTGATACATGTCACTAGGCATAGTAGATGTGATTATCTAGGTTCATATTTTTGTAAAATTCTGGTGGAACATTTCGTAACTTTGTACACTGCTCAAAAAAATAAAGGGAACACTAAAATACCACATCCTAGGTATCACTGAATGAAATATTCCAGTTGCAAATCTTTATTCAATACATAGTGGAATGCGTTGAGAACAATAAAACATAAAAATGAGTAATGTAAATCAAAATTAATATCTCGTGGAGTCTGGATTTGGAATGATACTCAAAATCAAAGTGTAAAATCAAATTACAGGCTGATCCAATTTCAGTGGAAATGCTGTAAGACAAGGAAATGATGGTCAGCAGTGTGTGTGACCTCCACGTGCCTGTATGACCTCCCTACAATGCCTGGGCATGCTCCTGATGAAGCGGCGGATGTTGTCCTGAGGGATCTCCTCCCAGACCTTGGTTAAAGCATCTGTCAACTCCTGGACAGTCTGTGATGCAATGTGGCGTTGGTGGATGGAACGAGAAATGATGTCCCAGATGTCATCGATTGGATTCAGGTCAGGGGAATGGGCAGGCCAGTCCATGCCTTCATCATGTAGAAACTGCTGATACACTTCAAACACATAAGGTCTATCATTGTCATGCATCAAAAGGAACCCAGGGCCCACTGCACCTGATTATGGTCTCACAATGGGTCTGAGGATCTCATCCCGGTACCTAATGGCAGTCAGGGTACCTCTTGCTAGCACATAGACGGCTATGCGACCCTCCAAAGAAATGCCTCCCCACACCATTACTGACAGCCAAACCGGTCATGTTGGAGGATGTTGCAGGCATCTCCAGACTCTGTCACATGTGCTCAGTGTGAACCTGCTCCCATCCGTGAAGAGCACAGGGCGCCAAAGTGGAATCTGCCAATCTTGGTGTTCTCTGGCAAATCAAATGCCAATCTGCTTGCACAGTGTTGGGCTGTAAACACGACACCCACTTGTGGACATTGGGCCCTCATACCACCCTCATGGAGTCTGTTTCTGACAGTTTGAGCAGACACATGGATGTTAGTAGCCTGCTGGAGGTCATTTTGCATGGCTCTGGTACTGCTCCTCCTGTTCCTCCTTGCACAAAGGAGGATGTAGCGGTCCTGATGCTGGGTTGTTGCCCTCCTATGGCCCCCTCCATGTCTCCGGGTGCATTGGTCTGTCTCCTGGTATCTAACCATGCTTTTGACACTGTGCTGACAGACAAAGCTACCCATTTTGCCACAGCATGCATTGATGTGCCATTCTGGATGAGCTGCACTACCTGAGCAACTTCTGTAGGTTGTACTGTAGACACCACCTCCTGCTACTGTACCTCTAAGGGTGAGAGTGATGACAAAATGCAAAAGTGACCAAGGATGAAAACAGAGAAATTGTCTGTGGTCACCACCCGCAGAACCACTACTTTATAGGGGGTGTCTTGCTAATTCCCTTTCATTTCTACTGTTGTCTGTTCCATTTGCACAACAGCAGGAGAAATTTATTCACAATCAGGGTTGCTTCATAACTGGGCAGGTTGATTTTACTGAAGTGTGATTGACTTGGAGTTACATTGTGTTGTTTAAGTGTTTCCTTTATTTTTTTGAGCAGTGCATATATACAGACACATTCATTATTAGAGTAGATACTGAGATTTACACCATGTATACAGGACCGGAGAAGTATACACAAAGTACACAGCTCCACAATATATACAGTGTTCAGGAATATAGTGTGGAGCTGTGTATATAGTATATACTATAGACATGTGCCAGTGTATATAGTGTGGATTCCACACTATATATACAACACCATACTATATAAACATCTGTATACTATATACTATATATACACAACTCTACATTGTACACTATATTAAGACAGCATTACACTATATACTAGACTACACTTTATTCCCCCTGGATGTTCAGCATTCAGTCACAGGGGCGGCGCCGGCGAGGTTTCAGTCACTGCTCTGTGTATAGAGAGTGGCAGCTGTAAAAGCCCACCAACACTGACTGACAGCCGACGACAATGCTGTGTCTGCTGTCAGTCAGTGCCGGAGGTGCTTTTACAGCCACCGCTCTCTATACACTGAGTGGCGACGGAAGCTGTGCCAGCGTCACCCCAGTGACTGAAAGCCAGAGGCTGCCGAGGGGAATAAAGATAATTTCCTCCTGGCAGCGGGGCTCTCAGTGCCAGTGCCGCACAGTGTGAGAATGCTATTAACTTGCAGATTAACCCCCTTATTTGAAGGTTAATAGCGTTATTTTACATGACAGGCTCCCTTTAAAATTAGCTAATTCTTATTAAGTACTGGACAATACCATGGTCTTTACATCCTCCACCAGTCAGTAAATATGTTTCTCTAGGGTCTTTACCCCAGCAGATAGTATGTCATCTTTCCAGGTATCACTCCTCCCGTCATTTATTGCCCTCCACTATGATATATGAAACCTCTCCTCACCTCCACTGCTCGGCCTGATGTGACTTTGAGTCTCTCCTGACATACTTGTGGCTCCTAAAGTAGCCGAGATGATTTCTGACCTGTCCTCCATTGCCTCCTTTCGGTCCTGAGCTCCCCCAATTCTGCAGCATCTTCAGAAGATGCCAAGCCCAGCACCCCAGCACCCCTATCCAACTCTGTCCACCACTCTCTCCTTTCATTTTTCAAGCCTGTTGCTCCTCACATTTCTGCAATGCTTTGGGATTTTGGGCTGACGGCAGATTTTGTTTCCAGTTACTGCCAGATGTTTAGCTCTCTGGAAGTATCCAGCATCAGACAAATAAAAAAAAGGAAGATTCCTCATTATTAAAGGGACATAGACTGGGATTCTTAATGCATATGTATCTCACAGTCCTGATGTAAAACCTGACAAAGTCTTCAGGTGCAGAAACACTACAAGTATTGGCATATGGTATACTCATTGAGTGTATATGTGGCACATGCCAGTCATTGTCTAAACTTGACCAGGTACTCTCACCCTGCAGGATATGAATGTATCAGGTTATGAACAATAGCAAATGTCTCATATAAGATACCACCTACATCCTGGAAAACTGAATTTTTCCTAAAATCAGGTGCACAAAACATTGGTGAACAGTGAATGACATTTCCCTAGCAATATTTTTCCCCCTTATAATCATATCAAATAGATAAAATTCAATTAAAAAGTCAATCAATGGCAGTCAGTGAAGTTACTTAAGTTGTACCCAATGAACTGATAGAATTATGAAGCAATCTAAAAGCAGCGTTTCATACTTTTCTCTGTGCCAGTAAGGATTAATCATCAATAATAAATTTTTATTATGTCTGATATCAGTGTTCCAGAGGGTTTTTCAGCTCACCTGGTAAGTAGAAGAGAGCCCAGGTGGTGAGGAGCCCTCTCCAGTGATCCACGCTCCAGACTCTCATCCTGTCTGCGGGGCCTGTGCGTGGTTCCCTGGGGTGGCGGGCCCTGTGAGTAGCATGCGAACTCCGCCCCCCAAAAAACATTCTGACACTGGTGCAGGCCAGGCTAGCGTCAGACAGAGCACTGCGTGCGCCGCGGCGTGCCGGCGGCCATTTACAACTTTTTAATAAGCTCCTCTGTGCACGCGCTCTGTCAAGGGGTGCAGCGGCATGCACAGCGGCCTTGTCAGTGCGTGTAAGGGGGAGAGAGTGCACACAGGGACTGATTCAAAAGTTTTAAAGGGCCGCCGGCCCGTCACGTTACAACTCAGGGCCGCCGGCCCACCCGGAAAATGCCCGCCTTGGCAGATTGCCAATCAAGGCCTGGGTCTATGACATCACGTGATTAAAAACTGACTAGCTGAATCCTTCTAAGCTCTATGTAGAAACAGTAGGTACATTTTCTCTGCATAAGTCATCATTATAACTACAATTTTACTTCACTGCAAAGTCCCTGAAAGGGGGAAGGAGCGGAGCAGCTGGTTTAGGAGTTGAAGAGGGGTGGAGATGGCTGCCTGGGACTTTACAATTCTACACCTCTGCAGTTCTAATGACGTCTCATGCTGGGAAAAGAGACTAGTAGCTAATAGCTCCAAAATAAGGTAAAAATCCCGTCACAACTCCACATATGACAGTCAGACTAGTTCCCTGGATCAATGTTCCATCACAGAATCTACTTCTCATAACCTCTAATATTATATTTTTCAAGAAAGGCATCCAGGACCCTCTTGAATTTTAGTACTGAATCAATCATTACAACATCATGTGGCAGATAGTTCCATATTTCCACTGCTCTTACAGTAAAAAATTGCCATCTGTGCTTATGATTACACCTTCTTTCATATAGATGTAGAGGAGGCCCCCTGTCACCATTGCAGGCATATGTGTAAAAAGATCATTAGAAAAAGTTCTCTACTGTCCCCTCAATTATTTATATATTATAATAAGATTGCCCAGAAGCCTTCATTTTTTAAAAATGAATATCCCCATGTTTGATAACCTGTCTTGGAATTGCAGTCCACCCATAATAAAGTTGGTCGCTCTTCTCTGCACCTGCTCTAGTTCAGCCATGTCCTTCTTATACACCGGAGACCAAAATTGTACACAGTATACTAAGTGTGGCCGCACTAGTGACTTGTATGGAGGCAAAACTATGTTCTTGTCATGAGCATCTATACCTCTTTTAATGCATCCCATTATTTTATTTGCCTTGGTAGCAACTGCCTGGCACCGGTTCACTAAAGTTGAGTTTTCTATCCACCCATCCACCCACGTTTTTTCAGTGACAGTTTTACCCAGTATTTTACCATTTAAAACATACTTATACATTTAATTTCCTCTGCCCAAGTGCCTGACCTTACATTTATCTACATTAACCCCTTCATGACCAATGACATATATTTACTAGTGTTGAGCGAGCATGCTCGACACTGCTCGGTACTCGCCCGAGCATCTCACTACTCGGGATGTTCGGAGAGCACCGAGCATTTCCGCGTTACTCGGGCGGAAGCTCGGGTCTCCGCCCTGCACGTTTGGCGCTCTTTACAGAGCCAATGAACATGCAGGGATTGCCAGCCAGTCACTGGAATGCCACAGCCATGTTGTTTGTGGGCATTACAGTGATTGGCTGGCCTCACAGCGTCACCTTGAGTTTTTAAAACCGGGCGCCGCCATCTTGGACACAGTCGCTCCGGATCAGACAGTGTAGGGTCAGTGCTGCTGAGCTAGGGAGAGATTTATACTCCGAAATAGTTAGTGTAGGGTCTCTAAAGCCTGCCAAATCAAACAAACAGTCCTTCTCAGGACTAATAGCCATCCCAGATATCAGGCAGGCAGGCAGGCTGTATAGGAGACACAGTGGTTATACCAGCAAACGCTGCATTACAGTGCTGTGTGCTCCTGTTGGTCAAATTGCTAGACTTATCACCCTGGTCTCAGGGGCCAGGAAAATTTTTTTTTTTTCATCTAAATCCTGTATTTTTTTTTTCCTCAGTCAGACTGTTCAAATACGCGTCTTATTAACCTTTTGGTATCCCCCCCCCCAAAAAAAAAAAATTGAGTGTGTCTGTGACTGTTCAGACACCAATATATCTGTTTAAAAGAGTCTGGTGTAGGCCAGAAAAATATAACTGTGGTTTTGCAGTTCCACGGGTGAAATCTCTGTATTATCCTGTTTTTGGCATTTTTTGGCGTAAAAAAAAAAACTGTAATAGTGTCTCCCCGACTGGTCAGACACCAATATATCTGTTTAAAAGAGTCTGGTGTAGGCCATAAAAATATAACTGTGGTTTTGCAGTTCCACGGGTGAAATCTCTGTATTATCCTGTTTTTGGCATTTTTTGCCATAAAGAAAAACAGTAATAGTGTCTCCCTGATTGTTCAGACACAAATATATCTGTTTGAAAGATTCTGGTGTAGGCCAGAAAAATATTACTATGGTTTTGCAGTTCCACGTTTCAAATCTGTGTATTATCCAGCTTTTGGTATTTTTTCCTTAAAGAAAAACAGTAATAGTGTCTCCCTGATTGTTCAGACACAAATATATCTGTTTGAAAGATTCTGGTGTAGGCCAGAAAAATATAACTGTGGTTTTGCAGTTCCATGGGTCAAATCTCTGTATTATCCAGCTTTTGGTATTTTTTCCTTAAAGAAAAACAGTAATAGTGTCTCCCTGATTGTTCAGACACAAATATATCTGTTTGAAAGATTCTGGTGTAGTCCAGAAAAATATAACTGTGGTTTTGCAGTTCCACGGGTCAAATCTCTGTATTATCCTGTTTTTGGCATTTTTTGCCGTAAGGAAAAACAGTAATAGTGTCTCCCTGAGTGGTCAGACACCAATATATCTGTTTAAAAGAGTCTGGTGTAGGCCAGAAAAATATAACTGTGGTTTTGCAGTTCCACGGTTCAAATCTCGGTATTATCCAGCTTTTGGAATTTTTTCCTTAAAGAAAAACAGTAATAGTCTCTCCATGATTGTTTAGACACAAATATATCTGTTTGAAAGATTCTGGTGTAGGCCAGAAAAATATAACTGTGGTTTTGCAGTTCCACGGGTCAAATCTCTGTATTATCCTGTTTTTGGCATTTTTTACCGTAAAGAAAAACCGTAATAGTGTCTCCCTGAGTGGTCAGACGCCAATATATCTGTTTAAAAGAGTCTGGTGTAGGCCAGAAAAATATAACTGTGGTTTTGCAGTTCCACGGTTCAAATCTCTGTATTTTCCAGCTTTTGGTATTTTTTCCTTAAAGAAAAACAGTAATAGTGTCTCCCTGATTGTTCAGACACAAATATATCTGTTTGAAAGATTCTGGTGTAGGCCAGAAAAATATAACTGTGGTTTTTCAGTTCCATGGGTCAAATCTCTGTATTATCCAGCTTTTGGTATTTTTTCCGTAAAGAAAAACAGTAATAGTGTCTCCCTGATTGTTCAGACACAAATATATCTGTTTGAAAGATTCTGGTGTAGGCCAGAAAAATATAACTGTGGTTTTGCAGTTTCACGGGTCAAATCTCTGTATTATCCTGTTTTTGGCCTTTTTTTGCCATAAAAAAAACCCGTAATAGTGTCTCCCTGAGTGGTCAGATGCCAATATATCTGTTTAAAAGAGTCTGGTGTAGACCAGAAAAACAGAACTGTGGTTTTGCAGTTCCACGGGTCAAATCTCTGTATTTTCCAGCTTTTGGTGTTTTTTCCTTAAAGAAAAACAGTAATAGTGTCTCCCTGATTGTTCAGGCACAAATATATCTGTTTGAAAGATTCTGGTGTAGGCCAGAAAAATATTACTGTGGTTTTGCAGTTCCACGTTTCAAATCTCTGTATTATCCAGCTTTTGGTATTTTTTCCGTAAAGAAAAACAGTAATAGTGTCTCCCTGATTGTTCAGACACAAATATATCTGTTTGAAAGATTCTGGTGTAGGCCAGAAAAATATAACTGTGGTTTTGCAGTTCCACGGGTCAAATCTCTGTATTATCTTGTTTTTGGCATTTTTTGCTGTAAAGAAAAACAGTAATAGTGTCTCCCTGATTGTTCAGACACAAATATATCTGTTTGAAAGATTCTGGTGTAGGCCAGAAAAATATAACTGTGGTTTTGCAGTTCCACAGTTCAAATCTCTATATTATCCAGCTTTTTGCCTGTTTTACGTAAAAAAAAAAATATATAGTGTCTCCCTGTCTGTTCAGTCACAAATATATCTGTTTAAAAGATTCTGGTGTAGGCCAGAGAAATAGAACTGTGGTTTTCCTCTTCCACGGTTCTAATCTCCTTTTTATTACCCTTTTTCCATTGATAGTGCGAGTGTAAGCTATTTTACTTAATTTACAATGGGCAAGGCGCGTGGCAAGGGACGTGGAACTGGACGTTCTGGTGATGGTGCGTGTAGAGGACGGGGCCGTGGCCAAGGTGAAAATGTGCCACAACCAACAGCCACATCTTCTCGCTCCCACTTCTTGACCGAATTACTAGGGAACCGCACTACAACACCAGTATTGCGAACTGATCAGTGTGAACAGGTTATTAATTGGATAGCAAATAATACTTCCAGTTACCTGGGCACCACCACCTCCGGTCTGTTTTCCACACGGTCAAGTTTTAGTAGCTGTAAGTCTCGACCGCATACTCCTCCTCACCCTGATGCTCCTTCCTCCCACTATGCCGAGTGTCGTCAGACAGCAACTGATCCCACACTTGGACACTCTGAAGAGCTATTCACTGGTCCATTTCCATATTTGTGCCCCTCGCCTGCTCCGCTTGAAGTGGTGGAAGAGGAGATCCCATGTAGCGATACCCAAATATTTGAACAGCCACGGCCAGAGGAAGTCGACGCTGGCAATTTGTCACAAGAGGTGGACGATGACGAGACACAATTGCCACGAAGTGAGGAGGAGGATTGTGGTGCGCAAGTGGAAGAGGAGGAGGTGGTGGATGATCTAGTAACTGACCAAACATGGCAGGAGGACATGCAGAGCGAGGCCAGCAGCACACAGGGGGAGGGAGGCAGAGTACCCCAACAGGCAGGAAGAAGCAGTGTGGTGGCCGCACACAGAAGGCGGGCAACAGTTCCCCGTAACACCAACATGAGGGACGTTGCCAGTACAACTGGTAGGTCTTCCAGAGTCTGGAATTTTTTTAAAGACTCTGTTGATAACCCCAAAAAGGCCATTTGTACCACCTGCCATGCCAGCATCAGCAGGGGTGACAAAACTACCAGCCTGACCACCACCAGCATGATCAGGCACATGGCAGCAAAGCACCCGACTTTGTGGGGCGAACCCCAGGGTCCATGACCAGTGTCAACGGGTGTCACCACTGCTTCTTCCGCTGTTGTGCCTGTAATAGAACTCCCTTTTGTGCGTACAAGGCAATCCCCTGTCCATACTGGATGCAAAGATGCCCCCTCCTCTCAGTCTTCACTTGATATGGCAGTTTCTCAAGAAACAGCATCAACGTCCACGTCCACGTCCCACCGCAGCATTCAATTGTCCATATCCCAGACCTTTGAATGAAAGCGCAAATTCGCAGCCAACGCCCCACAGGCCACAGTCCTAAATTTGCACATTTCACGACTGCTTGCGTTGGAAATGCTGCCTTTTAGGCTGGTGGAGACGGAATCCTTCCGCAACCTTATGCCGGTGGCCGTCCCTCGGTACTCGGTCCCCAGCCGACATTATTTTGCCCGGTGTGCCATCCCCGCACTACACAAGCACATGTCCCAAAACATCTGCCTTGCCCTCAACAACGCAGTTACTGGGAGAGTCCACCTGACAACGGACACGTGGACAAGTGCTTGTGGCCAGGAACGGTACATCTCCCTGACGGCACACTGGGTAAACATAGTGGAAGCCGGGACCCAGTCGGACCTTGGGACGGAACACATCCTCCCCACACCGAGGATTGCGGGCCCTATGTCAGTCAGAGTTGCCCCCACAGTGTACAGCTCCTGAACCTCATCCTCCTCCTCATGTTCAGCCTCCATCTCAGATAACACCACATCAGTTACAAGCTGGAATCACTGCAGTACTGCCTCAGCCAAGCGGCAACAGGGTGTGCTGAAACTCATAAGCTTAGGTGATAAACCTCACACTGCTTGTGAGTTGTGGACAGCTGTGAAAGAGCAGACAGATCTGTGGCTGAGACCGCTGAAGCTACATCCAGGCATGGTCGTGTGTGAAAATGGCCGTAACCTGGTGGCGGCTCTGAGGCGAGGTGAGATCACACACGTACCATGCCTGGCTCATGTGCTTAACCTCGTGGTTCAGCGGTTTCTTAAATCGTACCCTGAGTTGCCAGATCTGCTCGTCAAAGTACGCCGTATATCAGCTTATTTTCGCAAGTCGGCTACAGCTTCCACCGCCCTTGCTGTGTTGCAGCAGCGTTTGCAGCTTCCGGCACACCGATTGGTGTGTGATGTCCCCACACGTTGGAACTCTACCCTCCAAATGTTGCACAGGATTTGTGAGCAGAAGAGAGCAGTTGTGGAGTACCAGCAACACATAAGACCTCAGGAGTGGACCTGGATGTCTGACATATGTACCATCCTGACAAACTTTGAGGAGTCCACCAAGACGGTGAGTGGCGATGATGCCATCATTAGCGTCAGCATCCCACTTGTCTGTCTTTTGCAACGTTCTCTGCAGAGAATTAAAGAGGAGGCATTGCAGCCAGAGTATGATGAGATGGATCAAGAAGCCGTAGCGGGCGATTACACACAAAGCCCAGCCTCATCTCATCCCAATGTGCATTGGGGGACAATGAGGGAGAGGAGGAGGAGGAGGAGGAGGAAGAACAGGAGCTGGTATCATGCGCTGTAGACGGTAGTACCTGTACAACTGTCATACCGTCGGTTCAGCATGGGTAGCCTGAGGACAGGGGGGAGGAGGAGGAGGAGGAGAGCATGGTCAGTCGTCATCTTGGTGAGGACACGGAAGTCTTGCCCGTTACCAATCTGGCACGCATGGCTGACTTTATGTTACGCTGCCTTAACCGTGACCCTTGCGTTGTAAAAATGTTGGGTGACAGTCATTGCTGGTTGGTGACACTTTTAGACCCCCGCTACAAGGATAACTTTCACTCTCTTATTCCTGAGGTGGAGAGGTCTACAAAAATGGGGCAGTACCAGATGGCCCTGGCTGCAGAACTGTTAAAAAAATTCCCTTCTGAACACGCTATCGGCAGAGGTCACAGTTCGTTCACCAACCAAGGCGTACAGGCGAGAGAGACGCAACTCCAATCCAGCAGAGGCAGGGGAACACTGTCAACATTCTGGGACAGTTTTCTGAGACCCGCCCAGCTTACAGACCCTGAGGCGCGGGGTACTCTCACAAGGAGTGGAAAGTTTCAAAAGATGGTGAGGGAGTACCTTGCCGACCGTACCAGTGTCCTCTGTGATTCCTCTGTGCCGTTTAATTATTGGGTATCCAAGCTGGACACTTGGAATGAACTCGCTCTGTACGCCTTGGAGGTCCTGGCCTGCCCTGCCGCTAGCATGTTATCGGAGCGTGTTTTTAGTGCCACTGGGGAAATTATAACTGATAAGCGCACTCGCCTGTCAACTGACAATGCTGACAAGCTGACCCTTATCAAAATGAACAAGGGCTGGATTTGGCCAGACCTCTCATCACCACCAAATGACAGCAGAGTAACATAAAGTCAAATCCACTGTGTTATTTCAGGACGTGTATTCCCATGCACCACTAAACACTCACACATGGGTATACGCTTCCTCATTTTGGCTGTATTTTCCTCTTCTAATTATTCTCATCCTCCACCACCACTATACCACCAGGGTGACCTTGGTCCGTGTTGCCAGCATTGCACGTTCTTCCCTCCTAAATTTTGGCAGCTTTTGCTTGGAAGGCATAGGCAAAGACTATGGGAGACCCACTCCCCAATAATGGGAATAATGTTTGTAATATGCTGTACTGCATGGCTCTTGTAAGGGGCATTGCAAGTTCCTCCGTCCTAATTTTTGGCAGCTTTTGCTTGGAAGGCATAAGCAAAGACTATGGGAGACCCACTCCCCAATAATGGGAATAATGTTTTTAAGATGCTGTACTGCATGGCTCTTCCAAGGGGCATTAAAACCATCTTGTTAAGCTACTGCGACCTCCACCACTTTTCCCAGGGGCATTAAAACCGTCTTGTTAAGCTACTGCAACCTCCACGTCTCTTCCAAGGGGCATTAAAACCATCTTGTTAAGCTACTGCAACCTCCATGTCTCTTCCAAGGGGCATTAAAACCGTCTTGTTAAGCTACTGCAACCTCCACCACTCTTCCAAGGGGCATTAAAACCGTCTTGTTAAGCTACTGCAACCTCCGCGTATCTTCCAAGGGGCATTAAAACAGTCTTGTTAAGCTACTGCAACCTCCACGTCTCTTCCAAGGGGCATTAAAACCGTCTTGTTAAGCTACTGCAACCTCCACCACTTTTCCAAGGGGCATTAAAACCGTCTTGTTAAGCTGCTGCGACCTCCACGTCTCTTCCAAGGGGCATTAAAACTGTCTTGTTAAGCTACTGCAACCTCCACCACTTTTCCAAGGGGCATTAAAACTGTCTTGTTAAGCTACTGCGACTTCCACCACTTTTCCAAGGGGAATTAAAACCGTCTTGTTAAGCTACTGCAACCTCCACGTCTCTTCCAAGGGGCAATAAAACCGTCTTGTTAAGCTACTGCAACCTCCACCACTTTTCCAAGGGGCATTAAAACCGTCTAGTTAAGCTACTGCGACCTCCACGTCTCTTCCAAGGGGCATTAAAACCGTCTAGTTAAGCTACTGCAACCTCCACGTCTCTTCCAAGGGGCATTAAAACCGTCTTGTTAAGCTACTGCAACCTCCACCACTTTTCCAAGGGGCATTAAAACCGTCTTGTTCAGCTACTGCGACCTCCACGTCTCTTCCAAGGGGCATTAAAACCGTCTTGTTAAGCTACTGCAACCTCCACCACTTTCCCAATGGGCATTAAAACCGTCTTGTGAAGCTACTGCGACCTCCACCACTTTTCCAAGGGGCATTAAAACCATCTTGTTAAGCTACTGCGACCTCCATTACATTTTCAAGGGGCATTGATGTTGTCTTTTTATTTCACTGCGACCTCCACGTGTCTTCCAAGGGTCATTAAAACCGTCTTATTAAGCTACTGCGACCTCCACCACTTTTCCAAGGGGCATTGATATTGTCTTTTTATTCCACTGTGACCTCCACCACTTTTCCAAGGGGCATTAAAACTGTCTTGTTAAGCTACTGCAACTTCCTCGTCTCTTCCAAGGGGCATTAAAACCATCTTGTTAAGCTACAGCGACCTCCACGTCTCTTCCAAGGGGCATTAAAACCGTCTTGTTAAACCATTCTGAACTCCACAGCTCTTCCAAGGGGCATTGAAATGTTGTTTTTAATTAACTCTAACCTCCATGACTCTTCCATCGGGCATTGCATTTCCTCCTAATTTTAGTCAGCTTTTGCTTTTCAATGCATAGGCGAACACTAAGGGAGACCCACTCCCCAATAATGGGTAGAAGGTTTTTAGTATGCTGTAATCCACGTCTGTGTCAAGGGCCATTGCATTTCCTCATAATTTTTGGAAAGCCTTCCATTCACTGCTTAGGCCAACAGTGCACAGGAGACCCAGTTGCTATAAATGGAAAAAAACGGTTTAGTTAAGGCCCTCTGACCTCCATATCACTTCCAAGGGGCATTGGAGTGCCTCAAAATTTTTGGTAGGCATTGCACTCACTGTATGCCCTATAACTGTGTAGCCGAACCGCTCCTTTTGGTACAGAAACATATCCTACAAGACATGTGTGGTTGACTGGCCTGATATTGATGTGAATGGTCCCTGTTCCTCCTGCTCTTTCTCCTTTGCCACCACCTCATCCATCATTCATCACCTGAAGCTTTGTTTTAACAGGAGTCATAGAACTGGGATAGTAGCAGGAAAACATCCAGCAATCCTCGGAGGAGGTAGGATATGCGCCAAAACGCTGACCACCTCAGGCTTAGCCACTACTACATACATGCGCTTGTATTCCAAGGATCAGAAAGCTAAGGAGATGGATGGCCTCATGATCATGAATAATTTACTCATTGTGTAGGAGGCCGACCACTGCTGCTGTCTACCTTTTGAACTTTGTGTTGAAGCCTGATGGACCGAGGACCCGCAATCCTCTATGTCTGGAGGACTTGTTGCATCCCAGTGTCCAACTGTGTGCCGGTTTCCACAATATTAACCCAGTGTGAAGGCGTGAGATGGACCATCCCTGGCCACATTCACTTGTCCACATGTTTGTGGTTAGGCTGTCCTTCAAATAGGGGCGGCTGGGGACCGTTTATGGACACTCGGCTGCCCCCAGGCGGCAGGGGACCGTGTGTGGACACCAGGCCGCCAACGCAGCCATGACGTGGTGGCCAGATTCCGCCTCCAGATGCCTAAAAGGCTCAATTTCAAGTGCAAGCAAGCTAGCAGTATGGTATTGCAGCCTGGGGGTGGGTGGGTGGCAGGCTGCACACTTACGCTTGCATTCCAAGAAAACAAAGCAGATGCTAACTTCTATCATCATCATGCTCCTCACCTTGGCACTCTCAACTCTCCTGATGGAGAAGCCAGGGCCCACCAGAGGAGTCTGGTTCTCTGGTTGGCTCGTCCAATGCTGCCCTAAAGCAGGCCGGGCTAAGAAAAGTGTGTGGGGGGAAGTTGACAGGAGAAATAGGGGCAGCTGGGGACCGTTTATGGACACCCGGCCGCCCCCTGGCGGCTGGGGACCGTGTGTGGACACCTGGCCGCGGGGCGGCTGGGCACCGAGTATGGATACCAGGCCGCCGACGCAGCCATGATGTGGTGGCCAGATTCCGCCTCCACATGCCTAAAAGGCCCAATTTCAAGTGCAAGCAAGCCACCTGGGGGGTGGGTGGGTGGCAGGCTGCACACTTGCGCTTGCATTGCAAGGAATGGGGGAGGTACAATTGAACACTGCCCTGGGACAAGGACTTGCACGGGGATAGTTGCAAGTCTCATCTTCTGATGCGGCAAGGATCACTTCTGATGGGCACACTTTTAGGCAGTGACCTGGGTGTCAGAGATGCTTCCAGGGGTCTTCCCCATGCTGTTCCCATGTCTTTTCAGCACTGTATGCATGTGTCACACAGCACATGGCCAGATAAGATTGTAAAATGTTAAAATGACATTTCCCGGTGAATGCATTTGTCACGGTTGAAAACAATACAAAAGTGCAAAAACGCATAAAAAATGCTACTCGTGAACATAGCCCAAGGTGTGGAGGAGTATTTTTTTGGGGGTTATTTATTTTGCCTTATACGCAAGTCTTTACCCTGGAAAGGAAGTTCCTTAACATATTTCACAGGAAAACCGTTTCAGTTTCGTTTGTGAACGTTTTATTGTGAGCCCGTAAAAGTGGCTTAATACCTCTGACCACGTTGTTGACAGCAGTGACCTGGAGGTCAGAAATGCTTCCTGGGGCGATGCCCATGTTGTCCCCATGTCTTTTGAGCACTGTCACTATCGTTTTGGGCACTTTTTAGGCTTTTAAAAGACTGCCGTGGTTGCTGCCGCAAAAATGCTCGGGTCTCCCATAGACTAACATTGGGCTCGTTGCTCGGGTCGAGCACCCGAGTATCACGGCGAGCTCGGCCCGAGCTTCGAGCACCCGAGCATTTTAGTGCTCGCTCAACACTAATATTTACGTCTTCGGCCGTATCCCTGCCTTTGATGTGGGATCTGGTGCTAAACCCCCATCTTTCCCCGCACCTGATGGCTGATTTAATCAGCCATCATGTACCTCTAACATCTGTGGGTAGATCCGAAATCCACCCGTGGCTGATAACAAATTAAATGCCGCTGTCAATCACTGACAACAACATGTGTCGGCCGGAAGCACGTCACAAGTCCAGGCAAATGGCGCCTCTGTCACTTGATCGTGGGGCGCCGATGGGTTGTCATGACAGCTGGGGGTCTGCAGAAGACCCCTGTGCCTGTCATCATGATACTACTGTGAACGCCAGCTCGTGGCCAGCGTTCATAGGAGATTGAGATTTTTGCTATACATAGCAGGATTGAAGCCCTGCTATGTATAACACATGCGATCGTCCGCTGCTTCAAGTTTCTTAAAGGGACTATTGAATAAAGTAAAAAGTGAAAAAAAAACGAAAAAAAACCCACTAGTTCAAATCACCTCCCTTTTGCCCCATTAAAAATAAAACAATGAAAAAAATACACATATTTGGTATCGCTGCATTCAGAAATGTCTAATTTATCAAAATACAAGGTAAATTAATCCAATCACCAAACGGCTAAATGAGAAAAAAAATCAAAACGCCAGAATTACGTTTTTTTGGTCACCGCAACATTGCAATAAAATGCAATAACAGGCAATCAAAACATTGTATCTACCCCAAAATTGTATCAATAAAAATGTCAGCTCGGGGCGCAAAAAATAAGCCCTCAAACAACCCCAGAGCATGAAAAATTAGAATGTTATGAGTCTCAGAAAAAGGCAACAAACTCAAAAGCTTTTTTTCATACAAATTTCAGAATTTTCTTTACCACTTAAATAGAAAATTAACTATACATGTTTGATATCTGCGTATTCGCACTGACCATATAGTGAACATGGTAAATAAAAAACCCAAAAAACAATTGTGGGATTGCACTTTTTTTGTAATTTCACAGCACTTGGATTTTTTTTCTGTTTTCCAGCTAATACACTATGGTAAAATCAATAGTGCCATTCAAAATTACAACTCGTCCCGAAAAAAACAATCTCTCATATGGCCACATTGACAGGAAAATAAAAAAGTTATGGCTCTTAGAAGAAGGGAAGGAAAAAACAAAAAAACTGAAAATTGCCTGGGGGTGGAGGGGTTAAAGTTTATTTGCCATTTCACAGCCCGAACCCCCAGCATACATAAATCACTCTGTAATAATAAATTATCCTCCTCTGTGTGGATTACATTGCAGAGTTTAGTATCATCTGCAAATATTGAAATTCTGTATGCCCCCTACAATGTAATTAATAAATATGATAAAAAGAAGAGGGCCCAATACTGACCCCTGTGGTACTCCACTGTTAACTGTGACCCAATCTAAGTGTTTTTCACCACTTTTTGTTTCCTATCACTGAGCGAGTTGTTAACCTAGTCACACATATTTTCCTTAGTACCTTTACTCTGATTTTATGTACCAACCTTTCGAGTGGCACCATATCAAGCACCTTTGAAATGTCCGTATAGACAACATCCACTGCGTCTCCCTGTTCCAGTCTGGAACTTATCTTATAGATAAGTTGTAGTGTGGACCAGGGAAATGCAGTGGATCATCTTATTACCTATATTATATTGTGAAATGTATTTTATTGAAATACTGAATGTAGTAAAAATTCCTATTAAGCCCAGTTACACGCTTGTCTACATAGAAGCACCATAATGGCCAGCACGGGGGTCTTAAGCAGACTTCTGGCTGTCATAGCAACCCTTCTGCACCCAGTGATTGCTTTGCATGGTGGCCAATGGGTGCTTAGAATGGCACGCCCCCCAGGCCACGCACTGTAAATGCCACGGTAACAGATTGACAACAGAATTTAACTGTGAACAGCAGTGAGCGGAGCTTGTATCCACTCGCTGCTGTTAGAGGCAGATGATGGCTGAATAACACATCCACCATCTGCCAGGAATGGAGCAGGCTTGTCTCCTGATCCTTTTCCATATGCCCACTCCTGACAAGTGCAGTATGTGTACATATTGTTAAAAGGCTAAAGTCTATGGTGCTATTCACATGTCTGTGTTTTGTTGTGGATCATGTGTCTGCAAAAAATCATGAAGCATGTTCGTTTTGATTTGGAAAATTACCCATGCAAGTCTATCGGTCCATCAGAAATTCCCAAACTACAACCCCTGGCAAAAATTATGGAATCACCAGGCTCGGGGGATGTTCATTCAGTTGTTTAATGTTGTTGAAAAAAAGCAGATCACAGACATTGCACAAAACTAAAGTCATTTCAAATGGCAACTTTTTGGCTTTAAGAAACACTAAAAGAAATCAAGATAAAAAATGTGGTACTCAGTAAGGGTAATTTTTTTCAGACAAAGCAGAGGGAAAAAATTATGGAATCACTCAATTCTGACGAAAAAATTATGGAATCACCCTGTAAATTTTCATTTCCAAAGCTAAAACCTTCGTCAAATTAGATCTGCTCGTTAGTCTGCATCTAAAAAGGAGTGATCACACCTTGGAGAGCTGTTGAACCAAGTGGACTGACATGAATCATGGCTTCAACACGAGAGATGTCAATTGAAACAACGGAGAGGATTATCAAACTCTTAAAAGAAGGTAAATCATCACGTAATGTTTCAAAAGATGTTGGTTGTTCACAGTCAGCTGTGTCTAAAATCTGGGCCAAATACAAACAACATGGGAAGGTTGTTAAAGGCAAACATACTGGTAGACCAAGGAAGACATCAAAGCGTCAAGACCGGAAACTTAAAGCAATATGTCTCCAAAACAGGAAATTCACAGCAAAACAAATGAGGAATAAATGGGAGGAAATTGGAGTCAATGTCTGTGAACGAAGTGTAACAAACCGCCTAAAGGCGATGGGATTTACATACAGAAAAGCTAAACAAAAGTCATCATTAACACCTAAACAGAAAAAAACAAGGTTACGATGGGCTAAGGAAACGCAATCGTGGACAGTGGATGACTTGATGAAAGTCATATTCAGTGATGAATCGCGAATCTGCATTGGGCAAGGTGATGATGCTGAACTTTTGTTTGGTGCCGTTCCAATGAGATTTATAAAGATGACTGCATGAAGAGAACATGCAAATTTCCACAGTCATTGATGGTATGGAGCTGCATGTCAGGTAAAGGCACTGGGGAGATGACTGTCATTACATTTTCAATAAATGCCCAAGTTTACATTGATATTTTGGACAGTTTTCTTATCCCATCAATTGAAAGGATGTTTGGTGATGATGACATCATTTTTGAAGATGATAATGCATCCTGCCATAGAGCAAAAACTGTGAAAACATTCCTTGAAAGAAGACACATAAGGTCAATGTCATGGCCTGCAAATAGTCCGGATCTCAATCCAATTGAAAATCTTTGGTGGAAGTTGAAGAAAATGATCCATGACAAGGCTCCAACCTGCAAAGCTGATCTGGCAACAGCAATCAGAGAAAATTGGAGCCAGATTGATGAAGAGTACTGTTTGTCACTCATTAAGTCCATGCCTCAGAGACTGCAAGCTGTTATTAAAGCCAGAGGTGGTGCAACAAAATACTAGTGATGTATTGGAGTGTTCTTTTGTGTGTTTGTTTTTCATGATTCCATAATTTTTTCCGTCAGAATTGAGTGATTCCATAATTTTTTCCCTCTGCTTGGTCTGAAAAAAATTACCCTTACTGAGTGCCACATTTTTTATCTTGATTTATTTTAGTGTTTCTTAAATCCAGAAAGTTGCCATTTGAAATGACTTTAGTTTTGTGCCATGTCTGTGATCTGCTTTTTTTCAACAACATTAAACAACTGAATGAACATCCTCCGAGCCGGTGATTCCATAATTTTTGCGAGGGGTTGTAGCTGTGGCGGGAAGGGATTACTAGAGCTGTGCATAAACGAAAGCCCACTGACCTCAATGAGTTTAACCAATATTATAAAGAAGAGTGGGCCAATATTCTTCCAGAAAGATATTAAAGACTGATAAAGTAATTCAGAAAACAATTACTTCAAGTTGTTGCTGCTAAACGTGTATAATTCATAGGGTACACTTAATTTTTCACTCATTGTGTCTGCATTTTGTCTTGGTTTTAGTGAATAAATAATGACCATGTATAAAATGTTGTTCATTTGAGATTTTAATTATCTAATTTTAAGACCGTCTAAGGATTAGAAGTTTTTATATTATGTCTTGATACTTAAAGAGGACCTTTCACCAGTTCAAGCATGTTAAACTGGCCACAACATGAAATGGCTGCAGAGCTGAATAAAACGTCTTTTTTATTTATTAATTTCTTCTCTCCATTGAGGAGATATTAAAAATCTGATAAGTGCAACTGGGCGTTATCAGAGATTTGTCTATGGTCACGTTCACACTTTCAGTATTTGGTTAGTATTTCACATCAGTATTTGTAAGCCAAAGGGCGTAGATAGACGGCTTTTATTACTCGTGCGAGGATCGCATCGCAATTCTCGGACTGGCCATCGGCTCTCCTGACCTGAGTGTGACAGCTCAATAGAAATACATGCTGTCATGCTCAGGTCAGGTGAGCCGACGGCCAGTCCGAGGATTGCAATGCGATCCTTGCACGAGTAATACGGCCATCAGACTGCGCCCAAATACTGCGTCTTTAAACAGTCTGACTGCACTCCACCAACAATCATCCTGCCTCCACTTACATTTAGCCCTTCAGGGTATGTTCACATTGGTTTATTTTTTTGAAGGGGTTTTCCCACAAACAAAAGTTCATTTTAATCAATAGATCTTGGAATGATAATAAGTTCCACAATTGGATGTGTTTAAATAAATGTTCCTGTGTTGAGATAATCTTATAAATGTGCCCCTGCTGTGTACTGTGTAATGTCTGTGTCTGACCGTACAAGAACATGGTCTAATCATACCACATCTCCTGGGCAGGGGGGAAGCAAAAGAGTATACAGACAGGACAGCAGGGGATCACAGCTGATTCTTTCTTTGAAATAAAACATTGTTTAAAAACAGGCAGGGAAATGTTTTACCTCACAAAAAGACTCAGCTGTGATCCCCTGCTGTAATGTCTGTATACTCTTTTGCTTCCTCACCTGCCCAGGAGATGTGGTATGATCAGACCATATTCTGTATGCGGTCAGACACGGCCATTACACAGGAGAACATTTATAAGATTATCTCAGCATAGGAACATTTTATTTAAACACATCCAATTGTGGAAGTTATTATTATTCCATGATCTACTGATTAACCCCTTTCCGACCATGTCAGTAATAGTACGTAGCTGTGCCCTGGGACTTATGGACCAGCTACGTATTACGCGCGCTGCGATCGCGCCCACACACAAGCGGTGCGGGGCGATCGCCGCCGGGTGTCAGCTGATTGTCACAGCTGACACGGCTTCCGGATGTTGCCATGATGACCCGATTTCGTCATGACAACATCCAGGTCACCAGGAGGCAGGACGTTAGTTTGGTCATGCGCAGTGCGCGACCAAAGTAATGTCTCCCCTGTGTGCAGCGCTGACAGGCCGCATGACAAAGGGAGCTGCTGCTCTCCATGCCATGCAGCCGATCAGTCTGCAAAAAGTGAAAGTCTCATAGTGGGACAATGTGTAAAAGTAATTAAAAAAGTAGAAAAGTGAAAAAAAAAAAAAAAAAATTGTAAAAATATATAAAAAAAGGAAAAAAATAATCCCAAAAAAATAAAAATATATTGAACCCATAATATTTATTTATTATGAAAAAAAAAATAAACCAATAAAAGTACACATATTTGGTATCGCCGCGTCTGGAACGACCTGACCTATTAAACTGTCCCACTAGTTAACCCCTTTAATGAACACGGTAAAAAAATAAAAATAAAAAACGAAGCAAAAAACAATGCTTTATCATCATACCGCCAAACAAAAAATGGAATAACACGCAATCAAAAAGATGAATGTAAATAAAAATGGTACCACACAGCTCCATTGTCCGAAAAAAAAAAGTTATAGCTCTCAGAAAAAAGCGATACAAAAAAATTATTTTTTCTAGAAAATCGTTTTTGTGTAAAAGCGGCAAAACATAAAAAAAACTATATAAATGCGGTACCGCTGTAAATGCACTGACCCGAAGAATAACGCTGCATTATCAATTTTACCACACGCGGAACGGCATAAAAAAAAACACAAAAAAACTATTCCTGAATTGTTGGTCTTTGTTTATTCTGCCTCCCAAAAATCAGAATAGAAAGCGATCAAAAAATGTCACGTGCCTGAAAATGGTACCAATAAAAACGTCAACTTGTCCCGCAAAAAGCAAGCCATCACATGACTCTGTCGGCCAAAATCTGGAAAAATTATAGCTCTCAAAATATGGTGATGCAAACACTAGTCTTTGCAAAGAAAGTGTCTTTTAGCTGTCAATCATAAAAACCCGATATGAATCTGGTATTGCTGTAATCACACCGACCCGAAGAATAAAGTAGTCTAATCACTTATACTGCATGAGGAACGGCGTAAAAAATAAACTCTAGGGTTACGGTTGTGCTAGGGTTAGGGTTGGGCTAGGGTTAGGGTTGGGGTTGTATTAGGGTTGGGACTAGGGTTGGGTTTTTTTCAAAAGTAAAGAAAAAAAAAATGATGACAATTGACAATATGGCGAACAGTGTTGAGCGCAAGTGCTCGCTACTTGAGTTTGCATCGGGTGCTTGGGTATGCACTGAGTATCGAGGGTGCTCGAATGACATGCTCAAGTCTCTGCCCCATATGCTTCGTGGCCAAAAAAAACGTTGCTGGGATCGCCTGCCATGCACGAGCGATCCCCGCATGTTTTTTTTTGAGTGTCTAACAACCGTGAAACATGCGGGGCGGGGACTCGAGCATGTCGTTCGAGCACCCGCGATACTTGGTGCATACCCGAGTACCCGATGCAAACTCAAGTAGCGAGCACTTGCGCTCAAGACTAATGACAACTTATTCAATATGATGACCTAATGTTATCAAATTCTGTCGTACCTTTGGGTTCAAAATGTACACTATACCCCTTGATAAAATTCTTGAGGGGTCTAGTTTCCAAAATGGGGTTACTTGTGGGGGGTTTCCACTATTTCGGCACATCAGGGGCTCCCGAAATGCAACAATGCGTCTGCTCTTGATTCCAGGCAATTTTGCGTTCAAAAAGTCACACAGTGCTCCTTCCCTTCTGAACCCTGACGTGCGCCCAAACAGTGTATTTTCCCCACATATGGGGTATTGGCGTACTCAGGAGAAATTGCACAACAGTTTTTAGGTTCCATTTTCTCCTCTTACCCTTGTGAAACTAAAAAAATTGGGGCAAAAAGATAATTTTTGTGGAAAAAGTTAGATTTTTTTATTTTCACGGCTTCATGTTCTAAACTTCTGTGAAGCACCTGGGGGTTAAGGGTGCTTACCACACATCTAGATAAGTTCCCTCATGGGTCTAGTTTCCAAAATGGTGTCACTTGTGGGGGTTTTCCACTGTTTAGGCACATCATGGGCACATCCGCTAATTATTCAAGCAAATTTTACATTCAAAAAGTGAAATGGCGCTCCTTCCCTTCCGAACCCTGCCGTGCGCCCAAACAGTGGTTTTCCCCCACATATGCGGTATCGGCTTAGTCAGGAGAGATTGCACAACAAGTTGCATGGTGCAATTTCTCCTGTTACCCTTATGAAAATGCAAAACTGGGGGCTTAAAAACATTTTTGTGGGAAAAATGTGAAAATTTTATTTTCACGGCTCCATGTTATAAACTTCTGTGAAGCACCTTGGGGTTCAAGATGCTCACCACACATTTAGATAAGTTCCCTGAGGGGTCTAGTTTCCAAAATGGTGTCACTTGTGGGGGGTTTCCACTGTTTAGGCACATCAGGGGCTCTCCAAACGCAACATGGCGTCCGCTAATTATTCAAGCAAATTTTACATTCAAAAAGTCAAATGGCGCTCCTTCCCTTCCGAACCCTGCCGTGCGCCCAAACAGTGGTTTTCCCCCACATATGGGGTATCGGCTTACTCAGGAGAGATTGCACAACAAGTTGCATGGTGCAATTTCTCCTGTTACCCTTATGAAAATGCAAAACTGGGGGCTGAAAAACATTTTTGTGGGAAAAATGTGAAAATTTTATTTTCACGGCTCCATGTTATAAACTTCTGTGAAGCACCTGGGGGTTCAAGTTGCTCACCACACATCTAGATAAGTTTCCTGAGGGGTCTAGTTTCCAAAATGGTGTCACTTGTGGGGGGTTTCCACTGTTTAGGCACATCAGGGGCTCTCCAAATGCAACATGGCGTCCGCTAATTATTAAAGCTAATTTTAAATTTAAAAAGTCAAATGGCTCCTTCTGAGCCCTACTGTGCGCCCAAACAGTGTTTTTTCCCCACGTATGGGGTATATGCTTACTCAGGGGAAATTGCACAACAAATTTTGAGGTCCATTTTTTCCTGTTACCCCTGCAAAAATAAAAAAATTGGGGTCTAAAGTAACATTTTTGTGAAAAAAGTTAAATGTTCATTTTTTTCTTCCCCATTCCAAAATTCCTGTGAAGCACGTGAAGGGTTAATAAACTTCTTGAATGTGGTTTTGAGCACCTTGAGGGGTGCAGTTTTTAGAATGGTGTCACTTTTGGGTATTTTCTGTCATAAAGGCCCCTCAAAGTCACTTCAAATGTGATGTGGTCCCTAAAAAAATGGTTTTGTAAATTTTGTTGGAAAAATGAGAAATCGCTGATCAACTTTTAACCCTTATAGTGCACTAATAAAAAAAATTTTTGGTTCCAAAATTGTGCTGCTGTAAAGTAGACATGTGGGAAATGTTATTTATTAACTATTTTGTGTAACATATCTCTCTGATTTAATGGAATAAAAATTCAAATTTTGAAAATTGTGAAATTTTCAAAATTTTAGCCGAATTTCCAATTTTTTCACAAATAAACGCAAGTGATATCGAAGAAATTTTACCACTATCATGAAGTACAATATGTCACGAAAAAACAATCTCAGAATCATCAGGATCTGTTGAAGTGTTTCAGAGTAATTACCTCATAAAGTGACAGTGGTCAGAATTGTAAAAATTGGCCTGGTCATTAACGTGCAAACCACCCTCGGGGGTAAAGGGGTTAAAATGAACTTTCGTTGGTAGGGAAAACCCCTTTAAGGGAGACATGGTTTTCAAAAGAAACTCAGGAATCCATGTGATTTTGACTGAGGTTTTCAGATGTGATACGGTTTTTGAAGGGTTTTTGCATGGTTTTAAAGTGTTTTTTTTCACATGATATTTTGCAGCTTTTTTACTTAAATGGATTCCACAAGGAATCTGCATTAAAGGAGGGACATGATACTACTTTTTAACCTCAGCGAGGTTTTCAAAACCTTGTAAAAAAACCTACCTCTATCAATAGAAATGTGGCATTTCCATTGAAGCTAATAACAAGGATTATTTGAAGCAAGCTTTGAAGTGGATTTTGAAGCAGATCCCCTTCAGTTTCCACAACAAAAAATACTTAGTGTGAACATAGTCTCATTTGGTGATCTCTAAGGATTAAAAATGTTAGCAGCGATAGCTAATATGTCATATTAACATATTAAAATGGTCTATGAAAGAGATATTGAAATACTAAATGTAGTGTTGAGAAATAGGATAATCGTAATATTTGATAGCGGTAATCTTCAAATGTTAGACAGCATATTATTAAGGAGAATCACTATATAGTGCGCAGTTCTGATCAGCAATTTCACTGCTTATCAATTATTTAACGTTGTATAGATTGATAACACAAGACATCATTAGAACTGAGTTTCCCATAGAAGTACATGCACAATATCTGTTACAAGTTGATTTTCTTCTTAGCACTGAAAGTGAAAATGTAAAGTATGTAAGGGTACTGTGAAAATTTGCATCAATGCAATTACACAAATACGCACCTTCTGTATATTTCTCTAGTTACTGGACATAAAGAAAACATCCTACCTGTACTGTCCTCTAAAGAAACATTGATAAACATCTCGTCTTCGGCTTCTACATGTGAATCCATATGTGCCACACTTCATCCAGCTATGTCTTAGTATACACTGCTTGGCACATGGGATTTTACAGTTCGCATGTGACACTATGAGTTAAATCATTAATAACTTTCTGACAAAGGCTGACTGCTTCTCCCCATAGGACGAGCACCTATTGCTAAGCAATACGATCTCTCGGAGCACTTCCTAGGTCCAAAGTTTACAACTAATTATTTCCTTATGTCACAATATTTGCTTTTTGGAATTTTTTTTTATGTTTCTTTACATGCAGAAGACATAGCCCACAAATGTATAGAATGTTTTAACAAATAATCAATAATTAACTCTATCCAAAATACGCACGCAACACATAAATGTGTTAGAACCCTCCTGTTTGTTTTTGTTTCTATCTTGTGTTTTGCGGTCACGTGACCATCTGCCTATATATTCCAGCTCCGCCCTTCTGGCTTTGCTGGACTTCAGTGTAGTTTTGACTGTCTCTCTAGCCAGGTGCTTTGGTGCCTATCTCTCTCTAGTTCGCTTGGTCATCTGGGACCTCTAGTACTTTTTGTCAGTTTATCTTTTGCTCTGCAACAACTTCTGTTAGGAGGTGTCCCATCTTTGTCCCAGTCCTTAGTTCCTTTAGGGACCCCTCCCTTTCTCTATAGGTCTCTGTTCAGACTAGCCGAGGACGAAGGCGGGTCTGTTCACAAGGAACAGGTAGCCCGCTACAACGTAGGGGCTCAGCTTAGTCTTACTGTAGGGACAGCACTCCCCATCTTTCCTTACTGTTATGATCTGCAACATAGGCTAAGTCCAGCCCAAACAAAAACTTTAAGGAAAGAAATCCGGGGATCAGTATGGTTTCTGTTCAAGATTTGGCTCAACGCCTGCAGGGATTGTCTCTGGAGGTGTCCGAGCTCCGGCAACACGTGAGTAGCTGCTCTGGAGCGCATTTTGTGGAACCCAAGGTAGGACTGTCTGATATTTTTTATGGTAAACAACAAGATTTTTTTTCCTTTAAAAATGCTTGTTTATTATATTTTCGTTTGAGACCAAGGTCCTCTGGGAATGAATCACAGCGCATTGGGTTTATCATGTCACTTTTGCGCAAGGAACCACAGGGGTGGGCCTTTTCTCTCCAACCTAATGATCCGTGTTTTAGGTCAGTGGAGGATTTTTTTTTCTGCTATGGGGCTATTGTATGACGATCCTGATCGAGTCTCATCTGCTGAGACAGAACTGAGGCGTTTGAATCAGGGGTCAGGTGATGTTGAAAATTATTGCACACACTTCAGAAGGTGGTCCTCAGAAGTGAAATGGAATGATTCGGCGTTAAAATGTTTTTTTCTTGCTGGTCTAAGTGAAAGGGTTTAGGATCTGCTGATTGCATTCCCTGCACCTGAGACCTTGCAGGAAGCCATGCAATTGGCTATACGTGTGGACAGGAGACTGCGTGCCAGGGTTAATGATGAAAAAATTCCTGCAATGGCAGCTCCTAGTCCACAGAGGGTCTGCTCGGACGGCAGAGAACCGATGGAGGTTGGGGCGATGTCACTCCGCTCTCTGGAAAGAGACCGCAGGTTTTCCAAGGGATTGTGTTTTTATTGTGGTAAAACTGACCATTTGATTAAGAACTGTGAGCTTCGTTTAAGTAAAGAAAAAAAAAAGGTCAGTTACGCCCGTAATGCTTGTTTGAGCTCTAAGGGAGTATTTCTTTCAGGGAGTACCTCATTGCAGGAAGATTTTATTGAATTTCAGGTATTTGTGGATTGTGGTTCAACACTTAATGTGATTGATAAGGGATTTTTGGAAAAACTTAAATTGGAATCCAAACTTTTGTCATCACCTATTTCTGTGATTGCAATTGATAACACGCCTTTGAAATGTATTACTCACAAGGTTGCGGCATTTCCCCTCACTCTCAATGGTATTCACCAAGAAATTTTGGACTTGGTGGTATTAAATAATTTACCCTCTCCAGTCGTTTTAGGTTTGCCTTGGTTAAAACTACACAATCCTTTACTGGACTGGTCTACTAATGAGATTAAGTCTTGGAGTCCTAAGTGCTATGATAAATGTTGTAATGGTCGCATTGCGGCTGTAGAAATAGGGGAATTACCTGTACCTATTCAGGATTTTTGGAAGGTTTTTTCAGAGGAGGAGTCGCAGGTTTTACCTCCTCAAAGGGACTATGATTGCACCATTGAGTTTGTTCCTGGAGCTACTCTTCCCAAGAGTCGCTTATTTAATCTGACTATCCCTGAGAGAAAGGCCTTGGAGGAATACATACAGACGAGCTTGGTTGCTGGTCACATTAGACCTTCTAAGTCGCCTGTGGCCGTTGGATTTTTCTTTGTTAAAAAAAAGGACGGGGGTTTACGTCCATGTCTGGACTTTCGTGAAATTAATAAGATTACCGTACGCAATTCCTACCCATTGCCGTTAATTCCTGACTTGTTTAACCAGTTAGTGGGGGCCAAGTGGTTCTCTAAAATTGATCTCCGGGGGGCATACAATTTGTTACGAATGATGGAGGGTGATGAATGGAAAACTGCTTTTAACACTCCGGTAGGTCATTTTGAGAATCTGGTGATGCCTTTTGGTCTTACCAATGCACCCGCGTTTTTTCAGAACCTTATTAATGACATCCTGGGACCTTTGATTGGTTAGAATGTGGTTGTGTATTTGGATGACATTCTGATTTATTCACCAGATCTGGAGTCCCATTGGCAGAGTGTATGTGAAGTGTTGCAGTTATTGAGTGACAATTCACTTTTTGCTAAGCTGGAGAAATGTGAGTTCGCTGTGCAGAGAATTAGTTTTTTGGGCTACATTATCTCCAGCGAGGGCTTTGAGATGGACCCTGTGAAGGTTCAGGCTGTGCAGGAATGGCCTAGGCCTATTGGTTTGAAATCGATACAGAGATTTTTGGGTTTCGCCAATTATTACAGGAAATTCATTAAGAATTTTTCAATAATTGTTAAGCCGCTGACAGATCTCACCAGGAAAGGTGCGAATACGGTCCAGTGGACTACTGAGGCCATTGAAGCTTTTGTGTATCTCAAGGAGAGGTTCAGTTCTGCCCCTATCCTTATGCAGCCTGATGAGACGAAGCCTTTTTTGGTCGAGGTTGATGCTTCTTTGGTGGGGGTCGGTGCAGTTTTGTCTCAGGAGAACAAGGATGGAGTACATCCCTGTGCTTTTTTTTGAAAAAATTTTCAGAAACCGAACTTAATTACAATGTTGGTAATCGGGAATATTAAACTATTAAAACTTGCGTTTGAACATTGGCGTCATTTCTTGGAAGGTGCTAGATTTCCTATTCAGGTTTTCACAGATCATAAGAATTTGATCTATCTGGATGCTGCCAAACGCTTGAATGCCCGTCAAGCTAGGTGGGCACCTTTTTTTCTCAGTTTAATTTTTCTGTTACTTATATCCCTGGTGCTAAGAATGTTAAAGCCGATGCTTTATCTCGCAGCTTTTCTCCCTTGGTTGGTACCGAGGAGGAGGAGAGCATTTTACAGAAAGGAGTTGTAGTAGCAGCATTGGACTCCGTTTTGGAAGATGGGATTCTTAAAGCCCAAGAGGATGCCCCAATCTAACACTCCCCATGGGAGGTTGTTTGTGCCTAGAACCTTTAGGACAGATTTGTTTCTGGAGTATCATGAGTCTCGGTTGGCAGGTCATCCAGGAATTTCTGAGACTAAGAGACTTATCAGTCGCAGTTTTTGGTTGCCTGGGTGGCAGAAGGAAGTCATCAAGTGGGTGCGTCAATGTACGGTGTGTACTAGGTCAAAGGCTTCACATGCTCCTGCTGCGGGGTTACTTTGCCCTCTGGAGGTTCCTTGTGCGCCTTGGACGCATCTTGCAATGGATTTTATTACTGACCTTCCTGTGTCCGAGGGTTTCACTGTCATCTGGGTGGTCGTGGACCGTTTTAGCAAGATGTGTCATTTGGTTCCATTCATTAAGCTACCCTGCGCTAAGACACTCGCTAAGGCGTTTGTTAAGGAAATTGTCAGGCTCCATGGCGTTCCCACCGACATTGTTTCTGATAGGGGACCTCAGTTTGTGGCTCGCTTTTGGCGTGCTTTTTGTGACAGGTTGGGAGTCCATTTGTCATTTTCGTCTGGGTATCATCCTGAGTCTAATGGACAGACGGAAAGAAAGAACCAGGATGTTGAACAGTTTTTGCGTTGTTTTGTAGCAGACAATCAAGAGGGGTGGTCTGAGTTTCTGCCACTCACAGAATTTGCTCTTAACAACCATACATCCTCCTTTGCTGGGTGTTCTCCTTTTTTTTGTTGTACTGGGAGACATCCGTCTTTTGGTTCGTTCTCCAAATTGGGGTCGGCGGTGCCGGAGGAGGAGAATTTTTCCGGTGATTTGGAGAGAGTTTGGACTAATGTACGTTGTAACCTTCAAGAGGCTAACAAAAAGTCCAAGAAGTATTTTAACAGGAAACGTAAAGAGGTTTTGTTTACTGTGGGTGACATGGTTTGGTTGTCCTCAAAGAATCTGCGGTTGAGGATTCCCTCTAAAAAATTGGGTTCAAAGTTTGTGGGGCCATTTAAGGTGCTTCAGGTGGTTAACCAGTCTGCTGTTAGGTTGGAGGTCCCCACCTCCTCGAAGATTAATCCTGTGTTTCATGTGTCCTTGTTGAAAAAGGCTGATGTATCGGATAGGGATGCCACTGTCACAGTTCCTCCGGTGGTGGAAGACGGCGAATATGAAATTTCTCGTATCCTGAATTCTAGAGGGCATAGAGGGAGATTGCAGTATCTCGTCGCTTGGAGGGGTTTCAGTCCCGAGGATAACTTCTGGGTAAGGGCGGATGATGTCTCTGCCCCTAGACTTGTCAGAGCTTTCCACATTCGATTTCCGGATAGGCCTGGGCCTGGAGGATCCGGAGCATCCTCATAAAAGAGGGGGTACTGTTAGAACCCTCCTGTTTGTTTTTGTTTCTATCTTGTGTTTTGCGGTCACGTGACCATCTGCCTATATATTCCAGCTCCGCCCTTCTGGCTTTGCTGGACTTCAGTGTTGTTTTGACTGTCTCTCTAGCCAGGTGCTTTGGTGCCTATCTCTCTCTAGTTCGCTTGATCCTCTGGGACCCCTAGTACTTTTTGTCAGTTTATCTTTTGCTCTGCAACAACTTCTGTTAGGAGGTGTCCCATCTTTGTCCCAGTTCTTAGTTCCTTTAGGGACCCCTCCCTTTCTCTATAGGTCTCCGTTCAGACTAGCCGAGGACGAAGGCGGGTCTGTTCACAAGGAACAGGTAGCCCGCTACAACGTAGGGGCTCAGCTTAGTCTTACTGTAGGGACAGCTCTCCCCATCTTTCCTTAGCCTATGTTGCAGATCATAGCAAAATGACCCTCAAAATAATTTGTCTTTATTATATGCACTTCATTAGGGTCTATGTGAATGGCCTAATGCTTGAAAGAGTAGCCTGGCCTTAAAGGAAGCCTATCATGTCAAAAACCGCTATTCACCCGCATATATGAGGTTAATCTGCAGATTAATAGTGTTCTAAAACTGCCTAGCTCTACACTTAGCACTGCACCGCGAGCTGTCATTTACTTCACTGCCAGCTGTCAGTGAGTGCTGGGGTGCTATGTATTGAGCAGTAAGTGAAGCCACGCCTCTATGACTGACAGCCCGGGGTTGGCTAGAGGAATAAAGTTGGCACACGTTGGCACAGTAACCCAACGCTCTCAGATGACATGATGTTATAGGTTGTTGGCATTCTTGCAGCTCTGCTGTATCAAGTCTCCACAACAACATAGATGTCAGCTCTGTACATCAGGTCTCTACTACAACAACTGTGATGTTCCAGATCTTCTACATCAAGCCTTTACTATAACAACTCTGCTTCTCCATCTCTGCTACATCAGGCCTCTACTACAACTCCTCTGTCTCTGTGCTGCTACATGAAGTCTTCACTCCTCCAGTTCCAATGGTCAGTGTTTAGTGTGCCTTTGCTGCCATATGCTGGACATTGTTATAATATGTTCTGTAATGTATCTGCATCTGTAATTTCCCACTATGCCTCTTTCTGTAAATTCTCCTACCTTGTTACCTAACATCCTGCTCTTCCTTGGCATTGCCACCTTTGCAGAAACCGTGCATCACGGCTGGAGAGAGGATTTCCTGTTACTTGTATCCTCTATTCTTTATCATTGTCCTTTCATCTTGGCTAGACATTTTTTCCTCACCATTTCTAAAAATGTTTGTCCACTGCACCTTCCTCCCTGGATTGTCTATGACTCACCCAGGGGGATATGGGGGAGACTCGGTACCCGGGCCTTGACCTTCTGTGGGATGTCACGGCAGTCGGCTCCAGGGCCCGTACCCTGGGGTCACTCTTTAAAAGGGGTTTTGTTACTTGAAGGGATGGATATTAGTTGTGTCTCGTGACGCCACCTGTGGTTTCTAGTAATGGGTATCAGCGCTGCTGCAGACCTCCGGGGGTGATGGGATGGCAGCTAGGATGCTTCGGCTCCCCACAGGCGGAGCGGGCCCCCCGGGGCAGGGTTGATGGAAGGGATGCAGATGGCGTTGTAGTGCATGGGCGGTAGCGTGGTAGAAATAACGGACAGAAACAGTGGAGTGCAGTCATCCGAGTTTACTCACAGTTCTTTAGGTTCCTCAGGTACACTGTCCAGGTGTCAGCCTCCCGCGTCGTACTACGTTTGCCAGGCAGGGGTTCAGCACTTCCTCAAGTATCTCAAGAGCACTTAACGGGACCCCTCTCTGTATGTTCCTTCCTCGCCGTACCCCCTGGGATCACTTCTACTACTGGAGCCTTCATCCCTGACTCCCCTCTCACTCCTGGGCCTCCTTTACTAGGCCCCACTCTGGAGCAGAGCTCCTAAAGAAACTCTGCTCCCCTCCTCTTCTCCTCTCTTACTACTCACTGACCAACTAACTACTCTAAGATGGCTTCCTATATATATATATATATATATATATATATATATATATATATATATTCTCTAAGTGCTCCCCTGTTCTACGTCCTCCACCCACACCCACTACTTGGTTCCCCATCACTTTTGGTTCCCCCCCACTCCATCCAGGGACAGGGCAGCAGAAGAAGTGCATAATGCCCTTCCAGCTGGCCTGGAGTAGTGTAGTGTTGAGTGCAGGTGCAGTACCTCTGTGGCGACTGAACCCTCAGGGGCGCCACATCTACGTCCAGCTGGTCAGGTTAGAAAAGAGAGGATAGTGAGTAACCTATCTTCCATTATTTGTGCACAGATTCATCCTCACATCTTTCAGACACATCTCACCTATGTACACCGGTGGCAGAATATATACGGCACCACCATTTTCCACCTTGGTTTGCAGAAATTATGAATCACTGTCGCCATTGTGGTTCACAATCTAAATTCCTTATCAGTTTGTCTTTGGAATATGGGAAAAAATGAAGTACCTTGAGAAAATCCACAGAAACCTTGTATAAACTCAATGAATAGGTTGTCCTTGTTGGAATTTGAACCCAGAACCTCAGGGCTGTAAAGCTACAGTTCAGTTAATCCACTGACCCACTGTGCTGCACATTAGGAACTTGACATGATAATGCAAATGTGGTGCCCCTGCGGGTTCAGTCGCCACAGAAGTACTGCATCTCACCCAGAGGTGTGGTGCCCCACTCTCAGTTAAGGAGGGAGTACTGCCCGGGACCCACCCACCTGCATCCAACATTACACCATTCCAGACCAGCAGGCAGGGGCAAGATGCAAGTGTACAATGCTGAGCCCTGTCCCTGGTTGGAAGTGGGGGGAGCCGAGAGAGGGGGAACCATGTAGTGGGTGTGGGTGTGGGTGGAGGAAGTAGCTCAGGGGAGCACCGTCAGTAGGACTATAAGAAGGGAGCCATCTTGAAGGAGTCAGTTCAGTCTGAGGATAGAGTCAGAAGAGAGAGAGAGTGTTGGGAGCAGGAGCTCTGTAGGAGCTCTGTTCAGGAGGAGAGGAGGAAGGAGCGGGTCTAGACTGAGAGGCTCAGGAGGACAGACAGAGAGGACGGGAGCAGAGGGAAGGCTCCAAGAGGAACAGAGGGGATCCCAGGGGCACGGCGAGTGCGGAAGCCACCTGTGCGCCCGAATCTACAAGGACATGGAGGGATCAGGCCGCAGAGGGGACCGGCCCCTAGCTAGTGGAGAACTACAAGGCTCAGCTAGATAACCGGACACGACTGTACTTTCAAGGTTCAGCTGCCCAAAACCACAATTATATCGCCGAAAAGGTGGCCGCATAGGGTTCAGGTGAGTGCACGTCGCCCGGCAAGATCCGAGGCTGCTGGCTTGGGACACTGATTGTGAGGCGCAGGGCAGGAGGGTGAGAGCCAGCGTAGGAAGACGGCCGAGGAAGGAACATAGAATGGGGTCCCGTTTAAACACTCCTGAAATACCTGAGAGCTGCTGAACCTCTTCCTTGGTGAACGCAGGACGATGTGGGTGGTTATAAGCTGGCAGTTGTAACCAGGAGCAGCGTGATAACTGTGAGTAAAATCTGAAGACTGCACCCCACTGTGTCCTAGAATTATTGCTGCGCCATCACCAGCCCTGCACTACACAGCACCAGCAACATCTACCTCAAATCATCACTACACTGCCCTGGAGCTTAGCTCTGCCTGTGGAGAGCTGAACCAACTCTGCTGCGTCACCATCAGCTCCAGATGATCTGCACCGCAGCGGCGGCCCCATATAGCCGCATACCACAGGTGGCGTCATGAACATTATCTTTAAAAACTTCATTCCCCTTTTACTTTTCCCTTTTAATTGACCACCCTGGGTCACGGATTGGGTCACTGCCACTGTGACATCCCCCAGCATCGACTGGCCCGGCTACCGAGTACCCCAAGGCCCAAGGGGCGCGTCACAAACAACACCCAAGACAGGAGGACAGTGCCATAAATCCAAGACACCTAAGAACCATTTTTTCACAGACCTCAAAACTCCCTGGGATATACTTGCACATAAACAATTCATTATTTGCATAATATATGATACTGCGTGATAAAACCAGACACCACAAGGGAAGAATTTGTTGTCTTAATTTATTGACTAATGGCCCGGTTATTCCCCTCTTCACATGTGGCTATTGTTGGATTGTGCTTGTAAAAATAAGCACTTTTCCAATTGATTGCTTATAAAAATTTACAGCTGTTCTTGAGAATTAACTTTTCTTTTTAGGTTGTTGTCTAGGAAAGCGACCACCACTATTGTCTAGCTTTCATGCACTGCACTGAAGCTGGCCAGGATGAAAAGGTAACAGTATATTCCAGTGATTCCAGCCTGCTTCAAAACAATGCTTACAAGCTCAATAGAAAAGAGCTTGTAAGTACCGCTCATGTTCTGCTGTCTAGCAGCGGTGATCGGTCTCCAAGGCAACAAGCTTTAAAGAAACAAAAGTGTTAATTTGTCAAAAACGGCTGAAAATTTTAACAATTAGTAAATTGCAAAATCTCTTGTATTTATAAGCACTATCCGACAATACCCATTTATGAAGTTTTTTAAGCATGATTTACAATACCAACTTATAGAAAATGGAAATGAATTTGTTAAATTTGAGCATACATTTGACATTAGTGTGCAGTATCTAATATAGGAAAGTTTGACTTTATAGATATTGGCAATAACTTCTTGTTCTCTGAGGGGAGCATTCACTCAAATCTTACGCAGAAATGAATAATCTAGAATCGCAGTGCAGCAGCTGGCCTGGAGCGCTCTGCTTCAAGCCCAACTGTTCCCTCTGGAGGGGAAATCCTGGGATGAGGGCCAGATTTGTATATCAAACCCCCAGACAAGCAGTTCACTTTTCAAAGATATGGCTCTGACAATGTGGATAATTTCAAGTATTAAACAGATCTCTCTGTAAATGGTATTACTTAGAGATTGTATTATTTCTCTAATGTATGATAGGGTTTAGGATGCTCCGTTTGGCACATACAGTATCATTACAGTTGCTAGATAATCTACTTATAGTCATTCAGTTTTCATAAAAAGAGAAAAAATACTAAAACCTTCAATGAATGTTTTGAAATGAGTTAAATCAATTTACGTGTCAACGGAATACATAATACAGCTGAGCTTCATTTAGAAGCACTATTCTCATCCCTATGGAGGGATTTCTGAACGTGGATGCTAGAAAACCATTCATAAACAACGCTATAGTATATATGGCATGTTCACATCTTAACTGCATATGTTTTTTATAATAATTAGTGTTGAGCGAGCACTAAAATGCTCGGGTGCTCGAAACTCGGGCTGAGCTCACCGTGATACTCGGGTGCTCGACCCGAGCAACGAGCCCAATGTTAGTCTGTGGGAGACCCGAGCATTTTTGCGACGGCACCCCCGGTAGTCTTTTAAAAGCCTAACAATTGCCCAAAACGATAGTGACAGTGCTCAAATGACATGGGGAAAGCATGGGGATCGCCCCAGGAAGCATTTCTGACCCCCAGGTCACTGCTGTCAACAACGTGGTCAGAGGTATTAAGCCACTTTTAAGGGCTGACAATAAAACGTTCAAAAACGAAACTGAAACTGCTTTCCTGTGAAATATGTTAAGGAAGTTCCTTTCCAGGGTAAAGACTTGTGTATAAGGTAAAATAAATAACTAAAAACAAAAATACTCCTCCACACCTTGGGCTATGTTCACAAGTAGCATTTTTTATGCGTTTTTGCACTTCGTAGTGCTTTCAACCGTGACAAACGCATTCACCGGGAAATGTCATTTTAACATTTTACAAACTTATCTGGCCATGTGCTATGTGACACATGCATACAGTGCTGAATAGACATGGGAACAGCATAGGGAAGACCCCTGGAAACATCTCTGACACCCAGGTCACTGCCTAAAAGTGTGCCCATCAGAAGTGATCCTTGCCGCATCAGAAGATGCAGACTTGCAACTATCCCCGTGCAAGTCCTTGTCCCAGGGCAGTGTTCAATTGTACCTCCCCCATTCCTTGCAATGCAAGCGCAAGTATGCAAACTGCCACCCACCCACCCCCAGGCTTCAATACCATGCTGCTTGCTTGCACTTGAAATTGGACCTTTTAGGCACGTGGAGGCGGAATATGGCCACCAAGTCATGGCTTTGTCGGCGGCCTGGTATCCATACTCAGTCCCCTGCCGCCCGGCGGCCGGGTGTTCATACTCAGTCCCCAGCTGCCCTGCGGGCGGGTGTCCATACTCGGTCCCCAGCCGCCCCTATATATTCCCGGTAACTTTCCCCACACTTTTCTTAGCTTGGCTTGCTTTAGGGCAGCATTGGACGAGCCCACCAGAGAACCAGACTCCTCCGGTGGGCCCTGGCTTCTCCATCACGGGAGTTGAGAGTGCCAAGGTGAGGAGCATTATGATGATGATAGAAGTTAGCATCTGCTTTGTTTTCTTGGAATGCAAGCGTAAGTGTGTAACCTGTCACCCACCCACCCCCAGGCTGCAATACCATACTGCTCGCTTGCTTGCACTTGAAATTGGGCCTTTTAGGCATGTTGGGACAGACGCCGGCCACCATGTCATGGCTGCGTTGGCGGCCTGGTATCCATACTCAGTCCCCAGCCGCCCGGAGGCCAGGTGTCCACGCTCGGTCCCCAGCCGCCCCGCGGCCGGGGCCCAAACACGGTCCCCAGCCGCCTCTGGGCGGCCGGGTGTCCATAAACGGTCCCCAGCTGCCCCTATTTCTCCTGTCACCTTCCCACACACTTTTCTTAGCCTGGCCTGCTTTAGGGCAGCATTAGACGAGCCCACGAGAGAACCAGACTCCTCCGGTAGGCCCTGGCTTCTCCATCTGGGAAGTTGAGAGTGCGAAGGTGAGGAGCATGATGATGATGATAGAAGTTAGCATTTGCTTTGTTTTCTGTAACAAAATGAGCGGTTCGGCTACACAGTTATAGGGCATACAATGAGTGCAATGCCTACCAAAAATTTCGAGGCACTCCAATGCCCCTTGGAAATGACATGGAGGTCAGAAGGCCTTAACTAAACCGTTTTTTCCATTTATAGCAACTGGGTCTCCTGTACACTGTTGGCCTAAGCAGTGAATGGAAGGCTTTCCAAAAATTATGAGGAACTGCAATGCCCCTTGAAACAGATGTGGATTACAGCATACTAAAAACCTTCTACCCATTATTGGGAAGTGGGTCTCCCTTAGTTTTTGCCTTTGCATTGAAAAGCAAAAGCTGACTAAAATTAGGAGGAAATGCATTGCCCGTTGGAAGAGTCGTGGAGGTTAGAGGTAATTAAAAACAACATTTCAATGTCCCTTGGAAGAGCTGTGGAGTTCAGAGTGGCTTAAGAAGACGCTTTTAATGCCCCTTTGAAGAGACGTGGAGGTCACAGTAGCTTAACAAGATGGTTTTAATGCCCCTCGGAAGAGACGTGGAGGTCCCAGTAGCTTAACAAGACGGTTTGAATGCCCCTTGGAAAAGTGGTGGAGGTCGCAGTAGCTTAACAAGATGGTTTGAATGCCCCTTGGAAGCGACGTGGAGGTCCCTGAAGCTTAACAAGACGGTTTTAATGCCCCTCAGAAAAGTGGTGGAGGTCGCAGTAGCTTAACAAGACGCTTTTAATGCCCCTCAGAAGAGACGTGGAGTTCAGAGTGGTTTAACAAGACAGTTTTAATGCCCCTTGGAAGAGTGGTGGAGGTCACAGTAGCTTAACAAGACGGTTTTAATGCCCCTTACAAGAGCTATACAGTACAGCATCTTAAAAATATTATTCCCATTATTGGGGAGTGGGTCTCCCATAGTCTTTGCTTATGCCTTCCAAGCAAAAGCTGCCAAAAATTAGGACGGAGGAACTTGCAATGCCCCTTACAAGAGCCATGCAGTACAGCATATTACAAACATTATTCCCATTATTGGGGAGTGGGTCTCCCATAGTCTTTGCTTATGCCTTCCAAGCAAAAGCTGCCAAAAATTAGGAGGAAATGCAATGCCCGTTCAAAGAGTCGTGGAGGTTAGAGTTAATTAAAAACAACATTTCAATGCCCCTTGGAAGAGCTGTGCAGTTCAGAGTGGTTTAACAAGACGCTTTTAATGCCCCTCAGAAGGGACGTGGAGGGCCCAGTAGCTTAACAAGACGGTTTTAATGCCCCTTGGAAAAGTGGTGGAGGTCACAGTAGCTTAACAAGACGCTTTTAATGCCCCTCAGAAGAGACGTGGAGGTCCCAGTAGCTTAACAAGACGGGTTTAATGCCCCTTGGAAACGTGGTGGAGGTCACAGTAGCTTAACAAGACGCTTTTAATGCCCCTCAGAAGAGACATGGAGGTCCCAGTAGCTTAACAAGATGGTTTTAATGCCCCTTGGAAAAGTGGTGGAGGTCACAGTAGCTTAACAAGATGCTTTTAATGCCCCTCAGAAGAGACGTGGGGGTTCCAGTAGCTTAACAAGATGGTTTTAATGCCCCTTGGAAAAGTGGTGGAGGTCACAGTAGCTTAACAAAACGGTTTGAATGCCCCTTGGAAAAGTGGTGGAGGTCGCAGTAGCTTAACAAGACGGTTTGAATGCCCCTTGGAAGAGACGTGGAGGTCCCAGTAGCTTAACAAGACGGTTTGAATGCCCCTTGGAAGAGACGTGGAGGTCCCAGTAGCTTAACAAGATGGTTTTAATGCCCCTTGGAAAAGTGGTGGAGGTCACAGTAGCTTAACAAGATGCTTTTAATGCCCCTCAGAAGAGACGTGGAGGTCCCAGTAGCTTAACAAGATGGTTTTAATGCCCCTTGGAAAAGTGGTGGAGGTCACAGTAGCTTAACAAGACGGTTTGAATGCCCCTTGGAAAAGTGGTGGAGGTCGCAGTAGCTTAACAAGACGGTTTGAATGCCACTTGGAAGAGACGTGGAGGTCCCAGTAGCTTAACAAGACGGTTTTAATGCCCCTTGGAAAAGTGGTGGAGGTCACAGTAGCTTAACAAGACGCTTTTAATGCCCCTTACAAGAACCATACAGTACAGCATCTTAAAAATATTATTCCCATTATTGGGGAGTGGGTCTCCCACAGTCTTTGCTTATGCCTTCCCAGCAAAAGCTGACAAAAATAAGGACGGAGGAACTTTCAAAAATCGCAACACGGACCACGGTCACCCTGGTGGTATAGTGGTGGTGGAGGCTGAGGATAAGGAGAAGAACATAAAACAGCCGAAATGAGGAAGCGTATACCCATGTGTGGGTGTGAAGCGATGCATCTGAATACACCTCCCGAAATAACACTTTATGTTACTCTGCTGTCATTTGGTGGTGATGAGAAGTCTGGTCCAATCCAGCCCTTGTTCATTTTGATAAGGGTCAGCTTGTCAGCATTGTCAGTTGACAGGCGAGTGCGCTTATCAATTATAATTCCCCCAGCGGCACTAAAAACACGCTCCGATAACACGCTAGCGGCAGGGCAGGCCAGGACCTCCAAGGCGTACAGAGCAAGTTCATTCCAAGTGTCCAGCTTGGATACCCAATAATTAAAAGGCACAGAGGAATCACGGAGGACACTGGTACGGTCGGCAAGGTACTCCCTCACCATCTTTTGAAACTTTCCACTCCTTGTGAGAGTACCCGCGCCTCAGGGTCTGTCCGAAGGGAGGGTCTGAGAAAACTGTCCCAGAACATTGACAGTGTTCCCCTGCCTCAACTGGATTGGGCAACGAACTGTGACCTCTGCCGCTAGCGTGTTCAGATGGGAATTTTTTTAACAGTTCTGCAGCAAGGGCCTTCTGGTACTGCCCCATTTTTGTAGACCTCTCCACCTCAGGAACAAAAGAGTGAAAGTTCTCCTTGTAGCGGGGGTCTAAAAGTGTCACCAACCAGTAATGACTGTCACCCAACATTTTGACAACGCAAGGGTCACGGTTAAGGCAGCGTAACATAAAGTCAGCCATGCGTGCCAGACTGGTAACGGGCAAGACTTCCATGTCCTCACCAAGATGACAACTGACCATGCTCTCCTCCTCCTCCTCCTCCCCCCTGTCCTCAGGCCACCCACGCTGAACCGACGGTATGACAGTTGTACAGGTACTACCGTCTACAGCGCATGATACAAGCTCCTGTTCTTCCTCCTCCTCCTCCTCCTCTCCCTCATTGTCCCCCAATGCACGTTGGGATGAGATGAGGCTGGGCTGTGGGTAATCGACCGCTACGGCTTCTTGCTCCATCTCATCATACTCTGGCTGCAATGCCTCCTCTTTAATTCTCTGCAGAGAGGGTTGCGAAAGACAGACAAGTGGAATGCTGGTGCTAATGATGGCGTCATCGCCACTCCCCATCTTGGTGGACTGCTCAAAGTTTGTCAAGTTGGTACATATGTCAGACATCCAGGTCGACTCCTGAGGTCTTATGTGTGGAGTCTGACCTGAATATCGACGGCCTTGTTGCAGCTGGTACTCCACAACTGCTCTCTTCTGCTCACAAATCCTTTGCAACATGTGGAGGGTAGAGTTCCAACGTGTGGGGACATCACACACCAGTCGGTGTGATGGAAGCTGCAAACGCTGCTGCAACACAGCAAGGGCGGCGGAAGCTGTAGCCGACTTGCGAAAATGAGCTGACAGGCGGCGTACTTTGACAAGCAGATCTGGCAACTCTGGGTACGATTTAAGAAACCGCTGAACCACGAGGTTAAGCACATGAGCTAGGCATGGTATGTGTGTGATCTCGCCTCGCCTCAGAGCCGCCACCAGGTTATAGCCATTGTCACACACGACCATGCCTGGATGTAGGTTCAGCGGTCTCAGCCACAGATCTGCCTGCTCTTTCACAGCTGTCCACAACTCACAAGCAGTGTGAGGTTTCTCACCGAAGCTTATGAGTTTCAGCACAGCCTGTTGCCGTTTGGCGGAGGCAGTACTGCAGTGCTTCCAGCTTGTAACTGATGTGATATCTGAGATGGAGGCTGAACATGAGGAGGAGGAGGAGGATGATGCGCAGGAGCTGTACACTGTGGGGAGAACTCTGACTGACATAGGGCCCGCAATCCTCGGTGTGGGGAGGATGTGTTCCGTCCCAAGGTCCGACTGGGTCCCGGCTTCCACTATGTTTACCCAGTGTGCCGTCATGGAGATGTACCATCCCTGGCCACAAGCACTTGTCCACGTGTCCGTTGTCAGGTGGACTCTCCCAGTAACTGCGTTGTTGAGGGAACGGCAGATGTTTTGGGACACGTGCTTGTGTAGTGCGGGGATGGCACACCGGGCAAAATAGTGTCGGCTGGGGACCGAGTTCCGAGGGACGGCCACCGCCATAAGGTTGCGGAAGGATTCCGTCTCCACCAGCCTAAAAGGCAGCATTTCCAACGCAAGCAGTCGTGAAATGTGCGAATTTAGGACTGTGGCCTGTGGGGCGTTGGCTGCGAATTTCCGCTTTCGTTCAAAGATTTGGGATATGGAGAATTGAACGCTGCGGTGGGACGTGGACGTGGATGCTGTTTCTTGAGAAACTGCCAGAACAAGTGAAGAGTGAGAGGAGGGGGCATCTTTGCATGCAGTATGGACAGGGGATTGCCTTGCACACACAACAGGGGGTTCTATTGCACGCACAACAGCGGAAGAAGCAGTGGTGACACCCGCTGACACTGGTCGTGGACCCTGGGTTCACCCCACAAAGTCGGGTGCTTTGCTGCCATGTGCCTGATCATGCTGGTGGTGGTCAGGCTGGTAGTTTTGTCACCCCTGCTGATGCCGGCATGGCAGGTGGTACAAATGGCCTTTTTGGGGTTATCAGCAGAGTCTTTAAAAAAATTCTAGACCTACAGGTTGTACTGGCAACGTCCCTCGTGTTGGTGTTACGGGGAACTGTTGTCTGCCTTCTGTGTGCGGCCAACACACTGCTTCTTCCTGCCTGTTGGGGTACTCTGCCTCCCTCACCCTGTGTGCTGCTGGCCTCACTCTGCATGTCCTCCTGTCACGTTGGGTCAGTTACTAGATCATCCACCACCTCCTCCTCTTCCACTTGCGCACCACGATCCTCCTCCTCCCTTCCTGGCAATTGTGTCTCGTCATCGTCCACCTCTTGTGACAAATTGCCAGCGTCGACTTCCTGTGGCCGTGGCTGTTCAAATATTTGGGTATCGCTACATGGGATTTACTCTTCCACCACTTCAAGCGGAGCAGGCGAGGGGCACAAATCTGGAAATGGACCAGTGAACAGCTCTTCAGAGTGTCCAAGTGTGGGATCAGTTGCTGTCTGACGACACTCGGCATGGTGGGAGGAAGGAGCTTCAGAGTGAGGAGGAGTATGTGGTCGAGACTCACGGCTACTAAGAGTTGACCGTGTGGAAGACAGACCGGAGGTGGTGGTGCCCAGGTAACTGGAAGTATTATCTGCTATCCAATTAATAACCTGTTCACACTGATCAGTTCGCAATACTGGTGTTGTTCTGTGCTTCCCTAATAATTCGGTCAAGAAGTGGGAGCGAGAAGATGTGGCTGTTGGTTGTGGCACATTTTTATCCTGGCCACGGCCCCATCCTCTGCACGCACCATCACCAGAACGTCCAGTTCCACGTCCCTTGCCACGCGCCTTACCCATTGAAAAGGAAGTAAACTAGCTTACACTCGCACTATCAATGGAAAAAGGGTAATAAAAAGTAGATTAGAACCGTGGAAGAGGAAAACAACCGTTCTATTTCTCTGGCCTACACCCGACTCTTTTAAACAATCTGAACCATCAGGGAGAAACTATTACTGTTTTTCTTTATGGAAAAATTACCAAAAGCTGAATAATAGAGATTTTTTAGTGTGGAATGGCAAAACCACAGTTATTGTTTACTGGGGTATACCAGACTATTTTAAATAGATATATTTGCGGCTGAACAGTGAGCGACACACTCATACTGTTTTTTTTTAAGATACAAATGGCCCAAAAGTGGATAATACAGAGGTTTGAACTGTGGAACTGCAAAACCACACTTCTGTTTCTCTGGCCTACACCAGACTATTTTCAACAGATATATTTGTGTCTGAAAAATCAGGGAGACACTATTAGTTTTTCTTTACGGCAAAAAATGCCAACAGCAGATTATTGCAGAGATTTGACCCGTGGAACTGCAAAACCACACTTCTATTTCTCGGGCCTACACCAGACTATTTTCAACAGATATATTTGTGTCTGAAAAATCAGGGAGACACTATTAGTTTTTCTTTACGGCAAAAAATGCCAAAAGCAGGATAATACAGAGATTTGACCCGTGGAACTGCAAAACCACACTTCTATTTCTCGGGCCTACATCAGATTATTTTCAACAGATATATTTGTGTCTGAAAAATCAGGGAGACACTATTAATTTTTCTTTACGGCGAAAAATGGCAAAAGCAGGATAATACAGAGATTTGACCCGTGGAACTGCAAAACCACACATCTATTTCTCGGGCCTACACTAGACTATTTTCAACAGATATATTTGTGTCTGAAAGATTAGGGAGACACTATTAGTTTTTCTTTATGGCAAAAAATGCCAAAGGCAGGATAATACAGAGATTTAACCCGTGGAACTGCAAAACCACACTTCTATTTCTCGGGCCTACACCAGACTATTTTCAACAGATATATTTGTGTCTGAAAAATCAGGGAGACACTATTAGTTTTTCTTTACGGCAAAAAATGCCAAAAGCAGGATAATACAGAGATTTGACCCATGGAACTGCAAAACCACACTTCTATTTCTCGGGCCTACACCAGACTATTTTCAACAGATATATTTGTGTCTGAAAAATCAGGGAGACTATTAGTTTTTTTTTTATGGCAAAAAATGCCAAAAGCAGGATAATAGAGATTTTTTACCGTGGAACAGCAAAATCACAGTTATAATTTACTGGTGTATACCAGACTTTTTTAAATATATATATTTGCGGCTGAACAGTGAGCGACACACTCAAACTGTTTTTTTTAGATACAAATGGCCAAAAAGTGGATAATACTGAGGTTTGAACCGTGGAACTGCAAAACCACACTTCAGTTTCTCTGGCCTACACCAGAATATTTTCAACAGATATATTTGTGTCTGAAAAATCAGGGAGACACTATTAGTTTTTCTTTATGGCAAAAAATGCCAAAAGCAGGATAATACAGAGATTTGATCCGTGGAACTGCAAAACCACACTTCTATTTCTCGGGCCTACACCAGACTATTTTCAACAGATATATTTGTGTCTGAAAAATCAGGGAGACACTATTAGTTTTTTTTACGGCAAAAAATGCCAAAAGCAGGATAATACAGAGATTTGACCCATGGAACTGCAAAACCACACTTCTATTTCTCGGGCCTACACCAGACTATTTTCAACAGATATATTTGTGTCTGAAAAATCAGGGAGACTATTAGTTTTTTTTTTATGGCAAAAAATGCCAAAAGCAGGATAATAGAGATTTTTTACCGTGGAACAGCAAAATCACAGTTATAATTTACTGGTGTATACCAGACTTTTTTAAATATATATATTTGCGGCTGAACAGTGAGCGACACACTCAAACTGTTTTTTTTAGATACAAATGGCCAAAAAGTGGATAATACTGAGGTTTGAACCGTGGAACTGCAAAACCACACTTCAGTTTCTCTGGCCTACACCAGAATATTTTCAACAGATATATTTGTGTCTGAAAAATCAGGGAGACACTATTAGTTTTTCTTTATGGCAAAAAATGCCAAAAGCAGGATAATACAGAGATTTGATCCGTGGAACTGCAAAACCACACTTCTATTTCTCGGGCCTACACCAGACTATTTTCAACAGATATATTTGTGTCTGAAAAATCAGGGAGACACTATTAGTTTTTTTTACGGCAAAAAATGCCAAAAGCAGGATAATAGAGATTTTTTATCGTGGAACAGCAAAACCACAGTTATAATTTACTGGTGTATACCAGACTTTTTTAAATATATATATTTGCGACTGAAGAGTGAGCGACACTCTCAAACTGTTTTTTTTTTTTAGATACAAATGGCCCAAAAGTGGATAATACAGAGGTTTGAACCGTGGAACTGCAAAACCAAACTTCTGTTTCTCTGGCCTATACCAGACTATTTTCAACAGATATATTTGTGTCTGAAAAATCAGGGAGACACTATTAGTTTTTTTTTTACGGCAAAAAATGCCAAAAGCAGGATAATACAGAGATTTGACCCGTGGAACTGCAAAACCACACTTCTATTTCTCGGGCCTACACCAAACTATTTTCAACAGATATATTTGTGTCTGAAAAATCAGGGAGACACTATTAGTTTTTCTTTACGGTAAAAAATGCCAAAGGCAGGATAATACAGAGATTTGACCCGTGGAACTGCAAAACCACACTATTTCTCGGGCCTACACCAGACTATTTTCAACAGATATATTTGTGTCTGAAAAATCAGAGAGACACTATTAGTTTTTCTTTACGGCAAAAAATGCCAAAAGCAGGATAATACAGAGATTTGACCCGTGGAACTGCAAAACCACACTTCTATTTCTCGGGCCTACACCAGACTATTTTCAACAGATATATTTGTGTCTGAAAAATCAGGGAGACACTATTAGGATTTTTTTATGGCAAAAAATGCCAAAATCAGGATAATAGAGATTTTTTACAGTGGAAGAGCAAAACCACAGTTATAATTTACTGGTGTATACCAGACTTTTTTAAATATATATATTTGCGGCTGAACAGTGAGCGACACACTCAAACTGTATTTTTTTAGATACAAATGGCCCAAAAGCAAGATAATACAGAGGTTTGAACCGTGGAACTGCAAAACCACTCTTCTGTTTCTCTAGCCTACACCAGACTATTTTCAACAGATATATTTGTGTCTGAAAAATCAGAGACACACCTTTTTTTTTTGGGGGGGGGACACCAAAAGGTTAATAAGACGGGTATTTGTACAGTGTGAAGGAGAAAAAAAAAAAGAGGATTTAGATGAAAAAAAAAAGGATTTTTCCTGGCCCCCGAGACCTGGAGCTAAGTCCAGCAATTTCAGCAACAGGAGCACACAGGACTGTAATGCAGCGTTTGCTGGTATTACCACTGCGTCTCCTATACAGCCTGCCTGCCTGCCTGATATCTGGGATGGATAATAGTCCTGAGAAGGACTGTTTGTTTGACCTGGCAGCCTTTACAGGCCCTACACTAACTATTTCGCAGTATATATCTCTCCCTAAATCAGCAGCGCTGTCCCTACACTGTCTGATCCCAGCCGTCTGTGTCCAAGATGGCGGCCCCAGGTTTTAAATACTCGAGGTGACGCTGTGTGGCCAGCCAATCACTGTAATGCCCACAAACAACATGGCTGTGGCATTACAGTGACTGGCTGGCAATCCCTGCATGTTCATTGGCTCTGTAAAGAGCGCCAAACATGCAGGGCAGAGACCCGAGCTCCCGCCCAAGTAATCCGGAAATGCTCGGTGCTCGCCGAACATCCCGAGTAGCGTGATGCTCGGGCGAGTACCGAGCAGTGTCGAGCATGCTCGCTCAACACTAATAATAATCCATTAGTGACACAGAGATCATTAAGGGGGTTGTCCACTACATTTTCTTCTTTCAAAACTGGGCCAATGGTGGTCGTTAAAAAAAAAATACCATTGGCACCCATTGATTTACTGCAGCAATCAGGTGCCATCTAGTCCAGAAGAGGAAGTGAAGAGACTGGAGAGGGATATGGGCTGTGGTATGGAGGAACAACAGAGGCCCGGTAGGTGAATGTGTTATTTTTAATAAAAAAATATCCCAGTTTAGACAAAATTGTTGTGTGGATGGACTTTTATAATTCAATGAAAAGCAATTTAATTTTTTTAATTAAATTGTATTATCCATTGTTTTTTTACCACAAATATTTGCACTCCTTGATTTTGAATAGATATCTGCCCTGAAAATTTGCAAATAATTTTCCAAGTCTTCATTACAATTAATGAACTTATCAATACTGTTACGCTGGATCAGCACAAGAAAATGAATGTAAGTTTTATATGGTCACTGTCACGGCACCAAACTTTGCATACAGTGGTATGTAAAAGTGCTGCTTAGAAGAACCAATGGCTGCTGTTTTTGGCACAAGGTTAGAGGAGGCTGGGTTTTTATAAAGCTGGGAAATTTGCATCACCTGTACTTTCCTAATGATGATAGTGAACAAGTCATAACCCTAACAGGTTAATTAAGGCCTGAAACCTTGATCAAAGTTATCTGAGCACACAAATCTCCAAAAGTGCCCAAACTTTTGCATCGGTCTATTTCTCTTTTTGTAATTTTTAAAATGAAAAAAAATGACATTAATTTTTTTTTTGCCTAAAATACAAAGGAAATGTGTCATCTTTAACTTTAGCCCTTTTAGAAATCATTTCAACTTCAACTTCTTTAACTGTTCACAATAACAGTAATTTTGATCTGTGGTGCCCAAACTTTTACATGTCACTGCAAATCAATAGTACAAGTGAATATAAGAAACTTTGTAATATATCATATCAGAGAAATCAGCTTTCTTCTCCACTTATGAGCCACTTCTTCCACTCCGCCACCTCCTGATCTCATCATCCACTCTGCAAAAACCGGCAAAAATCTGTCTTGTGCAAAGGAAGATGGACTGCAAGCTCACTGTGGTGTCAGGTGAAGAAGAGAGTGAGGAGAAGGAATGAGAAACAGAGTGATAAACAGGTACAAGAGGACACACAGATCAAGCAGCAAAAACAAATGATTTAGCTTTTCTCAGTCCTAAATTCACATATACGCTTCTGAGCTTCACTGTATAATGGCGTTCATACTGCTGCTACTTCTGTCAGTGTGATACAAAGGAAAGTAAGAGCAGGTATACGTCTCTGTGTACTTTGTATGCAAGACATCATAGCAACATGTGTCCCAACACTAGCTCAGAGTCAACTGAACATTGGAAATAGAGGCTACAAAGAGAAACTCTGGTGAAAATTGTAGGATACAAGTCATATCATTCATAACCAGAATGGTGTTATTCTTAACATAGTAGTCATTGTCGAAAGTGTTGGCACCGTTGAAATTGTTCCAGAAAATGAAGTATTTCTCCCACAAAAATTATTGCAATTCCACATGTTTTGATATACACGTGTTTATTTCATTTGTGTGTATTGAAACAGTGCAAAAAAACAGATAAAAAGGCAAATTAGACATAATTTCATACAAAACCCCCAAATTGTTGGCATCTTTACAAAAGTGTGGGTAAATAACTTTGTTTCAAGCGTATGATGCTCGTTCTAACTCACCTGTAGCAAGTGACAGGTGTGGGCAATATGAAAATCACACCTGAAACCAGATAAAAGGGGGAAAAGTTGACTCAATCTTTGCATGTTGTGCCTGTGTGTACCATACTAAGCATGGACAATGAATTTAAAAGTGGGAAAGTGCACAATAGGGTGATACCTTACAGAGGTAGAGTAGAAGAGTGCTGGTTACATTTACCTGGTGGAGTTGTGACAGGCACAACTCCTATGTAGGCATGAAGAAAAACAGCTGCTGCTTCACCGTAGCTGGTGGATAACTCCTCCAGGATATATTGGATCCAGCTGGATGAACATGTACTGTAGGTGGGCTGCACTGCTCGAGTAAATCAATTCTTCAGAAATGATGATGAGAATAAAGTTTTTTATTTGCGTTTTATAACGCGTTTCAACGCCATAAGGTGTCTTTATCAAATGAAAAAATCAAATGGAACATGAAAAACATGAAAATAGATGGGTTTTTAAAGGCCCAAAATGGATGCCCACTACATAGGGAACAACCATAGGAACACGTAAACCAATAGGGAAATTGGGAATCGGAGGGAAATTCAACTGGCAGTTTCAAATTGATTAAAGTTAGAGAAATGAAAAAAGGGAGACCATACTTATCTGCCTAGGTGGCTCCTGCATTCTATTAACTGTATATGGTTGGCATACATGAGTAGTGTAGAGTGTGTCAGGTTGACATATGAGTTATGTAAAGTGCATCAGATGAGTGGTAGACTCTGAAACAGTCTTTCATACACAAATCAGGTTTGCCAAGGCAAGTGTCACACTTATAAATGGTGTCCTTTCATATCCCCCTTCTGTAACACACTTTTCACCATTTTGAAGAACCTCACTGGGGAAATGTTGCCCTGGTGCAACACGGGCACATTCAGTTCTGGAAGTACTGGGCCCGCTCCTTTCTGACTGCCAAATAGTAGGGCCATTGATCAGTACATCTTGGAACTGAAGTAAGGTCCCGGTCTGGCCTGCACATTGTGATAGCACAAAAGCATTGTACATTGCCATCTGTACAATGTGCACGGCCAGCTTCTTACACAGTTTGGTTTGTGGACCTGTATAGAGGTACCTCGTACAGCGGTTGGAGATCTGGTAGTCAAGAAAAGGACATTTCTCTTGTCCTTATGCTTGACCACCAGCATGTTGTCGCTACATTGGGCTCTGCTCTCACCCTCTCTGAGCAGCTGCCCAATTAGCGTCCTAGGGAGGCCTCTCTGATTTTTGCGGACAGTACCGCATGCTGCAGTAGCTCTCGCAGAGAGGGACTTGAAGGGTGGGATGCTGGCATAAAAGTTATCTACATATCTACATAGAGGTGATAACCTTGATCCACCAGTGGGTGCACCAAATTTTCCCACCCACTCCCAGGACAGGGGGGCATTGAGGGGGTTGAATCCAGTTGTCCTTCTCTTCATAAAACTCTAAACTTGTGGGTGTACCCTGAGGTACTCTCACACAGTTTGTAGAGCTTACTGGGCAGGTATCGCCAGAATTTGAGCCTCCTCTTGAAATGTATTAGGGACTCATCTACACAGATATCCTTTTGGGAGTTGTACACCTCAGCAAACTTGCTGCTGAAGTGGTCAATGACTGGCCGAACTTTGAAAAGTCAGTCAAAGTTGGGCTCATCTCGGGGAGGACATTGTGCATTATCACAGTAATGCAAAAATTTGTGGATGGCTTCTAAGCATGTCTGGGTCATAGCCATGCGGAACAGTGGAGTGTGATACAAAACGTCAACACTCCAATATTGCTGAATTTCTGGCTTCTTCACTATCCCCATGTGAAAAGCCAGGCCCTCAAACTTCATCATTTCTATGGCATCTACAGGGATCCTCTTGGCAAATGATGAAGTCGGATTTTGAGATAAAAATTGCTTAGCGTACAAATTTGTCTGCGACACCATGAGATTTACAAAATCCTCAGAGAAAAAGACTTTGAAATAGTACATTTTTATGAGGCCGGTGGAGTCAAATTGGATTCCCGATTGTGCCACAAAATCAAGAATCTGTGGCTCATAATTTTCAGGATGTGAGGTCTATACAGGGTCAGTAACGGTGGGTGCTGGTTCATTTTCTGTTATGGGGTGACTGTGTGATGGTTCAGTGTCACTAGAATAAGAGGAGGAGGAGTCAGAAAAATAAAGGAAAGAGTCTGTCAGTGTCACTGTCTGTGTCGGAGGGAAGGAAAGCGTATGACTCCTCCTCCTCCGCTGAATACCGAATTTGGGACGAGCGGGACTACATTTTTTCCTGTATGTGGTGTTTGTGTGTGTGTATACCAAATTTTATTCAGGTATGTGTGTGAGTGCTTGGTGTAAACTTATTTTTTAATGTAGAAGAGAAAAAAAAGAATATAGAAAGAAAAATATAAAAATTTGGTAAAATAAAAAACAAACTTACCGTATTTTTCAGACTATAAGACACCCATGGGAGTGGTGAATATTCATGGACTTTAATAGCGGGCACACTGACCGCCGAGCGCAGCTAGAGCCGCGCTGTGGCTACAGTGTGTGCGCTATTAGGGAGAATGAATGGCCACTGCTCCCCACGCACACAGTCCCGGCATGGGGAGCAGTGACTATTCCGGCGCAGAGTGGGACACAGCACTGGAGGAGAGAGGAGGTGAGTATAATTGTTTATTTTTTTTCTGTGCAGCGCAATGGGGATCAAGGGGTGCCAACCATACCAGGATGAGGGGGGTCATACATACAGGGATGAAGGGTGCCATACATACCAGGAGCCGCGCTGCAGGTGTGGCGCCCCTGAGGGTTCAGTCGCTACAGAGGTACTGCATCTCACCCAGAGGTGTGGTATCTCACTCTCAGGTAAGGATGGAGTACTTAGATCAACGGACCGAACCCCGTGATTATCTAGCATAATTAGTAGTCAGGGTGTTCCTCAAAATATACATAGAGCCTACAAAAAATACAGAGTATCAACCCCAAAGAAAAATAATAATCTAAAACAAGATTATGATGCAAATATAGAACAACTTTATTAATGAGACAGAATAAAATCGTATAGCAAGATTAAAAAAGGTCACTCGGGGTAGAAATACACACACATACAGAGCGGCACATATAAGTAGTCCACAAATGGATAATCGACCCTCTAGGCACATGTATTACATAGTACAAGTATACCTATGTGTAGGCTAATATATTACAAACATTGTGAACTTAATACGTGTGAACTAGGGGGCCTCCATATGAACCAGTTAGACAGATACATGCACAGGTGGGGGCCATATACATAGTAGAGAGTCAAAGTAAGAAGCGTGTCAATAAGGTAAAGGGCTCACCCATAAAGTGCTGGTGGAGACCACTAGGTCGCTCTGAAGCCCCGACGCGCGTTTCGCGTAGCTTCTTCGGGGGGCTGTGGTTGTGGAGGCGAGTGGGCATCATTATATATGTTTACCGGACTATCACCCAGGTGGCGCCGCTGATGTATGCAGCGCATGCGCAGTGACGCGCGTCTCCCCGCGCCGCGTCATGTCCGGCCAGTTTCCCGAGGGGTGTTGTGGGTAGGCACGTCACTGTGACGTTGTTACCCACACTCCCATCGTACGGAAGCCCGACAGGACGCGGTTAGGGCGAGACAGCACCGCGCATGCGCGGCTCGGCGGCCATATTAGACAAGGGCGAGAGTATGGGCAAATACATGAAAGTATATAGATAGAACAAAAAATTGGACAGCTATGGGGCCAAGGATCAAATACAGTAAGTCATCAAATTGGTCTAAGCACAGGTCAAGCATAGTAAGACCAGAGTGTACATATACAAATATATATCATAATACATATACAGTGCTGCGACGTCTTGTTAAGTCCCATGATACATTTTAAGAAGACGATTTCATGTTAGTCTGGGTAGCGGGTACCAATATATCCAATCATCCTGTACATGGTGGAAGCTGAATAATGATGACACCAAGATGCAAGAGCTATAGAAGAAACACATAAAAAATTAAAATCCACATAAAAATTCAAGGGAAAGAGATCTATAGAAATGAGGAAAAGCTATTGAATTCATTAAGGCCCCTAGGGGTCACCGTGTCCAGGATCGCCATCCAACGGCACTCAAGCTGCGCCAAAATACGTTTATAGTTGCCACAACTATAAACGGATTTTGGCGCAGCTTGAGTGCCGTTGGATGGCGATCCTGGACACGGTGACCCCTAGGGGCCTTAATGAATTCAATAGCTTTTCCTCATTTCTATAGATCTCTTTCCCTTGAATTTTTATGTGGATTTTAATTTTTTATGTGTTTCTTCTATAGCTCTTGCATCTTGGTGTCATCATTATTCAGCTTCCACCATGTACAGGATGATTGGATATATTGGTACCCGCTACCCAGACTAACATGAAATCGTCTTCTTAAAATGTATCATGGGACTTAACAAGACGTCGCAGCACTGTATATGTATTATGATATATATTTGTATATGTACACTCTGGTCTTACTATGCTTGACCTGTGCTTAGACCAATTTGATGACTTACTGTATTTGATCCTTGGCCCCATAGCTGTCCAATTTTTTGTCCTATCTATATACTTTCATGTATTTGCCCATACTCTCGCCCTTGCCTAATATGGCCGCCGAGCCGCGCATGCGCGGTGCTGTCTCGCCCTAACCGCGTCCTGTCGGGCTTCCGTACGATGGGAGTGTGGGTAACAACGTCACAGTGACGTGCCTACCCACAACACCCCTCGGGAAACTGGCCGGACATGACGCGGCGCGGGGAGACGCGCGTCACTGCGCATGCGCTGCATACATCAGCGGCGCCACCTGGGTGATAGTCCGGTAAACATATATAATGATGCCCACTCGCCTCCACAACCACAGCCCCCCGAAGAAGCTACGCGAAACGCGCGTCGGGGCTTCAGAGCGACCTAGTGGTCTCCACCAGCACTTTATGGGTGAGCCCTTTACCTTATTGACACGCTTCTTACTTTGACTCTCTACTATGTATATGGCCCCCACCTGTGCATGTATCTGTCTAACTGGTTCATATGGAGGCCCCCTAGTTCACACGTATTAAGTTCACAATGTTTGTAATATATTAGCCTACACATAGGTATACTTGTACTATGTAATACATGTGCCTAGAGGGTCGATTATCCATTTGTGGACTACTTATATGTGCCGCTCTGTATGTGTGTGTATTTCTACCCCGAGTGACCTTTTTTAATCTTGCTATACGATTTTATTCTGTCTCATTAATAAAGTTGTTCTATATTTGCATCATAATCTTGTTTTAGATTATTATTTTTCTTTGGGGTTGATACTCTGTATTTTTTGTAGGCTCTAAGGATGGAGTACTGCCCGGGACCCAACCACTTACATACATTGCACTCCACTTCGGAGGGCAGGGCGAGATTGCTCCTAAGGGAGAGCACAGTCCCTGGTCCCTAGCTGGAGGGCGGAACCATGTAGTGGGTGTGGGTGGAGGAAGAAGTTCAGGGGAGCACTTGAGAAGGAGGGCGCGTCACAGGCACAGTGTGCCGGCTATTAAGGAAAATGAATATTCACTGCTCCCCATGCCCATGTGAATATTGATTTCCTTTAGTAGCGGGCACAGTGTAGGCTGCAGCAGGCGGCTGCTGCCTCCTGTGCCCCGCTACTCCGCCCCTGTCGCTTACCCCACATACCCCACCACTCACGGCCACAGTATTTATGCATATCGGAATATAAGACGCACCCCCTACTTTCCTCCAAAATTTTGGAGGAAAGAAGTGCGCCTTATAGTCCGAAAAATATGGTACTAAACAGAAATCAGTAAAAAACTAATTACTTAGAGCCCGCAACTGACACTAAACCTGACTCAATTCAGTAAAAAATACTGTAGTTTTCTCTGATTAGTACAGTATTTTACTGTCTCTAATCAAATTTTCAAACTGTTTTTTTCATTCTTGTTTTTACTCAAAAAAAAAGCAACAACTGGAGGCTGATCACTGATGTGCGCTTGACGGCTGTGGAACGTACGCACGGATGATTTTTTTCTACGCTGACACTAACCCTGACTCAATTCAGTAAAAAATACTGTAGCAAACACCAATGATTATGGTAGCTACAGCTGCAGAACGCATGAAAAAGAAAAAAAGGCAAAAAATCAAGCGATCAAGTACTGATCAGCAATCAAGTACTGATCAGCGCTTGGCAGCAGAAAGGGGGACGCGGAGGGGGTAGGTGGGGAAGAGGGGGAAGAAGGGGGGAAATGGGGAAGAGGGAGATTGTGTAGGATTAGGAAAGATCAGGAATGGCTTAGGGAAGGATCAGGAACTATTTTTTTCTGTCCAGCAGCAAGAACTGTGATGGCACAGGCTTTGTGGCACCAGAAGGCCTAGCACAGGGACTGCCCTGTACAAATCCGCAGTTAGAATGAGGAAGTACAGGGCGGTCACCTTGAGGTCAGATGGTGTCTGTGCACTCTGATTGGTGCAATCAACGTCATAATCGATCACACCAATCAGAGCTGTCCGTGGCGTTGCTAGGCGCCAGCCTATAATCGGTTCTCTTACAGCACCGATTGTAGGCCGAACATCAGTGTTCAACCAGTGATCATCCAACTGGATCCATTAAGCATAGAGAACAGAAAGAATGGAAGAAAACTGTCTGAGGACTTGAGAACCAAAATTGTTGAACAATATCAACAATCTCAAGGTTACAAGTTCATCTCCAGAGATCTTGATGTTCCTTTGTCCATGGTGCGCAACATAATCAATTAGTTTACAACCCATGGAACTATAGCTAATTTGCATAGACATGGACAGCAGAGAAAAATACAGATGAGACCAAGACAGAGCTTTTTGGTAAAGCAGATCATTCTACTGTTTTCCAAAAACGGAATGACGCCTACAAAGAAAAGAACACAGTACCTACAGTAAAACATGGTAGAGATTTAAATATGTTTTGGGATTGTTTTGCTGCCTCTGGCACTGGGTACCTCGACTTTGTGAAAGGCATCTTAAAATCTGAAGATTACTAAAGGATTTTTGGTCGTGATGTAGTGCCCAGTGTCAGAAAGCTGAATTTGTGTCCTAGGTAATGGGTTTTCCAGTAGGACAATGAATCCAAACATACTTCAAAAAGCACCCAGAAATGGATGGAAACAAAACGCTGGAGAGTTCTGAATTGACCAGCAATGAGTCCAGATCTAAATCCCATTGAACACCTGTATAGAGATTTTAAAATTGCTGTTGGGAGAAGGCACCCTTCAAATATGAAACCTGGAGCAGTTTGTAAAAGAAGAGTGGTCCAAAATTCCAGTTGAGAGTTGTAGGTAGCTTGTTGATGGCTATAGGTAGCGATTGATTGCAGTTATTTATTCCAAAGGGTGTGCAACCAAATATTAACTTGAGGGTGCCAATAACTTTGTCCAGCACATTTTTGGGGCTTTGTGTGAAATTATGTCCAATTTACCTTTTTTTCTCTTTTTTTGTGGTGTTGCAACACACACAAAGGAAATAAACATGTGCATAACAAAACATGTGTAATTGCAATAATTTTCTCGGAGAAATGCTTAATTTTCTGGAACAATTTCAAGGGTGCCAACATTTACGGCCATGACTGTACATACACAAGAGCCAATTCTGGAAAGATACCTGAAAAGACAGGTAAGCTAGAAAGCAATTAGCAAATATATATATTTAATGTAGATTTTATCTGTGTGTAAACATATGTTTAATTTCAACTTCTAAATTAATATATATGCTTTATATCTAATAAAAAATGTTTGCAAAAATCCTCACAATACTGTTTGTAGAAAACTACTGTAGAAAACATCAACTTCATATGATTCATAAAATATAATGGTTGCTCCTTTGAATCTACATGTCCATTCTATTCTGCGAATATAAAAACCTCTGACATTTAGACATAGAAGCTAAAAATTAGAATTTAAAAAAAGCATTTAATAGCTGGTTAAATGCAAAAATGGAGACAATTATATTACAAAGACACGGCTTGATAATGTTTCAGTTACGCTTGAAGTATTCCTACATACATCTTCACTTCCTGATGTGTTGGCTGCCTTGCCTTAATATATGAATGTGCTGACCTGCATGTGAGGAGCTAAGATGAAGAGCAAGACTTTGATAACAAAACTTATTATTCAAGAAATTTTCATTCAAAGCAGCTACATTCTTGTTGTATCCCAAAGAGAAATTTGACATGCTAAGTTTAAGGTAAAATAAAATGTTTTTAAAATGCCTTTAAAGGGGGTAATATACAGGTGCATCTCACTAAATTAGAATATCATCAAAAAGTTAGTTGTGCACTACTTTATATTATTCCCCCAATGTATCCCCCCGGGACCCCTAAGACTTTTTGTAAATACCTTCTGTTGCAGATAATGCCTGTGAGCGGCGCTATTGGTGGCCGCTCACAGACATCACGTGACCCCGCGCTGGCGTCACGACAAGTGAGGCGTGACTCAGCGCTGGGGTCCCCGCGGTGGCTGCTGGGTTGTGCGTGGGGTTACCCCCTGCGTCACACCCAGCATCCACCTCTCGCTTTCCCAATGAATGGGGAGGGGCAGAGAGCGTGGTGGATGCCAGGTGTGGCGCGGGGGGGTAACCCCGCCCACAGCCTGGCATCCACCGCGGAACCAGGAAGACAAAGACCCCCGGCTGTGTCACTTGTTGTGACATCAGCGGATGTCAGAACTAGGGGTCACGTGATGACTGTGAGCGGCCAGTGATAACGCCGCTAACACAGGCATTATCTGCAATGGAAGGTATTTACAAAAAGTCTTAGCGGCCCCGGGGGGATACATTGGGAGGTAATCTAAAGTAGTGGACAACCCCTTTAATTTATTTCAGTTCTTCAATATAAAAAGTGAAACTCATATATTATATAAAGTCATTACAAACAGAGTGATCTAAATGTTTATTTCTGTTAATGTTGATGATTATGGCTTACAGCCAATGAAAACACAAAAGTCATTATCTCACTAAATTAGAATACTTTATAACAACAGCTTGAAAAATGTTTTTAAAATCTGAAATGTTGGAGTACTGAAATGTATGTTCAGTAAATGCACTCAATACTTGGTCGGGGCTCCTTTTGCATCAATTACTGCATCAATGCGGTGTGGCATGGAGGCGATCAGCCTTTGGCACTGCTGAGATGTTATGGAAGCCCAGGTTGCTTTGATAGCAGCCTTCAGTCGTCTGCATTGTTGGGTCTGGTGTCTCTCATCTTCCTCTTGACAATAACCCATAGATTCTCTATGGGGATAAGGTCAGGCTGTAGTATCGGCGTCTCTGCCCCCTGACAGGCAGAGACGCCGTCCCTCTTACCACCGCGCTCCCGCCCGGCGTCCTCTGGCGCTCCTGCTTCTACTGCTGCGGGCGCGCGCAGCTTCCCGGGCACTGTGCTTAGGGCGCGAGCGTGCTCCCTCCCTCTTAAAGGGGCCGCGCGCGCCTTCCTAAGGAGTCCCCGGCCAATGGCCGGAGGATCTCTCACATAAAAGGCACCTCCTCCAAGGTAAGGTTGTAGCTTTGTGTGTTAAGCTCTGCTTCAGCCTTCAGGTCCCGCTGCCAGCCTGACTACCAGTCCAGCCCGCCAGCCTGACTACAAGTCCAGCCCGCCAGCCTGACTACAAGTCCAGCCCGCCAGCCTGACTTCAAGTCCAGTCCGCCAGTCTATCTATGGGCCCTGCCCGCCTGCTTACCTGGAAGCACCTGCCTGTTACCTGCCGTGCCTGCCAGCCCGCTCACTGGGAAGCATCTGCCTGTTATCTGCCGTGCCTACCAGCCAGCCAACCTGGAGGCTCCTGCTTGTTACCTGCCGTGTCTGCCAGTCCGCCTACCCGGATCACCCGTCAGGCTGCCTGCCGTGCTCATCTGCTGTACCGGTCAGTTCCTGCCTTCTGACCCGTGGGAGTCACCTGCTCTCATACAAGGTCTGGCCCAGAGTAGCACCTGGTCCCTCTGCTCGGTCCTTCCCTGGTCACGGAGTCGATTGAGCCGCCGTACGACCTTGGTCGGTCCGAGTTGATACCTAGTTACGCCCCTCTGGTCCCTCCTTGCAATCAAGCACAGTGTATTGGTACTTATGGCAGTGTGGACAGGTGCCAAGTCCAGCTGGAGAATGAAATTTCCATCTCCAAAAAGCTTGTCGGCAGAGGGAAGCATGAAGTACTCTAAAATTTCCTGGTAGACGGCTGCGCTGACTTTGGTCTTGATAAAACACAGTGGACTTACACCAGTAGATGACATGGCTCCCCAAACCATCACTGATTCTGGAAACTTCACACTAGACCTCAAGCAGCTTGGATTGTGTGCCTCTCCACTCTTCCTCCAAACTCTGGGACCTTGATTTCCAAATGAAAATTGGAACTCTGGGACCTTGTGGAGTGTGTCAATGACTGCCTTCTGGACATCTGTCAAGTCAGCAGTCTTCCCCATGATTGTGGAGCCTACTGAAACAGACTAAGGGACCTTTTCAAACATGTGGGAAGTCTTTGCAAGTGTTTTTTGTTAATTATTCTAATTTACTGAGATAATGACTTTTGTGTGTTCACTGGCTGTAATCCATAATCATCAACGTTAACAGAAATAAACACTTGAAATACATCACTCTGTATGTAATGACTCTATATAATATATAAGTTTCACTTTTTGTATTGAAGAACTGAAATAAATTAACTTTTTGATGATATTCTAATTTAGTGAGATGCACCTGTAGACCTGAGTGGCCCACACCCTAATCATAGTGGTTATAATTACCTTAGTGGCCATCTCAGTGGGCGTCAATGATGGTACTTGATAAAAGAATTACCGTACTATGAAAAATCCTAGACAAATTTATCAATATATTGTCTCTACATATTGGTTAACACACAGTGCTCTACGGGCCATATAAGCGATCACAGTACAGTTAAATCTAATGACCCACAGGTGATGTTCTCGCTGATTGGTTTTGCTTTTCCCATTGCTTCTAACCCACTTTTTCTAGTCTTCTTCAATAATTATGTTAATTGGCTGATCCTATTGTTATTAATAAGGACAAGCTCTATCTTACTACCAAGCTGTGCACCTCAATATACACCTCTGAAGTGCAACTAAAAAGCTATGTGCCTGTGCCATCAAGATTGTGCCCCGATTGAAAATTTGCAGCCACTTTGCTAGTTGCCCCCTACTAGTTAAGGTTCTACTCAAATGTTGTACAATGTGAGTTACCATATTCGAATGCAGTACTGTGTTTAGGGTCATGGACCACAAACTGACCAAAACTGACCCTTTTACCAGCTGGTAACTAACAACCACTGTGTTCCAAGCTATTGCAGAGATCTGTTATCGTTTCTCACATTCGTTTACAGGGCTGAATGTGGCAGATGTCAGGTTTAAGTCTCTACCACCAGAGAGAAAATTATATCGATTATTGATGAGCTGCAAATCTATTGGGATTTGGCTTCAGTTTTTGTGTGTGCTGGAATGTTTCTGTTAAGTTGTTAGTTTGCATTTGGTCTTTCGTTACTGGCTGTCTCCAAACCCATACTATTCATACTTGAAAATCCAATCCATGAAGCTTCCAGTGAACAGTTCTGTGCTGTCTCAGCTTGGTATTTGAAGTTTTGGATTTTGAAGTGGATGTTGGGTGACTCTTAACTAATGAAATTGGTACCAGGAGACCTTACTGGGCTGCTGAGCATGAACCTGTATTATATTGGGAAGCAAAATTCACAATGTCTACAAATCCATCTGGACCAAAGCTATACAGTGTACAAACATGATAGCATCCATGAGTCCTTATTACTCCAGTCAGAAAAATAAGATATAATGTTCCAAAAGACGCAGAGGTCTTTGTCAAATGTTGGACTAAGTAGCATGTTTGACCGTTGGCACTGGACACATTAAGTGTCTGTTCTTAAAGGAATGAAAAGAACACCATGAGTGCTATGATGCGCAAAACAGTAACATCTAGACACAGGCAGGAGTGTAGCTTTATGGTATATAACAGTCATAGTTGCACAAGGCCCAATTCTCCAGAGGCCCATAGGCTCCACTGCCACATCAGGCTCTTGCCAGCATCAGGACGTTGTGTGCCGCAGCATATTTGAGGTTGCTTTAGGACAGTCAATGTTGCAGGTGTGGCGACCCTGAGGGTTCAGTCGCCACAGGGGTGCTGCACCTCAGCCTGAGGTGTGGTATCTCCTCTTCCAGGTAAGGATGGAGCATCACTCAGGACCCCACTTCACACTCAACACTACACCACTCCTGTCCTGTAGGGGGCCTAAATGCACCAGGGTGCTGCCCTGGCCCGGGATAGAGGAGATGGGGGAACCAAAGATAGGGGGAACCATGTAGTGGTGAGGGTGGAGGACACACTTTTAGGAAACACTTATAGATTCATATTTAATCAACGGCCATCTTAAGTTCAAGGTCTTTGATTGTAATCTTCGTCTTTGATTGTGGCCTTATGCTAGAGTCCAGCAAAAGTCCCGCAGCTGACTGAGGATACACGGTCCTCGTTCTCTGGCCTTTAGACGAGGAGCGGGTCAGAGTTAACCACTGTCTCTACCCGGTCAAGGTCCTTACCTAAGGAGACCTGGAGGGGAGCTGAGGAGATAGGCTCCACAGGCAAAAGGATCCCAGGGGGATACGGACGGAGCGGCCTATGCCACCTGTATTCTTCACTCTGGCCTAGTCAGAGGGATTCCTGCTGCAGGAGGGGTGACTGGCCCCCGATATCTGACTTTGTTACTTCACGTCTCAGTCAGAAAAGCCCGGAGGCTTAGTGGATCCCAGGGGGGATACGGACGGAGCGGCCTACGCCACCTATATCACTCTACCTGTGTTTTTCCAGTGGGACCCGGCCTCACACCTTGTTCTAACCACACAAACAGTCAGGTGAAGACTTAGTGGGAGAACTTACCAAGGAGTGGAACACACACCAGAGGGGTCTCGACAGGTGCTCCTGATCTACCTGGAAAGTGCTGAACCCCCTTCCCGGTGGCCGCAGTACGCCGTGAGGAGCAGAGGGAAGCTTTGCGGCTAAAGTTCATCTGAATGCGAGTAAAAACCCTTCACACTCCGCTTCAGCCTGTTATTTTACTGCGCGGCACTGCACCCACCATTCCTTCCTCACACTGCCCTGAGGCCTGCTCCGCCTGCGGGGAGCCGTCCCATCTTAGCTGCCTGTAACACCAGCCTCAGTGGACTGAAGCAGCGCTGGTGTCCATCACCGGAAAACGGAGGTGGCGTAGTCGAAATACCACTCATCCTTGAAAGCCCATTAAAATCCTTTATGTGTCCGCCCTGGGCACGGACCGGGTCCAGGCCACGACTTCCTACCCCGCTACCCCTACACCGACCCGGCTCCGAGTAAACCCCATTTCTCAGGGAGGGCCTCACACAGGCATACAAAGTCCTGGCTAGGAGATCAGCAAACATTGTCACAAAATGTTCGAAAGGACCCTGAAGACAGGAAGGTAAGTAAATGATTTTTTTTTTATTTCAGATCTGGCATCAGATTTAGATGTCTTGTCTGTGGTATGAATAAGCAACTGGTAGCACTGAATATTTACTGCTTGGTGGTCATTTAATAGTCTGCTTTCACATGCTGACCGTTGAAAGCCATTCACACTGTGCGATCTGTAATAGATCATTCACTGTACATAGGCTGCCATTATTCTCGCAGTGCAAGTCCTGTTTACACAGAATGATGAGCTGCCGACGATGATCTTTTGTGTAGTCCAAAAAATAATTTCGCCTGAAGAACGGCAGCCTGTTTACACTAAAAGATTGTCGTGAAATGAGTGTTGTCAACATGTAAGGAGATGGACATATTGCCCACAAAGTGTAATGTTTTTTGTATAATGTGAATTGTGGTATGTGTTAATGATGTTGTTAATATGTGTTATTCGTCGGTAGGGAGAGTTAGAGTTAAAGATTGGGACTAGCCCAGAATGGAAGGGGCTAAGGTGAAGGGTCAGCGACAGTTTCCTGTCAGGAGGTCAGATAGGGCCTAGTGTGTGTAGAAAGCAGACCTAAGGTCTGAACTTTGCAGTGCCGCATGACGTGGGTGTCCCTAATATGAGAGGAGACTGTGACAAGGGTTAACGAGATCCTAGCAGAATGACAGAATGAAGGAGAGAAATGACCAAAAGTCAGAGTGTTTGATCGGACACATGTCCAGGGGAAGGATGCCTAGCAGCATGGCCTACAGTTTATAACTCCGAGAGGTAACAGGCTAGGAGAGAACAGAGAACGGTAGTTGAAGAGAATGCCCCTTGCAGGAGTTCCAGAGCATCAGTAACAGAGAAGTTAAGTACCAGCCATACTGGAAATATAGTTCCCTAGAGGGGAACTAGCTGGACTGTAGTACTGAGCTGGGTTGTGGTGAAGTAATGAGGAACGGTGAAGATAGAGGATAGGTAATGAGAGAAGAGGAAGAGATTGAAACCGTGTGTGGAAAATGCTACGTATTGTGAAGGAAACGTTCATCAAGATGTGTAGCCGCTATCTACTGTATATAAACCCCCCAAGTTATCGTTCAGTAAAAAGTTTATTTTTGACTGGTGGTCTCCTTCACTGAACTGTAAATCATCTCTTCCTGGCCAACCAAAGTCATCAGTTTCATGTGGCCTGCAAGGGCATAGTGCCCACATAGTACAAGTCCACACACCCAGCCAGGACCCCCTATTTCATGTAAAGTGCTGGGGCGTAAGAGGGGAGTACCTTGCCCACGGCTACCGCCACATTACAGGCACACAGTTCCTCTGCTTGCTAGTTGGTTCCTGTGAGCTCAGTGATGTCAGCACTTCTCAGTGTATAGCGCAGACATACAGGACAATCAGCTGACCGGCAGAGTAGCTATGTGCCGACAACAAACAGCTGACAGAGCTCAGCGCTGTGCACTGTGTGACTGAGGTAACCTGCTGATGCACTGACATGCAGTGCATGGGATTCAGCCAGGAGCGCGCACGCTACATAGGCTCCACCTCCACCGCTAGAAAGCCGCGCTCAGTATCTGTGGAGCTGAATACGGATTTGCTTCAGAAACAGCATAGAGTGGCATCTTCTAGATGGTTTTTGAAAGGTTTTCTTTTGGATTTCATTTATAAGGTATATTTGTAAGATGATTAAAATCGCTTGCTCTACATTATTATTTAATAAAATTTTAAAGAACAGTTACGCTTTAAGGTGACTGATCTATGGGGCTTAGCTGAGGGGAACACTGAAATGTTTGACATGGATGGGATCCTGCATTATCTAGTTACGACCCTGAACAGAAGCATTTCTTTAGGTTAGATCAATGGAAACAGAATAAAAAGTATGAAGAAAAATATGTTACGTTTTGCATGATCTAACAAACTAATGTAAGATGTAATTCTAGGACAAATCCTAATGAAGAGTTTCCAGTGCCGTCCACGGCATACACTTTGCTGTCTGCCCTTTTTGTACTATAAGATTAGCCTTTGTCCCTAGGAAACATTAAATCTGTCTGTAACAATCTTGCAGACCAGAGGATATTCTCCTGTGCAAGTCTACTGCAGGAAGGAAAATAAAGCATATGGTTTATTGCTTCATACCTGCTTTAACTCCGAAAGACTATGAGCTGCAATCAAATCAGCAGAATATTTGTGTTTCTCCTTCCTAGCTCCAGATAATTCCACTTTTTTTTGTTTTATTTATACTCATCACGTCAGAACTGTGTGATCAATCATTCCAAGTATGTAAAATGTGATATTTTTAAAACAGGTGCCTTGTTATCGAAATGACAGCTGTCTGAGCCCTTCTCTTGTAATGAACCCAAAGGAAAGGAGCTGTTTCAGAAATGTTTTGTGAATGCTAATAAAGCTGTGATTCTGCAAGTGCATTCCTGGCATGTACTAACCCCTACTGACTGACACTGGATGGCAATAACCCACTTGCAGAACAACAGCTTACCATACAGTGACAGGGCTGCACTAAAGATGTCACTCTCTCTCTTAAAGTCTAGTGCTTGGCGCTCATGCTTGTCAGTCTCATGTGCGCAGAACTAGGGACCAATTACCTGCATGGACACTTGGACAGAATGCAAACTTTTTCCACAAGCAGCCATATTGTATTACAGTATTGGGTATCACAATCTTTCATAAATACCGCATCACATGTACTGAAAATATTAATTATATTAAATTATTCCTATTTTTGTGTTATGAATTGCCCAAATACTAGTTTAATCGATATGACATTTACCTAACAAACCACTGATAAAGATGAAATATTGTTAGAAGCATAAGAGTATGTGACTCAACTCTAAGGAAAAGATAATGTAGCCCTTCTTGAAGTTGCTAACTTTGCCTGGAGACCAGTTAAGGTTATAGTCAATGATACTGATCAGATCGATACATGCCATGGTATTGATGAAGTACTAGAATAAAACAATTATTTTCTGTGTAATCACTGATGAAAGGTATGTCTTCACATAAATGTTCAACTATCTAATATATGGTAGCTCTCCATTCATTCTGGCTCTTAGACTTGGGCCCAAGCAGGACATGGTATGCGAACCAATTAGGGCAGGGGTGGACAATTAATTTTCTCAAGGTGCAGTATGAGAGACAGTGACTGTTGTGACCCTTGTAGATTGTGAGCCCTCGTAGGCAGGGTCCTCTCTCCTCCTGGACCAGTCAGTGACTTCTATTGTTTAAGATTATTGTACTTGTTTTTATTATGTATACCCGTTTTCACATGTAAAACGCCATGGAATAAATGGTGCTATAATAATAAATAATAACAATAATAATTATTATTTCTTTTATTTAATATTGAACAGAATTAAGCATATTGACTCGCTGCTACTGCTACAGTTAGGTCCATATATATTTGGACAGAGACAACATTTTTCTAATTTTGGTTCTAGACATTACCACAATGAATTTTAAACAAAACAATTCAGATGCAGTTGAAGTTCAGACTTTCAGCTTTCATTTGAGGGTATCCACATTAAAATTGGATGAAGGGTTTAGGAGTTTCAGCTCCTTAACATGTGCCACCCTGTTTTTAAAGGGACCAAAAGTAATTGGACAATTGACTGCAAGGCTATTTCATGGACAGGTGTGGGCAATCCCTTCGTTATGTCATTCTCAATTAAGCAGATAAAAGGCCTGGAGTTGATTTGAGGTGTGGTGCTTGCATTTTGAAGGTTTTGCTGTGAAGTAAACATGCGGTCAAAGGAGCTCTCCATGCAGGTGAAACAAGCCATCCTTAAGCTGCAAAAACAGAAAAAAACCATCCGAGAAATTGCTACAATATTAGGAGTGGCAAAATCTACAGTTTGGTACATCCTGAGAAAGAGAGAAAGCACTGGTGAACTCATCACTGCAAAAAGACCTGGGCGCCCACGGAAGACAACAGTGGTGGATGATCGCAGAATAATCTCCATGGTGAAGAGAAACCCCTTCACAACAGCCAACCAAGTGAACAACACTCTCCAGGAGGTAGGCATATCAATATCCAAATCTACCATAAAGAGAAGACTGCATGAAAGTAAATACAGAGGGTTCACTGCACGGTGCAAGCCACTCATGAGCATCAAGAATAAAAAGGCTAGACTGGACTTTGCTAAAAAACATCTAAAAAAGCCAGCACAGTTCTGGAAGAACATTCTTTGGACAGATGAAACCAAGATCAACCTCTACCAGAATGATGGAAAGAAAAAAGTATGGCGAAGGCAGTGGTACAGCTCATGATCCAAAGTATACAACATCATCTGTAAAACACGGTGGAGGCAGTGTGATGGCTTGGGCATGCATTGCTGCCAGTGGCACTGGGTTACTAGTGTTTATTGATGATGTGACACAGGACAGAAGCAGCCGAATGAATTCTGATGTATTCAGAGCCATACTGTGAGCTCAGATCCAGCCAAATGCAGCCAAACTGATTGGTCGTCGTTTCATACTACAGATTGACAATGACCCAAAACATAAAGCCAAAGTAACCCAGGAGTTTATTAAAGCAAAGAAGTGGAATATTCTTGAATGACCAAGTCAGTCACCTGATCTCAACCCAATTGAGCATGCATTTCACTTGTTAAAGACTAAACTTCAGACAGAAAGGCCCACAAACAAACAGCAACTGAAAACCACTGCAGTGAAGGCCTGGCAGAGCATCAAAAAGGAGGAAACACAGCGTCTGGTGATGTCCATGAGTTCAAGACTTCAGGCAGTCATTGCCAACAAAGGGTTTTCAACCAAGTACTAGAAATGAACATTTTATTTACAATTATTTAATTTGTCCAATTACTTTTGGTTCCTTTAAAAACAGGGTGGCACATGTTAAGGAGCTGAAACTCCTAAACCCTTCATCCAATTTTAATGTGGATACCCTCAAATGAAAGCTGAAAGTCTGAACTTCAACTGCATCTGAATTGTTTTGTTTAAAATTCATTGCGGTAATGTCTAGAACCAAAATTAGAAAAATGTTGTCTCTGTCCAAATATATATGGACCTAACTGCAATACATGTAATAATAATAATTTTACGATAAGGCTAATTATAACACATATTCTTACCCATAGTAGCTAATCAAAACCATATAATTTGCTGCTTTTATAAGGATGATAAAAAGCAGTAAATCATATTCCTCCTGTTTTTCAGCTCTTGTACAATGATCAACAACTCCTCCACACAGTATGATGTCCACACAGCCCCCCATGCACAGTTTGAAGTCCCCACAACTCTTCACAGTTTCATAGACTTAAGTCCATCGAGTTCAACTTAAGCCTAATATTTTGATTCAGAGGAAGGCAAAAGCCCCATGGGGCATATACCAATAGTTCCATTTTATGAAAAAAAATTCCTTCCCGACTCCACTTACGGCTATCAGACTAGTTCCCTGGATCAACGTCCCATCACAGAATCTAGTGTCCATAACTTGTAATATTATATCTATCAAAAAAGGCATCCAGGCCTTCTTTGTACTTTATTAGTGAATCAACCTTTACAGCATCATGTGGCAAAGAGTTCCATAATCTCATTGCTCTTACAGTAAAGAATCTGCATCTGTGATTATGATTAAACCTTCTGTCCTCTAAATATAGAGGATGCTCCCTTGTCACCGTCGTAGGTCTAGATGTAAAAAGATCATTAGAAAGATCTCTGTATTGTCCCCTCATATATTTATACATTGTAATAAGATCACCCAAAAGCCTTCATTTTTCAAAATTGAATAACCATTCCCTTAATGACCCTGGTTGTTCTTCTCTGCACGCGCTCTAGTTCAGCTATGTCTTTCTTATACACCGGAGACCAAAATTGTACACAGTATTCTAAGTGTGGTCGCACTAATGACTTGTATAGAGTCAAAACTATTTTCTCGTCATGAGCATCTATGCCACTTTATATGCATTCCATTATTTTATTTGCCTTGGCAGCAGCTGCCTGACACTGGTCAGTAAAGTTGAGTTTTCCGTCCACCCATACACCCAAATATTCTTCAGTGACAGTTTTACCCAGCGTTTTACCATTTAGTACATAATTATACATTTTACTTCCTCTGCCTTAAGTGCATGACTTTACATTTATCTACATTAAATTTCAATTCCTATTTCTCAGCCCAAGCCTACAGCTTATATAAATCCCTTGGTAACATTAAATTATCCTCCTTTGTGTTGATTACCTTGCTGAGTTTAGGATCATCTGCAAATATTGAAATTCTACTCTGTATGCCCCCTACAAGGTTGTTAATAAATATAATAAAAAGAATGGGGCCCAATAATGACCTCTGTAGTTCCCCAGAGGTAGTTGTGACCCAATCTGAGTGTGTTCCATTAATAACCACCCTTTGTTTCTTATCATTGAACCAATTGTTAACTCAGTTACACATATTTTCCCCCACTCCCATTATTCTCATTTTATGTAAGGCACCATATCAAACTCATTTGAAAAGTCCGTACAGATTACATCCACTGCATTTCGCTGGTCAAGTCTGGAACTTACCTCCTCCTAGAACCTGATCAGATTAGTTTGAAAGGACCGTTCACTCATAAATCCATGTTCATGGTGGGTCATGAGGTCATTCTTATTGGGATACTCCAGGATAGCATCTCTTAGAAAACCCTCAATGACTTACCAGTCTGTAATTTCCAGGCTCAGATTTTGTCCCATGTTTGAATATTGGCACCATGCTTGCTATGCGCCAGTCCTGTGGTATAGACTCTGTTATTATTGAATCTTTGAATATTAAAAATAATGGTCTGTCTATCACATAATTCCAGCAGTACTCTGGGATATATGCCATCTGGGCCCTGGGATTTATCTACTTTAATGATTTTGAGGCAGTGCCGTACTTCCTGCTGGGTTAAGCAGGGGACATTTCCCACAGCCCCCCAAACAATATAATGCCATCACACACAGTTTGATGCCCCCACAGCTTCTCCATACACAGTAAGATGCCCCCATAGGTACTTCACACAGTATAATGCGCCTACAGCTCAACACACAGTATGATGTTCCCCACAGCTCACTACACAGTATGATGCCCCCCACAGCCTGCGTATATGTAGCGCCCCGAGGGTTCGGTTGCTACAGGGGTATTGCACCTCAACCAGAGGTGTGGTATTCCACTCCCAGGTAAGGATGGAGTATGGACCAGGGCTCAGTTAGCTGCATGCATCACACACACCCCATTTCCGGGGGACAGCTCAACGGTGCTCCCATTTATATATATATGCAGGCACATCTGACTATGTCCCTGGCTGGAGTGGGGAGGGGGGAGGAAAACCCAGTGGTGTAGGAGCAGAAGGGGATGGTTTCTGGAGCATAGGAAGGAGCTCATTGGTTGCAGGTCACCTGAGCTCAGACACAGAGAAGCAGATAAAAGGTGGGGGCCATCTTAGGAGGGAGTTCAGTGTTCTGTGAGAGGAGAAGGCAGGGAGCAGAGCTGCTGTATGGGCTCTGCTCCCTGGGCAGGCCTAGCACAGAGGCCGGAGCCTGAGGGAAGAGAGAAGAAGGAGAAGGAAGGAAAGAGGACAGACAGAGGAGTAGAAAGGCTCCAGAAACAAGAAGGCAGAAGGGACCCTAAGAACCCACGTGATAACGGGTGAAGGGTCAGGCAGAATAAGGGTACCGGATTCCCAAGTTGGTGGAGGTAAATTATCCCTCAGCCAAAGACCGCAGGTCGTGATCATCTATTGGTGCGACCCCCTGCTACACCCACTAGGAAGGCACCACATAGGGTCAGGGTAACCGGCGACAGGTTTCACCAAGAGAAGGCCCGAGGCAGCTGGACAGAAGTGTGGTCACTGGTGGGGCACGAGAGGCCAGAGAAAGGACAGAAGGGGGTCCTGTGCCATACTCCTGAATTGCCTGGGGGTTGACCGAGCTCCTCACCTTGGGACGCAGCTCGGCTCGGGCAGTCATTCCCTGCAGAAGTGACTCGGATAACAACTGTGAGTAAAAGACCCTGGACTGCAACACGTTGTCTCTGTGTTTCTTACCGCGCCAGCACTAACGGTACTGGGACGCCCTGCACCACAACCCCCACCATCTACGCTCACTGCCCTGAGGCTACACTCCTCCCGTGGGGAGTTGTACTATTCTCTGCTGCACCCACAACACCAGCCTCAGCGGTCTGCCCTGCAGCGGCAGTTCATTCTGACCGCAATCCACGGGTGGCGAAGTCGGACATTCATAACTATACTAATAGACTGCCACAGCATTTGGTCTGACCACCCTGAGCCACGGGACCGGGTTGCCACTACTACTCCCATCAGCACCGTACACTAGAAGGCCCGGTTCCGAGTACCCCACGGCCCTGGGGGCGAGTCATATACACAGTATTAGGGACTCCATATCACCCACATCGTTTCCTCTAATGCCATACTTCAATCTGTGCAGCAAGTGGACCAAGGTTCCGCACAGCAGATGCAATCTAGTGAAGTTATTTCACTTGCTGCACTGAGACATTTAGTCGCACAGGCCACGTGGTGCAGAGTGGACCGCTCCCTGTTTCACTATTGTATTCACTGGAATCTTCATCTTAAAGGGAATCTGTCAGCAGGTTTTTGCTACCTCATCTGAGAGCAGCCTGATGTAGGCAAAGAGACCCTGAATCCAACGATGTATCACTTAGATTACTGGGTGCAGCTGTTCTGACATAATCAGAGCTTTTAGATTTAGCAATAAAGCAGAGCTGAAAAACTTACCCCGCCCGTACTATACTCTGTGTATAAAATACAAAAATTTGTGGAATCCGGCAGTCAATAGAAGAATTTTTATTTAGGATTAAAGAATAGTGTATAAAAGTATTTGATGTTTCGGTCTGTGCGACCTTCTTCAGATTATACACTAGAGATATATAATTTCATAAATGCATGAAACTAAGATTCCAGTTGATAACAATTCAAATAGCTGCCCCTATATTTCTGGGCTCAGGGTTATATACCTAGTGTGGCAGCACAATGACGACCTGCGTCGCAATAGTAGCTTTTGCGTGTCTTCTGTATATACAATGTTCATAGATAGTGAGCTGCCAATCACAGGAGGGGGCGTGTCAGACCAAGTCTCACCCACAGCAATGATAAGCTCCTGGTGCTAAAACAATCATTGTAAGTAAACAAAACCTTGGAGCATGGTGAGAGAGGCATCTCTGAAATCTGTGTTATAACCCCTACAGCATGCTGTCTTCAGATTACATAGCAAACACCTGCTTTCCTTCAAGAATGCAGATACCTTTGAAATTGAGATGCTTGGCAAGGGGAAGCGGATACTTGTTTTGGCCCATGGTCCACTGTTAACAGCCCTTTTGCTGCCCCAGTCTGTGGGCCTGCCAAGGTCAGCCAAAGGGCTGGGTTTGTCCTGCAGGACTTTGCCCAGGGCTGAATTAGAGTCAAAGTAAGAAACAACCTCTTTAAACCATTAATCTTTTAAAAAAAACCGTTGTGGTTGCCTAGGCTTGAGTACTAACTGTGAATACCACAGACAGGATATCAGCAATGGGTGTACTATAAAGTGAGGTTCCCAAGTTTTTTCTTGAAAATCCTATAGACTCTTTCTTATGATACGTTATTGAAATTTGTCAGCCCTTATAATACAAAACAAGATTTGGCAGATATTATTTTCTTTTTAGAAGGATGTAGTTTTTTCGCATGACAACGTTCAAACAGTGGCCACACTCTGCTGAAGATACTGAGAATGTCTTAGAAGTTTGAGATTGAAACATTGTCTAACATGACGTACCATCATTTAGTTATTATCTTTTTTTATTTTACATGAGTGAAAGGTATTAAACAAAATTCTTGCTGAAGTTGCAGCTGTATATCATTCAGATGTTACATTTCTATATTTTCGAATGTGGGTTTGTGAGCAGAAAATGTTATACTAGTAGGGAATTGATTCTTTGGTGTGCTACTCAGAGAAGTGCTTTAAAAGAGAATGCATATATGAGATATAGGTAAGCAATTTATAAAAAGAGGATCATTGGCAAGCACCTGAGAATACAGCGATAGTTTGGTAAATGTGCTGAAACCATGTCTGTATTTGCAGAACTGGTTCTTTATGCTGGAGATATTTTTTTAGTTAGTTGGGACTAGTGTTGAGCCACCCCCGTAGTGTTCGGGTTCGGTTCGGTTCGTCGAACACCGGGATGTTCGAGGAACTGTTCGTCGAACTGTTCGTCGAACACCTTAGAACACCGTCGAACACCATTAAAACCAATGGCGGGCAAACAAAAACACATAGAAACACATAGAAAACACCTTCAAAGGTGTCCAAAAGCTGACAAACTGCTCAGAAGACGCTCTCTTTAAAAAAGCCGGCCGGCAATTCAGCAGCGGCATACACTGGTACCCGACAATTTAGACAAGAAGGAATAGAGCATCACACATAGATTAGATAGATAGAAACATGTCAGTCACACATATAAGAAGCACAGTGACAGTGTTGCTTACTGTACTTGTCATTTAGTGTAAAGGATTTATTAAAAAAAATAATAGTGTTTTCGTGCACCGTCTCTTTAAAAAAGCCGGCCGGCAATTCAGCAGCGGTACCCGACAATTTATAACAGAAAGAATAGAGCATCACACATAGATAGATATAAACATGCCAATCACATATATAATAAGTACAGTGACAGTGTTGGTTACTGTACTTGTCATTTAGTGTAAAGGATTTATTTAAAAAAATAATAGTGTTTTCATGCACTGTCTCTTTAAAAAAGCCGGCCGGCAATTCAGCCTCGGTACCCGACAATTTAGAACAGAAAGAATAGAGCATCACACATAGATTAGATACATAGAAACATGTCAGTCACATATATAAGAAGTACAGTGATAGTGTTGATCACTGTACTTGTCATTTAGTGTTAAAATAAAGGATTTATTAAAAAAAAATTGGCGTGGGGGTCCCCGTAATTTTAGTCTCTAGCGGAGGTTAAGCAGACGGCTGGGGCAGATGTTTGAAGCCTGGGAAGGGGGTAATACCCACAGGGCTTCCCAGGCTACTAATATCAGCCCCCAGCTGAATACCTAGCCTTTACTAGCTATTAAAATGGGGGACCCCCCCAAAAAAATGACGTGGGGTCCCCCCTATTTAAATAGCTAGCAAATGCTAGGCAGACAGCTGGGGGCTGATATTAATAGCCCAGGAAGGGTGCCATGAATATTGGCCCCCTCCCAGGCTAGAAACACCAGCCGTCAGCTGCCCCAGCAATGGCGCATCCATAGGATGCGCCAATTCTGGCACTTAGCCTCGCTCTTCCCACTGCCCTGTAGCGGTGGCAGTGGGGTAATAGGGTTGGGGTTGATGTCAGCTTATAATGCCAGCTGACATCAAGCCCAGGTTAGTAATGGAGAGGCATCTATAAGACACCCCCATTACTAACCCCATAGTCAAAGTTAAAAGAAAACACAAACACCCAGAATAAAGTCCTTTAATTGAAATAAACACACAATTCTTTATTGTTCTAAATTTAACCATACTTACCATCACGCCCATTCCAGCTGAAGCCAACGATCTCCTGCAATAAAAGTAAAATAATAAAGCAACCTCATCCTTACCTTTCCATGGTTCCCACGACAGCTTCAGCTCTGCTACATCGAGATGACAGGCTGGACCGCAGCAGAACGCTGCCATCCAGCCTGTCATCCCGCAGACACTGAGAAGCGCAGGCATGCTTGCGCTCCTCAGTGTCTCTCTGTGACGGCATAAAGATGAGCCGAGGTCATGTCCAATGAGCTCGGCTCACCTCATGCACGTCACTGACAGCGTGGGAGAATTCTCACGCTGAAGCGCTGAGTGCAGAAGAATTTTCCCACGCTGTCAGTGACGTGCATGAGGCTGATATTTAAATTTGGCGCACAAATCGGTGATTGGTCGCGGGCAGCGTCCGCGACCAATCAGCACAGTAGTGTTTAACTTTGGCGGCAAGATCAGTGATTGGTCGCGGTCAAGACGGCGACCAATCACCGATTTGTGCGGCACATTTAAATAGCGGCCGCGACCAATTGGATGTCAGCGCCGCTCCCCGGTCCTCCCTTCACGCCCTAGCCGCATGGATGTCAGCGGCGCTGCCTGTGCGGATACTTCCGCTGCGAGAACCCGGGACATGAGAGGGCGCTCGAAGCAGAAGTATCCCGACCCGCAGCGCCGCTCCCCGGTCCTCCCTTCACACCCTAGCCGCTGATGTCCCCACAGTATCCGCATGGTGTTACAAAGGTCCAGACATTTGTGTTAAAAATCGCTGATTGGTCGCTGGCGCTGCCCGCGACCAATCACCGATTTGGGCGCCAAATTTAAATATCGGCCGCGACCAATCACCCATCTTGGCTCCACATTTAAACACCGCTGTACTGATTGGTCGCGGACGCTATTTAAATGTGGCGCCAAAATCGGTGATTGGTCGCGCCCAGCGTCGGCGACCAATCAGTACAGCGGTGTTTAAATGTGGAGCCAAAATCGGTGATTGGTTGCGGCCGATATTTAAATTTGGCGCCCAAATCGGTGATTGGTCGCGGGCAGCGCCAGCGACCAATCAGCGATTGTTAACACAAATGTCCGGATCTTTGTAACACCATGCGGATACTGTGGGGAGATCAGCGGCTAGGGTGTGAAGGGAGGACCGGGGAGCGGAGCTGCGGGTCGGGATACATCTGCTGCGAGCAGTCGCTCATCTCCCGGCTTCTCGCAGCGGAAGTATCCGACCAGGCAGCGGCGCTCCCCGGTCCTCACCAATACGATTCGCTGATTGGTCGCTCTCTCCGCACGCGACCAATCAGTGATCTTGGCGCTAAAGTTAAACACCGCTCTGCTGATTGGTCGCGGAAACTGCCCGCGACCAATCACCGATTTGGGCGCCACATTTAATTAGCGGCCGCGACCAATCAGTGAGATTGGCGCCAAATTTAAACCCCGCTCTGCTAATTGGTCGGGGATGCCGGCCGCGACTAATCAGCATTATTGGCGCCAAATTTAAACACCGCTCTGCTGATTGATCGCGGTCGCCGTCCGCAACCAATCAGCAGTATTGGCGCCAAATTTAAACCCTGCTCGGCTGATTGGTCACGGTTGCCGGCCGCGACCAATCAGCGATTTTGGCACCAAATTGAAACACCGCTCTGCTGATTGGTCGCGGCCGGCGATTGCGACCAATCAGCATTATTGGCGCCAAATTTAAACCCCGCTCTGCTGATTGGTCGCGACCGCCGGCCGCGACTAATCAACATTGTTGCCGCCAAATTTAAACACCGCCCTGCTGAATGGTCGCGGTCGTGACCAATCACCGTTATTGGCGCCAAATTTAAACACCGCTTTGCTGATTGGTCGCAACCGCAACCAATCAGCATTATTGGCGCAAAATTTAAACCCCGCTCTGCTGATTAGTCGCAACCGCCGGCCGTGACCAATCAGCGATATAGTCGCCAAATTTCAACACCGTTTTGCTGATTGGTCGCGGTTGCTGGCCGCGACCAGTCAGCGATTTTGGCGCCAAATTTAAACACCGCTCTGCTGATTGCGCCGGGTCTGCCGCATACATATTCTAGAATACCCGATGCGTTAGAATCGGGCCACCATCTAGTTTCATGAAATAATTTTAAAAAAAATTGACGTGGGGCTTCGCACTATATTTGTGTCCAGCCAGGTACAGCAGGCAGGAACGGGCTGCCCCCAACCACCAGCTGCCTATTTGTACCTGGTTGGACACAACAATATAGGGAAGCCCTTTTTTTCTTAATTCTTTCATGAATTTCATGAAATAATTAAAAAAAAAAATACGTGGGGCTTCGCCCTATTTTTGTGTCCAGCCAGGTACAACTAGGCAGCTGGGGGCTGGAATCCGCAGCGCAGGGAGGCCCAAGCTTTCTAGGCCCCACCCGCTGCAAATTGCAGTCCGCAGCCGCCCCAGAAAATGGTGCGTTCATAGAAGCGCCATCTTCTGGCGCTGTACCAACTCATCCAGGGCCCTGGTGCGGTGGCTCACTGGGTAATAAAGGGGTTAGGGCCAGCTTGGCATTATCAGCTGGCCCTAAGCCCGAAATTCATGGGGTCACGCCAATATTAGACATGACCGCCATGAATTTCTAGTAAAGTATTTAAAAAAAACACAACACCCAGAATAAAGTCCTTTAATTGAAATAAACACACAATTCTTTATTGTTCTAAATTAAACCATACTTACCGTCACGCCCATTCCAGCTGAAGCCATGTCTTCTGCAATAAAAGTAAAATAATAAAGCAACCTCATCCTTACCTTTCCATGGTTCCCATGACAGCTTCAGCTCTCCTACATCGAGATGACAGGCTGGACCGCAGCAGAACGCTGCCATCCAGCCTGTCATCCCGCAGACACTGAGAAGGACAGGCATGCTTGCGCTCCTCAGTGTCTCGCTGTGACGGCATAAAGATGAGACGAGTTCATGTCCAATGATCTCAGCTCACCTCATGCACGTCACTGACAGCGTGGGAAAATTCTCCTGCACTCAGCGCTACAGCGTGAGAATTCTCCCACGCTGTCAGTGACGTGCATGAGGTGAGCTGAGATCATTGGACATGAATGAGCTCACCTCATGCACGTCACTGACAGCGTGGGAAAATTCTCACGCTGTAGCGCTGAGTGCAGGAGAATTCTCCCACGCTGTCAATGACGTGCATGAGGTGAGCTGAGTTCATTGGACATGAACTCGGCTCATCTGGATGCCGTCACAGCGAGACACTGAGGAGCGCAAGCAAGCCTGCGCTTCTCAGTGTCCGCGGCTTGGCAAGCTGGATGGCAGCGTTCTGCTGCGGTCCAGCCTGTCATCTCGATGTAGCAGAGCTGAAGCTGTCGTGGGAACCATGGAAAGGTAAGGATGATGTTGCTTTATTATTTTACTTTTATTGCAGGAGATCGTTGGCTTCAGCTGGAATGGGCGTGATGGTAAGTATGGTTTAATTTAGAACAATAAAGGAATGTGTCTTTATTTCAATTAAAGGACTTTATTCTGGGTGTTTGTGTTTTCTTTTAACTTTGACTATGGGGTTAGTAATGGGGGTGTCTTATAGATGCCTCTCCATTACTAACCTGGGCTTGATGTCAGCTGGCATTATAAGCTGACATCAACCCCAGCCCTATTACCCCACTGCCACCGCTACAGGGCAGTGGGAAGAGCGAGGCTAAGTGCCAGAATTAGCGCATCCTATGGATGCGCCATTTCTGGGGCGGCTGACGGCTGGTGTTTTTAGCCTGGGAGGGGGCCAATATTCATGGCACCCTTCCTGGGCTATTAATATCAGCCCCCAGCTGTCTGCCTAGCCTTTGCTAGCTATTAAAATAGGGGGGACCCCACGTCATTTTTTTGGGGGGGGTCCCCCATTTTAATAGCTAGTAAAGGCTAGGTATTCAGCTGGGGGCTGATATTAGTAGCCTGGGAAGCTCCATGGGTATTACCCCCCTCCCAGGCTTCAAACATCTGCCCCAGCCGTCTGCTTAACCTCCGCTAGAGCCTAAAATTATGGGGACCCCCACGCCAATTTTTTTTTAAATAAATCCTTTATTTTAACACTAAATGACAAGTACAGTAAGCAACACTGTCACTGTACTTCATATATATGTGACTGACATGTTTCTATCTATCTAATCTATGTGTGATTCTCTATTCCTTCTATTCTAAATTGTCGGGTACCGCTGCTGAATTGCCGGCCGGCTTTTTTAAAGAGACGGTGCATGAAAACACTATTATTTTTTTTAATAAATCCTTTACACTAAATGACAAGTACAGTAAGCAACACTGTCACTGTACTTCATATATGTGACTGACATGTTTCTATCTATCTAATCTATGTGTGATTCTCTATTCTTTCTATTCTAAATTGTCGGGTACCGCTGCTGAATTGCCGGCCGGCTTTTTTAAAGAGACGGTGCATGAAAACACTATTATTTTTTTTGATAAATCCTTTACACTAAATGACAAGTACAGTAAGCAACACTGTCACTGTACTTCGTATATATGTGGCTGACTTGTTTCTATCTATCTAATCTATGTGTGATGCTCTATTCTTTCTGTTCTAAATTGTCGGGTACCGGTCTATGCCGCTGCTGAATTGCCGCTTTTCATGTTTCACTGTTGGCACTGTTCCCATCGATTTGGGCAATCACTGTAATGCCACAACCACCATGGCTGTGGCATTACAGTGAGTGGCAGGCAATCCCTGCATGATTGGTGCTCAAAATAGCGCCAGACATGCAGGACACGCTTTTGGTGCACGAACAGTTTTCGAACATAACCTCGAACAGCCGAATTTTTTGCAAATCGTTCGGGTTCGTCGAACAACTCGAACACCGCCCAAAACAGCTCGAATTTGAGATTGGCGAACAGTTCTAGTCGAACACCGCTCATCTCTAGTTGGGACTCCCTGGGTGTTAATTAATTCGATATAGCGATATGACCCCATCTTTTACATTGCTAATGTATCACATTGGTGGACACAGATAGAAAAGGGCCACTGTGCAAGAACAATATATGAGCCCTTTCAGTCCAATAACTCATCATAATGCACAATTCCAACTGCTTTAGAGGTTGAAATGGGAATCCTTACTTTCTCATGAAACTAAGGCCCCAATTTCCGAATTGCAGAATCCCGGCATGCAAATGAGGATCCCACAAACCTCTGCAGCCCCCCTTGCAGTGATAGTCCAAGATCTTGCTTTTTATCCTTTGATCTCACATGCCACATCGTTTAGTAAGCGATTATCGAACAGTAGCATCCTAAGAGCAGTTAGGCTGTGTGCCCACTATGCATTTTTTAAGCGTTTCTGTAGCGGCAATTCCGCTGCAGAAACACTTAAAAAACGGTTGGTAGAAGGTCTGCCATGTTCCCCAATGATAATCTGCATGTGCTGTGCACATGCTGCGGAAATTTCCGCTGCGTATTATCATTGCGGAAAAATCCGCAGTACTACCAATTATTTTGCGTAATCGCAGCGTTTTTGCCGCCATTGACTTCCATTGAATCGCTTAATATCCGCATGACTACATATGCACATGCGGATATTAAGCGATTCAATGTGTGAATGGTACCCGGGTCTGGAGAAGAGGAGACTCTCATCCAGACCCGGATACCATAGTACCTGTAAAAAAAAAAAAATTTAAAATAAAAAAATACATTATACTCACCTTCTGATGGCCCCCGGTCTTCATAGCGATGCGTCCTGGCTTCCCGGCGGCTCGCGATGGTCTAAAAGGACCTTCCATGACGTCATTTAGTCATGTGACAGGTCACGCAACCGCTGACATCGGCGGTGATCTGTCACATGACTAAATGATGTCATGGAGGGTCATTTTAGACTAACCGCGAGCAACCCAACACACCGGACGCATCGGAGGAGACCGGGACCGGGGGCCATCAGAAGGTGAGTATAATATTTATTTTTTATTTTTTACCATTCTTTTACTATAACTTGGTCACACTATATAAGTCCATGCCGGTTGCATGGATTTATATAGTGTGACCAAGTTGTCAAGCACTTTCCAAGTGATGCTAAAATCGCTTGGAAAGCGCTTGACAACCAGCATGCGGAAATGCATGTGAAGAACGCTTCACATCCGCAAGTCCATGACAGGAAAACGCATGTACAATCCACACGCGTTTTTTCTGCCAGGAAGATGCAGAAACGCTCAGGAAAAAATCAGGAGCATTTCTGCATCGTGGGCACATAGCCTTACTTTTCAGCAACTGTTTAGCAAGGATGTGCCAACACTGGGTTAGTGCAAAAAATGAGATCTTGTGATAACATTCGAGATTTTTTGCTTTGATTGTGAGAGGAGCTGTGGACAGGAGCAGACATAGCCAAAGCAGAATTCCTAATTGGGCCCTCCCATATAAAATTAAAATATTTGTCGGGGTCATAGAAGAGCATATTTCACAACTTTTCAGCCCTTACAAAGTAATTTTGGTCCTATTGAAGCCCCTTATTGTTCCCACGCACTAAGATACCCTTACATGGCCCACATAAAGTATGATGCCAACAAAAGTGAATCCACATGCACTGTAAGATGACCCTATATTACCCTTCCTCACAAAATATGATACCCCCACAGTGACCCCAACACAGTATGATGGCAACCACAATCCCTCACACACAGTATAATAGCCTCAACACAGCCCTCCTTATAATATGATCGCCCCCACATAGCCCTTCATACAGTATAATGGCCTCCACACAGTATGATGGTCCCCACACAACCCTCCACACAGTGTGGATCCAACACAACCCTCTCCATAGTATGATGTACCACAGACAACATTCCATACTGTATAATGGCCTGCACACAGTATAATGGTCCCCGCTAGCTGTCGGAACAGTATAATGGCCCCCTACATAGCCCTCCAAACAGTATAATGGCCCCCACACAGCTAACCACACAGTATGCTGGATCCCACACAACTCTCCACACTGTATAATGCACAGCATAAGGTATAACGGCCCTCCATGTAGTATAATGGCCTTCACAAAGTATAATGGCCCACACACAACCCTCCACACATCATGATGGACTCCACACAACCCTCCACACAGTAAAATGGACTCCATTAGTCCTCCAAACAGTATATTGGCTCCCCACATAGCTCTCCAAACAGTGTAATTGGCTTCCACATAGCCCTCCAAACAGTATAATTGGCCTCCACATAGCCCTCTAAACAGTATGCTTGCTCCACAAAACCCTTCAAACAGTATAATTGGCCCCAATATAGCCCTCCAAATAGTATAATAGTCCCTAACATAGCCCTCCAAACAGTATAATGACCCCCAAATAAACCTCCAGAATGTATAATTGGCCCCCACATGGCCCTTCAAGCAATATGCTTGACTCCACAAAGCGCTTCAACAGTATAATTGGCCCCCAACATAGCTTTCCAAATAGAATAATGGCTCCCAATGTAGCCCTCCAAATAGTATAATGGTCCTCAACATAGTCCTCCAAAAAGTATAATGGCCCCCACAATGTACTCAATGATTAGAAAAAAAACCTATCCACGTTCCCTGCTGATCCGGTCTTTGCAGTGTGCGGTCTGAACCTCTGCACTGATGCACTGCTTTTCACAGCGTGTATGATGTAGTGATGTCATCACACCCGTTGTGCTGAGACATCAGTGCTCAGATGCACAGGGAGAATGATGGAGAAGGAAGTTGACGGCTCTATGTAAAATCATTGCTTTCACCTGTATCTGCATCCAGGATGCAGGATGAAAGTGTGATGATGGGCATTGGCAATGGGCCCCCTGACTCATGGACCCCATAGCCGCCACGTAGTATACTGCTATTACCGGTACACCACTGGCTTTTGGAAGGTTTAGGGATTTGGCTCTGCATGCCGGGATCCCTCAACCTAGAAGTTTGGGTGCCACTTTTGCTACAAAGTCAGGCACTTTCAGGGACATTAGGAACCTTTGTTGACAATAATTTATATTTAGAAAAATCACCAGTCTGGGGCTACCCATTCTATTATTAATATTAAATAAAGAAGGGCAATCTCAGATAGGTGATAGGCACTATTTAAGTAGGGTGTGGTTCTACCTGACAGCAAAAAGCTAATTACTAGTGATGAGTGAGCACTAAATTGCTCGGGTACTCGTTGCTCGGGTCAAGCAAATTGGAATACTCGGGTGCTTGATCCGAGCAACGAGCCCAATGTAAGTCTATGGGAAACTCGAGCATTTTTTAGGCGGCTCCCCCCCGGTGGTCTGCAGAGGGCCTAAAAATTGCCCAAATCGATGGGAACAGTGCTCAAATGACATGGGAAGAGCATGGGGAAGACCTCTGGAAGCATTTCTGAGTCCCAGGTCACTGCTGTCAACAACGTTGTCAGAGTATTACGCCACTTTTACGGACTCATAATAATACATACGAAAACAAAACCAAAATGGATTTTCCTGGGAAATATATTAAGGAACATTCCTACCAGGGTAATGACGTGTATATAAGGCAAAATAAATAACCAAAACCAAAAATACTCTTCCACACCTTGGGCTATGTTCACATGTAGCGTTTTTGATGCGTTTTTGCACTTTTGCGTTGCTTTCAACAAAGAAAAATGCATTCACTGGGAAATGTCATTTTAACATTTTACAAACTTATCTGGCCATGTGGTATGTGACACATCATCAGACACTTGCATACAGTGCTGAAAAGACATGGGAACAGCATGGGGAAGACCTCTGGAAGCATTTCTGACTCCCAGGTCACTGCCTAAAAGTGTGCCCATCATAAGTGATCCTTGGCGCATGCAAAGATGCCTCCCGCCATGCACCTGTCATTGCAGACTTGCAACTATAACCATCCACGTCCTTGTCCCAGTGCAGCGTTCAGTTGTCCCTACCCCATTCCTTGGAATGCAAGCGCAAGTATGCAGCCAGCCACCCACCCACCCACAGGCTGCAATACTATACTGCCAATTTTTTGACAGCTGCTTGCACTTGAAATGTGGCCTTTTAGGCTCGTGGAGGCAGAAGCTTTTCATAACCTCATGCCAGCGGCGGCCGGGTGTCCATACTCGGTCCCCAGCCGCCACTGTTTCTCTCAGTGTCGTCTCCGCCTTCCACAAGCACTGGTCCCACAACATTACCCGTGCCCTCCCCAGTGCACTTACTGGGAAGGACTGCCTAACCACAAACACGTGGACAGGTGAATGTGGCCAGGGACGGTACGGAGCCAGTCCACAGCTTTTTTTTATGAGAGTTGTATTTAGCTCGGTGAAAGGACTGGCATAGAGGGAAACCGTATCTGGGTGTCATTTCTCCGTCACCAGGTTCCGCCCATTGTCACACACGACCATGCCTGGCTGTATGCTCAGTGGTGAGAGCCACAGATCAGGCTGCTGTGTTACAGCTTTCAACAACTGCAGCGCTGGGCGGTTTGTCAATTAAGCATTAAGCACAGCCTGTTGCCGCTTGGCGAAGGCTGTGCTGCAGTGCTGTCAGCTTGTGACTGATGTGGTCATTTCGGAGATGGAGGAGGAGGTGCAGGAGCTGAACAATGTGATTATATTGAGGTAAAATTGGTGACGCTGTTTTTTATACTAAAGAAAGATCCTATTGTCTTGTTTTTTTTATATTATTTTTTAAGACAAATGCATTCACCGGGAAATGTCATTTTAACATTTTACAACCTTATCTGGCAATGTGGTGTGTGACACATCATCAAACACATCCTGTTTTATTTATGATGGAGGGACTCTGAAAGTCATAAAGCCTATTTTTATAGGGCCATCAGACGGCCCTTGCTATTCTTAAAAGCCCAGCAGTCGGCCCTCGCTATTGTTAGAGAGCCATCAGATGGCTATGCTTTGTTGTTCCCATTATTAACAAGTGGGTCTCCTATACTGTTATTGCGTACCAGTGACTGCAAGGGCTGCCAAAAAATTGGACGCAACCCAATATCCCTTTGAAGAGACATAGATGAGGGTCCCAGTAAAAAAAATGTTCCCATTATAAAGGAGCGGGTCTCCTATAGTGGTAATGCCCATGCTATGACTACAAGGGCTGCCAAAATTTGGGAAAAACCCCACTAAGAATTTAAAGACACATAGAGCAGGGCCACAGTAACGACAAATTCCCATTAGAAAGGAGAGAGTCTGCTATACAGTTATAGGGTATGCAGTGAGTCCAACGGCTGGCCAATTTTAGGAAAACCCCCACTAAGAATTTAAAGACACAAAGAGCAGGGCCACAGTAACGACCAATTCCCATTAACAAGGAGAGAGTCTGCTATACAGTTATAGGGTATGCAGTGAGTCCAACGGCTGACCAATTTTAGAAAAAACCCCACTAAGAATTTAAAGACACATAGAGCAGGGCCACAGTAACAAGGTACATGTTCCCATTAGAAAGGAGAGAGTCTGCTATGCAGTTATAGGGTATGCAGTGAGTCCAACGGTTGACCAAATTTAGGAAAAACCCCACTAAGAATTTAAAGACACACAGAACAGGGCCACATTAACAAGTACGACATGTTCCCATTAGAAAGGAGAGGGTCTGCTATACAGTTATTGGGTATGCAGTGAGTCCAACGGCTGAACAAGTTTAGGAAAAGCCCCACTAAGAATTTAAAGACACATAGAGCAGGGCCACAGTAATGACAAATTCCCATTAGAAAGGAGAGAGTCTGCTATACAGTTACAGGGTATGCAGTGAGTCCAACGGCTGACCAAATTTAGGAAAAACCCCACTAAGAATTTAAAGACACATAGAGCAGGGCCACAGTAACAAGTATGACATGTTCCCATTAGAAAGGAGAGGGTCTGCTATACAGTTATAGGGTATGCAGTGAGTCCAATGGCTGAACAATTTTAGAAAAAGCCCCACTCATAGGCGGATTATAATGAGGGCAATCTGGGCTACCGCCCAGGGCTCCAGGTCTCCAGGGGGCCCGGGGCTACGGGGGGTCCATGGCCAGATTGCCCTCATTAAAATATGTGCGGCGCCGTGGCACATACCGGCAGTCTGAGGCGGGGGGGCCCCCGGACCACACCCCCAGCAGCGGCGCACGGCCGCTACTTTTACTTCGGCTGCATCACTGCTAGGAGACACGGCCCTGTGCGCGGCCGTGTCTGCTAGTGTGACGTCACGCAGTGCGCGCTGCACTGCTGCATTGCTGCAGCGGAGAGGAGCTGGAGGACTGGAGCCGAGCCGGGGGATGGTGAGTGTGTGTGAGTGTGTGTGTGTGTAAGTGATTGAGTGAGTGTGTGTGTGCAGGCAGATATCATTGTGTGATGTTTGTTTATATGTATTTTTGTGTTTCAAATGTGTTTATGCGTGCATGTATATGTCTGTATATGTTTGTGTGTGTGCGTGACTGCGTGTGGCCTCCCGCTGTGTTTAGATGGCGCTGTGCGGCCCCCTGCTGTGTATAGATGGCTACGTGCGGCCTCTTGCTGTGTATAGATGGCTATGTGCGGCCTCCCGCTGTGTATAGATGGATACATGCGGCCTCCCACTGTATATAGATGGCTACGTGCAGCCTCTCGCTGTGTATAGATGGCTACGTGCGGCCTCCTGCTGTGTATAGATGGCTACGTGCGGCCTCCTGTTGTGTATAGATTGCTACGTGCGACCTCCTGCTGTGTATAGATAGCTACGTGCAGCCTCCTGCTGTGTATAGATGGCTATGTGCGGCCTCCCGCTGTGTATAGATGGCTACGTGCGGCCTCCTGCTGTGTATAGGTGGCTATGTGCGGCCTCCTGCTGTGTATAGATGGCTATGTGTGGCCTCCTGCTGTGTATAGATGGCTACGTGCAGCCTCCTGCTGTGTATAGATGGCTACGTGCGGCCACCTGCTGTGTATAGATGGCTATGTGCGGCCTCCCGCTGTGTATAGATGGCTATGTGCGGCCTCCTGCTGTGTATAGATGGCTACGTGTGGCCTCCCGCTGTTTATAGATGGCTACGTGCAGCCTCCTGCAGTGTATAGATGGCTACGTGCGGCCTCCTGCTGTGTATAGATGACTACGTGCGGCCTCCCGCTGTTTATAGATGGCTACGTGCGGCCTCCCGCAGTGTATAGATGGCTGCGTGCGGCCTCCCACTGTGTATAGATGGCGACGTGCGGCCTCGCGCTGTGTATAGAAGACTACGTGTGGCCTCCTGCTGTGTATTGATAGCACCGTGCGGCCTCCTGCTGTGTATAGTTGGCTACTTGCGGCCTACTGCTGTGTATAGGTGGCTACGTGCGGCCTCCCGCTGTGTATAGATGGCTACGTGCGGCCTCCTGCTGTGTATAGATGGCTACATGCGGCCTCCCGTTTTGTATAGATGGCTACGTGCGGCCTCCTGCTGTGTATAGATGGCTACGTCTGGCCTCCTGCTGTGTATAGATGGCTACATGCGGCCTCCTGCTGTATATAGATGGCTACATGCGGCCTCCTGCTGTGTATAGATGGCTACATGCGGCCTCCCGCTGTGTATAGATGGCTACGTGCGGCCTCCCGCTGTGTATAGATGGCGCCGTGCGGCCTCCTGCTGTGTATAGATGGCTACGTGCGGCCTCCTGCTGTGTATAGATGGCTACGTGTGCTCAATATTAAGCCATACAATTAATATAAGGCTATGTGCCCACGATGCAGAAATGCTCCGGATTTTTTTTGAGTGTTTCTGCTTGTAGTGCCGGCGTCCCTGCCCTCTGCTAGGCAGGGACGCTGCTCCCCTCACCGCTCTGCCCCGTGCCCGGCGTCCCTCTCCCGCTCTGCTGTCAGCGCGCGCTCCTTCCCGGCGTCCTCCTCCCGCTCTGCTCTCAGCGCGCGCTCCTTCCCGGCCCCTGTGCTTAGGGCGCGCGCGCGCGCGCTCCCCTCCTCTTAAAGGGGTCGCGCGCGTCGTCCTAAGGAGTCCCCGGCCAATGGCCGGAGGACTTCATCATATATAAGGCACCTCCTCCAAAATGGAGGTGCCCGAGCAATGTTGTTTGCACCTGTGTCTCACCTGTGCTTCAGCCCTCAGGTCCCGTTGCCAGTTACCTGCCAGTTACCTGTCAGATTCCTGCCTGATTACTTGCTACCTGTCTGCTAGTCTGAGGTCCGACGGTCTGCCTTACTACTCCTGTCAGTCTGTCTAAGGACCAGCCTGCCCGCTCACCTGGGAGCGCTTCTCCGCTACCTGCCTGCTTGCCTGCCCGGAGGCTCCGCTGTCACGTGCTGTGACCACCAGCTATTCCAGAGACTCTTGCCCGCTCACCTGGGAGCGCACATCAGCTACCTGCCTGCCTGCCTGAGGTCCGACGGTCTGCCTACCAACTCCTGTCAGTCTGTCTATGGACCAGCTTGCCCGCTCACCTGGGAGCGCACATCTGCTATCTGCCTGCTAGCCTACCTGGAGGCTCCGCCGTCACGTGCTGTGACCACCTGCCTGTCCAGTGACTCCTGCCCGCTCACCTGGGAGCGCTCATCTGCTACCTGTCTGTCTGCCTACCCGGAGGCTCTGCCGTCACGTGCTGTGACCATCCGCCTGTCCAGAGACTTCTGCCCGCTCACCTGGGAGCGCTCATCTGTCGCCTGTCCGCTGGTCTTCCTGGAGGCTCCGCCGTCACATGCTGTGACCACCCGTTCATCCTGAGACTCTCGCCTGCTCACCTGGGAGCTCTCGTCTATCTTCAGCCGCCACAGGTCGTACCAACCCTATACTCAGAGACTGTCCCGTTCACTCAGAGACTGTCCCGTTCACTCAGAGACTGTCCCGTTCACTCAGAGACTGTCCAGGTCACCTCCTGTGACTGCCTGCCTGGTCGCCACCCGCTCCCTTACAAGGACCGCCCCCTTGTATTGTAGCCCAGAGGTTCCGCCTCCCAGACCCGTTACAGTTTGCTCGGGCCATGGAACCCGGTGGCACCCAAGCTCCCTCGCTCTTGGACCTGTGTCATGAACTGTCCCGTCAAAGGTCCCAACAGGAGTCCATCCTGGGTCACCTGCGGAATGTCAATACTCGCCTGGATACTCTGACTGCTCCACCGACAACCTCCGCCAGTGCCATGTCTCGCAATCCGGCAGCTCCGCTGCCCACTAATACCATGGTATCCTACCCCGGACCCCGGCTTTCTGCACCTCCTCGCTTCGGAGGCGACTCCGTCCAGGCTCGGGGCTTCATAAATCAGTGCACCCTGCACTTTGAACTATTTTCCCACCAGTTTAACTCCGACCGAGCCAAAATTGCATTCATCATGTCCCATCTCACCGGGGAGGCTCTGGCCTGGCTAAATCCTCTATGGGAGAGAGGAGACCCCCTGGTGTCCAACTTGCCTGCTTTTCTCACGGCTTTCCGGAAAGTCTTCGACGAACCCGGACGGAAGACCTCATCCGCATCATCATTGCTACGCCTCCGTCAGGAAAGCCTCACCGTGGGCCAATATGCCATACGGTTCCGTACCCTTGCCTCGGAGCTGGCCTGGGATAACGACGCTCTGGTTTCCGTCTTCTGGGAGGGTCTGTCCGGCCGTACTAAAGATGAACTTGCCGGTCGGGACATTCCTACCACTCTCGATGACTTAATAACTCTTGCCACCCGGATTGACCTACGGTTCCAGGAGCGTGTCAGAGAGGTCACCCGTGAGAGGAGGTTACTACGTCTAGCTCCTACTTTTCAGAAACCCGTCACTCCTTCTGTCTCTAATCAGGTACACCCTCCTGAGCCTATGCAGGTCGACCAGACCAAGATGGTCAAGACCCGTCAGGACTTACGCCGTGCCGAGGGGACCTGCTTCTACTGTGGCAGTAAGGAGCACCGGATCCGTGCCTGCCCGGAGAGGTCGGGAAACGCCTGTGTCTAGGTTCGCTCAGAGAGGTCCACCTAGACAAGAATAAATCCTCTCCATCTCTGCTGTTGTTAGTTTCAATCGTCTACGGGGAGAACCGTTATTTCGAACTAGCCCAACTGGACTCTGGAGCAGCCGGGAATCTTATTTCACAGTCCCTGGTAGAGAAATACCGCATCCCCACCAAACCTCTGGCTGTACCCTTGTCTGTGGCTGCCGTGGATGGGGGGCTCTTACCACGCCCCATCCAACTCATCACCGAATCCATTACTCTGCAGGTGGGAATGCTGCATTCTGAAAGTATCTCCTTTCATGTTCTGCCTGGACTCTCTCACGCCCTCTTGCTAGGTCTGCCTTGGCTCCAGAAACATGCACCCGTGCTTGACTGGCAAACCGGAGAGGTCCTTCGCTGGGGACAAGACTGTCATAAGACCTGCCTGGTCCCCGTCCATCCCGTCCGTCCCTCTCCTACCCCAGCTAATCTACCTGGACTTCCGATTCCTTATTGGTCTTATGCTGATGTCTTTAATAAAAAGGAGGCAGAGACATTACCCCCTCATAGACCATACGACTGTCCCATCGACCTGTTACCCGGTACTACTCCTCCCCGTGGGCGTATTTATCCTTTATCCGCTGCTGAGACCCGGTCGATGTCCGAATATATTGAGGAGAATCTGGCCAGGGGATTCATCCGGAAATCTACCTCCCCGGCGGGAGCAGGCTTCTTTTTCATCAAAAAGAAGGACGGCTCTCTCCGTCCCTGTATAGACTATAGAGGCCTAAACCAGATCACGGTGAAGAATAAGTACCCCCTTCCGCTCATTCCAGAATTATTTGATCGTCTGAGGGGGGCTAGAATCTTCACCAAACTAGACCTCCGTGGGGCGTACAACCTGGTTCGTATCCGTCAGGGGGATGAATGGAAGACGGCATTCAACACCCGGGACGGCCACTATGAATACCTGGTAATGCCCTTTGGTCTCTGTAACGCTCCTGCCGTCTTTCAAGAGTTGGTCAATGACATCTTCCGGGACCTTCTCTACTCCTGCGTAGTGGTGTACCTGGACGACATCTTGGTCTTCTCTCCGGATCTCCAGACTCACCGGAGGGACGTTCGTCAGGTCCTGCTCAGGCTCAGGCAGAATCACCTCTTCGCTAAATACGAGAAGTGCCTCTTTGAGCAGACCTCGCTTCCGTTTTTGGGCTACATTATTTCTCAGACCGGCCTACGAATGGATCCAGAGAAACTGTCTGCCATCGAGAAATGGCCCCGACCGGAGGGGTTGAAAGCCATTCAGCGGTTCCTGGGCTTCGCCAACTACTACCGCCTCTTCATACCACACTTCTCTTCCCGGACTGCCCCAATTTCCGCGCTCACCCGTAAGGGTACTAATCCCAAACAGTGGCCGCCCGAAGCAGAAGAAGCCTTTCTTTCCTTAAAACAGGCCTTCTCTTCCGCCCCGGTGCTGCATCGCCCGGACGGCAACAAGCAGTTCTTCCTGGAAGTGGATGCCTCCTCCTCTGGAGCTGGAGCGGTACTTACTCAAAAATCTTCTTTCGGGAGGATGGTAACTTGCGGCTTCTTCTCTAAACTCTTCTCCTCCTCAGAGCGCAATTATTCCATAGGAGATCGAGAGTTATTGGCCATCAAACTGGCATTGGAGGAGTGGCGTTACCTGCTTGAGGGGGCTCTTCACCCGGTAATAATTTACACTGACCACAAGAACTTGGCTTACCTCCAGCATGCCCAGAGACTTAACCCGCGCCAAGCCCGGTGGTCCTTGTTTTTTGCTCGTTTTGATTTTGTCCTTCATTTTCGCCCGGCTGACAAAAACATCAAGGCGGACGCCTTGTCTCGATCCTTTCTGGTATCTGATCTCGAGGAAGATCCGAAACACATCATCGATCCCGCCAGAGTAATGCAGGTGGCTCCCGTGAGTCTAAATCGTCTCCCTCCCGGAAAGACGTTCGTATCAGTACCTGATCGGGAGAAGATCCTTCACTGGGGTCACTCGTCTAAACTGGCTGGCCACGCTGGTCAGAAGAAGACCCTCCAGCTTATTTCCCGTCACTACTGGTGGCCTACCCTGCACAAGGATGTAATAGACTTTGTTTCTGCCTGTGTGTCCTGCGCCCGCAACAAGGTTCCGAGACATCTGCCAGCCGGTCGCCTCCTTCCGCTCCCAGTACCTTCTGCCCCCTGGCAGCATATTGCAATGGACTTCATAACTGACCTCCCACTCTCTGCCGGTTGTACGGTCATTTGGGTGGTCGCTGACCGCTTCTCCAAGATGGCTCATTTCGTTCCCCTACCAGGCCTCCCGTCTGCACCCGAGCTAGCTAGAGACTTTATTCGTCACATCTTCCGTCTTCATGGCCTGCCCCTCCACATCGTGTCGGATCGTGGGGTACAGTTCACCTCACGCTTCTGGAGAGCCACTTGTAAACTACTAGACGTCACCCTGGACTTCTCTTCCGCTTACCACCCACAGTCCAATGGTCAAGTGGAACGGATCAATCAGAACCTGACCAGTTACCTCCGGCACTTTGTTAATGCCCACCATTCTGACTGGGTGGATCTCCTACCATGGGCCGAGTTCTCTTACAATAATCACGAGAGCGAATCCTCCTCCAAATCCCCGTTTTTTGTAGTCTTTGGTCAGCATCCTCGGATTCCTTTTCCTGTCTCCACCTCGGTGGACAACCCAGCTGCGGAATCTCTCGTTAGCAAATTTTCCTCCATTTGGGAGAGTACCCGATCCGCACTCCTTCAGTCGTCCGAACGGATGAAAAGACACGCTGACAAAAAACGCCTGGATCCTCCTCAATTTCGTCCTGGAGATAAGGTCTGGCTCTCATCTAAATATGTTCGACTCAAGATACCTTCTTACAAGTTAGGGCCTCGGTTCATCGGACCTCTGGAGGTCACCAGTCAGATCAACCCGGTGGCCTATAAATTGAAACTCCCGGCCAACTTACGGATCCCTAACTCCTTCCATGTATCTCTCCTCAAACCTGTGGTACTTAACTCTTTTTCCAAGTCTACAGGTACGCCTCCTGCTCCGGTTTCCGCTGAGGACGAGTTTGAGGTAGAGAACATTCTTGCCACCAAAAGGGTAAGAGGAAAGACCTTTTTTCTGGTAGATTGGAAGGGGTTTGGTCCTGAGGAGAGAACGTGGGAGCCCCGGGAGAACATCCATGCCCCTCTCATCCTAGCTAAATTTCTGTCTGGCCTAAAAAAGGGGGGGCCTAAAGGGGGGGGTACTGTAGTGCCGGCGTCCCTGCCCTCTGCTAGGCATGGACGCTGCTCCCCTCACCGCTCTGCCCCGCGCCCGGCGTCCCTCTCCCGCTCTGCTGTCAGCGTGCGCTCCTTCCCGGCGTCCTCCTCCCGCTCTGCTCTCAGCGCGCGCTCCTTCCCGGCCCCTGTGCTTAGGGCGCGCGCGCTCCCCTCCTCTTAAAGGGGTCGCGCGCGTCGTCCTAAGGAGTCCCCGGCCAATGGCCGGAGGACTTCATCATATATAAGGCACCTCCTCCAAAATGGAGGTGCCCGAGCAATGTTGTTTGCACCTGTGTCTCACCTGTGCTTCAGCCCTCAGGTCCCGTTGCCAGTTACCTGCCAGTTACCTGTCAGATTCCTGCCTGATTACTTGCTACCTGTCTGCTAGTCTGAGGTCCGACGGTCTGCCTTACTACTCCTGTCAGTCTGTCTAAGGACCAGCCTGCCCGCTCACCTGGGAGCGCTTCTCCGCTACCTGCCTGCTTGCCTGCCCGGAGGCTCCGCTGTCACGTGCTGTGACCACCAGCTATTCCAGAGACTCTTGCCCGCTCACCTGGGAGCGCACATCAGCTACCTGCCTGCCTGCCTGAGGTCCGACGGTCTGCCTACCAACTCCTGTCAGTCTGTCTATGGACCAGCTTGCCCGCTCACCTGGGAGCGCACATCTGCTATCTGCCTGCTAGCCTACCTGGAGGCTCCGCCGTCACGTGCTGTGACCACCTGCCTGTCCAGTGACTCCTGCCCGCTCACCTGGGAGCGCTCATCTGCTACCTGTCTGTCTGCCTACCCGGAGGCTCTGCCGTCACGTGCTGTGACCACCCGCCTGTCCAGAGACTTCTGCCCGCTCACCTGGGAGCGCTCATCTGTCGCCTGTCCGCTGGTCTTCCTGGAGGCTCCGCCGTCACATGCTGTGACCACCCGTTCATCCTGAGACTCTCGCCTGCTCACCTGGGAGCTCTCGTCTATCTTCAGCCGCCACAGGTCGTACCAACCCTATACTCAGAGACTGTCCCGTTCACTCAGAGACTGTCCCGTTCACTCAGAGACTGTCCCGTTCACTCAGAGACTGTCCAGGTCACCTCCTGTGACTGCCTGCCTGGTCGCCACCCGCTCCCTTACAAGGACCGCCCCCTTGTATTGTAGCCCAGAGGTTCCGCCTCCCAGACCCGTTACACTGCTCTCCCTGGCAGAAAAAACGCATGCGGATTGTACATGCAATTTTCCTGCCAGGGACAAGCGGATGTGAAGCGTTCTTCACATGCAATTCCGCATGCGGGTTGTCAAGCGCTTTCCAAGCGATTTTAGCATCACTTGGAAAAGTGCTTGACAACTTGGTCACACTATATAAATCCATGCAACCGGCATGGATTTAAAAAGTGTGACCGTAAAAGAATGGTAAAAAATAAAAAATAAATATATACTTACCATCTGATGGCCTGCCGATGTCAGCGGTCGCGTGACCCATCACATGACTAAATTACATCACCACAGATCCTTTAGTCTACCGCGAGCTGTCCGCAAGCCAGGACGCATCAGATAAAGACACCGAGGGCCATCAGAAGGTAAGTATAATATTTATTTTTTATTTTATTCTTTTTTTTTTTTACAGGTTTTATGGTACCCGGGTCCGGAGGAGAGTCTCCTCTTCTCCAGACCCGGGTACCATCCGCACATTGAAACGCATGGAATCCGCATGTACAGATGCAGTGATGCGGATGCAAGTCAATGGCGGCGAAAACAGGGGATCATGTGACATGTGATACATCAGGTGTGTGTGTGTGTGTGTGTGTGTGGGGGGGCCCGCACCTGCTAAACTGCCCGGGGCCCTGGCTACTCTTAATCCACCCCTGGCCCCACTAAGAATTTAAAGACACATAGAGCAGGGCCACAGTAACAAGCACGACATGTTCCCATTAGAAAGGAGAGGGTCTGCTATACAGTTATAGTGTATGCAGTGAGTCCAACGGCTGACCAATTTTAGGAAAAACCCCACTAAGAATTTAAAGACACATAGAGCAGGGCCACAGTAACGAAAAATTCCCATTAGAAAGGAGAGAGTGTGCTATTCAGTTATAGGGTATGCAGTGAGTCCAACAGCTGACCAATTTTAGGTAAAACCACACTAAGAATTTAAAGACACATAGAGCAGGGCCACAGTAACGACAAATTCCTATCAGAAAGGAGAGAGTCTCCCATAGTGTTGGCCTATGCAGTGAATGCAAGGGCTGTCAAAAAATTGGAGGCACTTCAATGCCCCTTAGAAGAGACGTGGAGGAGGGCCTCATAAAAAAATGTTCCCATTAGAAAGGAGCGGGCCTCCTATACTTGTAATGCCTATGCACAAATGTATTGGCTGAAAAACATTTACCCCTGGGGGTGTACATGAACATACTATATGAATTTTTTTTTTATGGGCATCATAAACACCCTTTAAAAAAATTATGTGGGTGTTGCATCATGGACCACGGTCACCCTGGTGATATGGTGGTGGAGGATGAGGAGAAGGAGGAGGACAAGAGCAAATAGCCAAAATCAGGAAGCGTATACCCATGTGTGGGTGTGAAAAGGTGCATGGGAATATACCTCCCAAGAAAGACACTGGATTTGAGTTTATGTTACACTGCTATCATTCTGTGGTGTTGAGAAGTCTGGCCCAATCCAGCCCTTGTTCATTTTTATAAGAGTCAGCCTTTCAGCATTTTCAGTTGACAGGCGGATGCGCTTATCAGTTATAATTCCACCAGCGGCACTAAAAACCCGCTCTGATAAAGCGCTGGCAGCAGGGCAGGCCAGGACCTCCAAGGCATAGAGAGACAGTTCATTCCACGTATCCAGCTTGGATACCCAATAATTATAAGGCACAGAGGAATCACAGAGGACGTTGGTACGGTCGGCAAGGTACTCCCTCAGCATCTTCCAAAACTTTGTACTCCTTGTAAGAGTACCCTGCGACTCAGGGCCTGTGCAATGGGAGGGTCTGTGAAAACTCTCCCAGAACTTTGACAGTGTTCCCCTGCCTCTGCTGGATTGAAGTTGTGTCTCTCTCGCCTGTACTCCTTGGTTGTCCAACGAAGTGTGCCCACTGCCACCAGCTTTTTCAGATGGGAATTTTTTTAATAGTTCCGAAATAAGGGCCCTCTGGTACAGCCCCATTTTTGTAGACCTGTCCGCCTCATGAATAAGAAATGTAAAGTTCTCCTTGTAGCGTGGGTCTAGAAGTGTCACCAACCAGTAATGACTGTCACCCAAAATTTTGAGAACACGAGGGTCATGGGAAAGGAAGCATAACATAAACTCAGCCATGCGTACCAGACTACTAATAGGCAAGACTTCCGTGTCCTCACCAAGAGGATGACTGTCCATGCTCTCCTTCTCCTCCTCCTCTCTGTCCTCTGGCCATCCACACTGAACAGAAGGTATGACAGCTGTGCAGGTAGTACCGTCTATAGTGCATGAAACTAGCTCCTGTCCTTCCTCCTCCTCCTCCTCCTGTTCCTCATTGTCACCCAATCCATGTTGGGATGAAATGAGGCTTGGCTGTGTGTAATCACCCTGTATGGTTCCTTGCTCCATCTCATCGTGCTCCACCTGCAATACATCCTCTTTGATTGTGAGCAGAGAGCGTTTCAGAAGACAGAGAAGCGGGATGGTGACGCTAATTATGGCGTCATCGCCGCTCACCATCTTGGTGGAGTCCTCAAAGTTTTGGAGGATGGTACATATGTCTGACATCCATGTCCACTCCTGAGGTCTTATGTGTGGAGTCTGAACTGAATACCGACGGCCTTGTTGATTCTGGCACTCAACAACTGCCCTCTTCTGCTCACAAATCCTTCCCAACGTCTGCAGTGTAGAGTTCCAACGCATGGGGACATCACACACCAGTCTGTGAGCCGGAAGCTGCAAACGCTGCTGAAACACGGGAAGGGCGGCGGAAGCTGTAGCTGACTTTCAAAAATGGGCACACAGGCGGCGTACTTTAACAAGCAGATCCGGCAGCTCCGGGTAGTATTTGAGAAACCACTGAACCACAAGGTTAAGCACATGGGCCAGGCATGGTACGTATGTGAGCTCGCCTCGCCTCACAGCCGCCACCAGGTTCCGGCCATTGTCACACACGACCATGCCTGGCTGTAGTTTCAGCGGTGGGAGCCACAGATCTGCCTGCTCTTTCAGAGCTGTCCACAACTCGTCAGCACTGTGCGGTTTGTCACCTAAGCATATTAGCCTCAGCACAGCCTGTTGCCGCTTGGCCGAGGCAGTGCTGCAGTGCTTCCAGCTTGTGACTGATGTGGTCATTTCGGAGATGGAGGCTGAAGAGGAGGAGGAGGCTGAGGAGGAGGAGGTGCAGGAGCTCTAGACCGTGGGGGCAACCCTGATTGACCTAGGGCCCGCAAACCTTGGTGTCGGGAGGACGTGTTCTGTCCCAAGGTCCGACTGGGTCCAGTCTTCCACTATGTTAACCCAGTGTGCCGTCAGTGAGATGTACCTTCCTTGCCCACAAGCACTTGTCCACGTGTCCGTGGTTAGGTGGACTTTCCCGGTATCTGCGTTGTTGAGGGCACGGCTAATGTTATGGGACACGTGCTTGTGCAATGCGGGGAAGGCACACCAAAAAATAGTGGCGGCTGGGGACCGAGTACCGAGGGACGGCCGCCGCCATCAGGTTGCGGAATGCTTCTGTCTCCACGAGCCTAAAAGGCAACATTTCGAGCGCAAGCAGTCGTGAAATGTGAGAATTTAGTAGTGTGGCCTGTGGGGCGTTGGCTGCATATTTGCGCTTGTGTTCCAAGGACTGGGGTATGGACAACTGAACACTGTGCTGGGACAAGGACACGGACGTGCTTCCTGATGCTGCTACTTGAGAGTGCACAACGACAGGTGCAGGGCAGAGGCATCTTCGCATGCACCATGGACAAGGGATTGGCTTGCATGCACAACAGCGGAAGAAGCAATGGTGCCACCTGCAGACACTGTTCCTGGACCCTGGGGTTCGGCCCACAAAGTCGGGTGCTTTGCTGCCATGTGCCTGATCATGATGGTGGTGGTCAGTTTTGCCACTCCTGCTGATTCTGCAGGTGGTGCAAATGGCCTTTTTGGGGTTATCGGCAGAGTCTTTAAAAAACAACCAGACTCGGGAAGACCTAACAGTTGTACTTCCTTCGTGTTGGTGTGACGGGGAACGGTTGCCTGCCTTCTGTCTGTGGCCACCACACTGCTTCTTGCTGCCTGTTGGGGTGCTCTGCCTCCCTCCCCCTGTGTGCTGCTGTCCTCGCTCTGCATGTCCTCCTACCAGGTTGGGTCAGTTACTATATCATCAACCACCTCATCATCCACTTCCGCAACCTGGTCCTCCTCCTGACTTTCTTGCAATTGTGTCTCATCATCGTCCACCTCTTGTGACACTTTCCCACCGTCGCCTTCGTGTGACCGTGGCTGCTCAAATATTTGGGCATCGCTACACGCGATCCCCTCTTGCCCCGCTTCAAGTGGACCGGGCGAGAGGCCCGAATCTATAAATGGAAAAGTGAACAGCTCTTCAGAGTGTCCAAGTGTGGGATCAGTTGTCTCTGGGTACTCGGCATGGTGGGAGGAAGGAGGATCAGGGTGAGGCATATGTGGTCCAGACTCACGGCTACTGAGACTTGACCGTGTAGAAGACTGTGGTGGTGGTTGAGTGACTGGAAGCATTATCCGCTATCCAACCAACAACCTTTTGACACTGCTCTGGGTTCAATAGTGGTGTGCTGCGGTCCCCTAGAAATTGGGACAGGAAGGTCAGGCGAGAAGATGTGGGTGTTTGTTGTGGCACAATTTCAGCTTGCCCACGGCCTTGCCTCGGCCTCTGCATGCACCATTACCATCACGTCCAGTTCCCCATCCCTTGCCACGTGCCTTGCCCATTTTAAATGGAGGACAGTATCTTCCATGCTCACTACAAATGACTGAGTTTGGAGCGAACTTATATGTGATCCGTGTGACAGAGAAAACTGCTGTGAATTGCTTCACTGACACACTGAAAGAAATTTCTATTGGAGGCCAGAAATGGCAGTATTTTCTGACAACATATATGTGATCCGTGTGATGGAGAAAACAGAGTTTTAAATACCTGGCCTGTAGGTAAGTAGTTTGAACAGCAAACTGCTGTGAATTGCTTCACTGACACACTAAAGGAAATTTTTATTGGAGACCAGAAATAGCAGTATTTTCTGACAACATATATGTGATCCGTTTGACACAGTTTTAAATAGCTAGATTTCTAGCGCTATAATATGTAAAGGACCTGGCTGTATTCTGCAGTGCCAACAAGCAAATGGCGCATAAAAACGGTGTTCTCTCAATAGTTAGTCCTCAAAAGGACTGTTTGTTAAGATGGATATGTGTAATGTACGGTTTTTCTCCCTACACTACCTAATACACAAGCAAATCTCTCCCTGACGCAGCAGCACCTCTCCCTACACAAGCAAATGGCGCAGAAAAATGGTGTTTTCTGGATTGCTTTTTAAGCAAATAATGAGGATTAAGACCCAAAGAAAAGTATTCCTGGCCCCTGAGACCTGGGCCTTTGTATACAAATATATAACAGCAGCAGAAGGCAGAATTGGAATGGAGCCTCTTGTGCTATGTGCACTGCAGTCTGCTATATACCCTGCCTGCCTATATACACAGCCTGCCTGATATCTCTGCAGATGGATTAGTTATTCCTCAAAAGGACTGTTTGTTAAGATCGATATGTGTAATGTACGGTTTTTCTCCCTACACTACCTAATACACAAGCAAATCTCTCCCTGACGCAGCAGCACCTCTTCCTACACAAGCAAATGGCGCAGAAAAACGGTGTTCTCTGGATTGCTTTTTAAGCAAATAATGAGGATTAAGATCCAAAGAAAAGTATTCCTGGCCCCTGAGACCTGGGCCTTTGTATAGAAATATCTAACAGCAGCAGAAGGTAGAATTGGAATGGAGCCTCTTGTGCTATATGCACTGCAGTCTGCTATATACCCTGCCTGCCTGCCTATATACACTGCCTGCCTGATATCTCTGCAGATGGATTAGTTAGTTCTCAAAAGGACTGTTTGTTAAGATGGATATGTGTAATGTATGGTTTTTCTCCCTACACTACCTAATACACAAGCAAATCTCTCCCTGACGCAGCAGCACCTCTCCCTACACAAGCAAATGGCGCAGAAAAACGGTGTTCTCTGGATTGCTTTTTAAGCAAATAATGAGGATTAAGATCCAAAGAAAAGTATTCCTGGCCCCTGAGACCTGGGCCTTTGTATAGAAATATCTAACAGCAGCAGAAGGCAGAATTGGAATGGAGCCTCTTGTGCTATCTGTACTGCAGTCTGCTATATACTCTGCCTGCCTGCCTATATACACTGCCTGCCTGATATCTCTGCAGATGGATTAGTTAGTCCTCAAAAGGACTGTTTGTTAAGTTTGGATATGTGTAATGTACGGTTTTTCTCCCTACACTACCTAATACACAAGCAAATCTCTCCCTGACGCAGCAGCACCTCTCCCTACACTGTCTGATTCCGTAGTGACTGTGACGAGCATGCGGCGCCAGGTCTGATATAGACCCGATGACGCTATGCGGCCAGCCAATCACTGTAATGCCACACCCAACATGGCTACGGCATTACAGTGAGTGGCAGGCAATCCCTGCATGTTTATTGAGCGCCAAACATGCAGTGAGGAGACCCGAGCTTCCGCCGAGCAACCCCGGAAATACTCGGCGAGCGCCGAGTATCTCAAGCAGTGAGATGCTCGGGCGAGTACCGAGCAGTGGCGAGAACACTCGCTCATCACTACTAATTACACCTGCTGACTGGCAGATCTGCAGAAACATAAATATTGCCTGGAAGGGTGACAGCTCAAGTCCTAGCTGCACCAATATACTTGGCTGGACCGCGCCTACATCACTCAGTGATTCTGGTATTACCACCCCTGATTGTAGATGCTGCCTGGTGACAGAGCGGATGTTGCTGTAGCAGGACCATAGAATGATGCAACAACATCACAGCAGCTAGCCTCCATCTAAAAGCTCAGAAACAGCTGAAAATTGGAAATAGGGATAACAGAGAATAAATGTAGTGAAAAATGCAAAATACAAGGCATATAATGGCCAGAAATACTATATAGTTATTCCTCAGGTACACATACAGTACATGTCAGTTTGTTATGAAAAGGGCCGTGAAATACAGGTGTGGAGTGTGAATGCAGACTTTTGAATCCCCCCCCCAGCGCACGCACTGTGTGCTGCGTGGATTTTACGGTTTCTGAGCTGGAAATGCCGGTAATGTATGTGTGAGGCCATCCCTGGGAAATGGGTTTACTCGGAGCCGGGTCGGTGTAGGGGTAGCGGGGGAGGCAGTCGAGGCCTGGTCCGTTCCCAGGGCGGTCACATAAAAGATTTAATGGGCTTTCAAGGATGAGTGGTATTTCGACTACTCCACCTGCGGTTTCCGGTGATGGACACCAGCGCTGCTTCAGTCCACTGAGGCCGGTGTTACGGGCAGCTAAGATGGGACGGCTCCCCGCAGGCGGAACTGGCCTCAGGGCAGTGTGAGGAGGATGGTGGGTGCAGTGCCACGCAGGAAATAACAGGCTGAGGCGGTGTGTGAAGTCATCCGGATCTTTACTCACTTTCAGATGAACCTTCAGCCGCAAAGCTTCTCTCTGCTACACACGGCGTACTGCGGCCACCGGGAAGGGGTTCCAGCACTTCCCAGATAGATCAGGAGCACCTGTCGAGACCCCTCTGGTGTGTGTTCCTCTCCTTGGTAAGTTCTCCCACTAAGTCTTCTCCTTACTGTATGCGTGGTATGAACGTGGTGTAAGGCTGGGTCCCACTGGTTAAACGCAGTATAAGAGATACAGGTGGTGTAGGCCGCTCCGTCCGTATCCCCCTGGGATCCACTAAGCCTCCGGGCTTTTCTGACTGAGACATGAAGTAGCAAAGTCAGATATCGGGGGCCGGTCACCCCTCTTGCAGCATGAATCCCTCTAGCTAGGTCAGAATAAAGAATAGAGGTGGCGACTCCGCTCCCTCCGTATCCCCTGGGATCCTTTTGCCTGTGGAGCCTATCTCCTCCGCTCCCCTCCAGGCCTTCTTAGGTCAGGATCTTGACCGGGTAGAGACAGTGGTTAACTCTGACCAGCTCCTCGTCTCAAGGCCAGAGTACGAGAACCGTGTATCTTCAGTTCTTCAGTCAGCTGCAGACTTTTGCTGAACTTTGGCAGAAGAGCACAATAAAGACGAAGACCACAATCAAAGACGAAGGCCACAATCAAAGACCTTGAACTTAAGATGGCCGTAGAATATTATTAAGTATTTCCTAAAAGTGTATCCTCCACCCTCACCCACTACATAGTTCCCCCTATCTTTTGGTTCCCCCCATCTCCTCTATCCTGGGCCGGGGCAGCACCCTGGTGCATTTAGGCCCCCTTCAGGACAGGGGTGGTGTAGTGTTGAGTGGTGAAGTGGGGTCCTGAGAGATGCTCCATCCTTACCCGGAAGAGGAGATACCACACCTTGAGCTGAGGTGCAGTACCCCTGTGGCGACTGAACCCTCAGGGGCGCCACATATGCATTATTATTATTATAATTATATTTTCATGGCCAGAACCTGACTAGTGGGCACGGCCTCGCTCCATACACTTGTGTCCGGGAGAATGAACAATGCATACATCACCGCCGTTCCCAACTCAGAATCTGATGAATGCTCGCAGAGCACAGTGCGTGCGCTGGGGGGATTCAAAAGTCTGCAGTCACACAGAGTGATTGCAGACTTTTCATCTTACACTGGACAACCCTTTAAGTGCACTATATATACAAAAGTATTGGGACACACCTTTTAATCTTTCAATTCATATTTTACTTTCGGTCCCATTGCCACATGTGTATATAATCCAGCCCCTAGTCATGCAGTCGGCCTTTACTAATATTTGTAAAAGAATGGCTCATTCTAAAGAGCTCACTGAATTCAACCACATTACTGTACTAAGAAGGCGGCGTTTTAACAAGTCACTTAATAAAATTTCTTCCCTCCTATCCACGATCAGTTCTAGGCAGTAGTGTAGCTACCGGAGGGGGGCAAAGGAGGCGGTGGCCCCAGGCCCCGCGCTCTGAGGGGGCCCATCCGGGGCTACGCTAGAGCAACTGTATCGGCGTGCGCAGCACGCCGGATACAGCCGCACTTCGGGCAGAGCAGGGAGACTCTGTCCCTGCACTGTCCAGTGGTCGCTATGGGGCCCTTCAGCAGGAGGGGGGGCCCCTGGTGCCAGTATCGGGCCCCCCCGCCCATCACCGCCGCAAGTTTACTGATGAGAGAGGGAGCGCGGCTCCCTCTCCCATCTGTCCCCTCTCTGTGACTGACGTCTCTGACGTCATCACTTGGCTCCCGGCCCGCACACATCTTCAGCACAGTGGGCCAAGAGCCAAGTGATGACGTCAGTCACAGAGAGGGGGCTGATGGGAGAGGGAGCGCGGCTCCCTCTCTTCAGTAAACTTGCAGCGGTGACGGGCGGGGGGGCCCGATGCTGGCACCTGGGGCCCCCCCTCCTGCTCAAGGGCCCCATAGCGGCCGCCGGGCAGTGCAGGGACAGAGTCCCTGCTCTGCCCGGAGTGCATCTGTATCCGGCGTGCTGGGCACGCCGATACAGTTACACTAGCGTAGCCCTAGGTGGGCCCCCTCAGAGCGCGGGGCCTGTGGCCACCGCCCCCTTTGCCCCCCCTGGTAGCTACGCTACTGCCTAAAGCTGATCGTGGATAGGAGGGAAGACATTTTATGAAGGCCGTCCGCCCATCACCGCTGCCGTCTCTGACGTCATTACTTGGCGCCCGGCCCGCTGTGCTGAAGATGTGTGTGGGCCAGGCGCTCAGAGCAGCGAGGGAACCAGGAGGAGAGGTGAGTACTGTTTATTTATTTTTTGCCGGGTGGAGGGCGGCATTATATTACAGACTCTGCCTATGGGGAGGGGGGACATTATACTACAGACTCTGCCTATGGGGAGGGGGGGCATTATCCTAAAGACTCTGCCTATGGGGAGGGGGGGAGCATTATACTAAAGACTCTGCCTATGGGGAGTGGGGGAGCATTATACTAAAGACTCTGCCTATGGGGAGGGGGGCATTATACTAAAGACTCTGCCTATGGGGAGGGGGGGCATTATACTAAAGACTCTGCCTATGGAGAGAGGAGGAGCATTATACTAAAGACTCTGCCTATGGGAGAGGGGCATTATCCTAAAGACTCTGCCTATGGGGAGGGGGGAGCATTATACTAAAGACTCTGCCTATGGGGAGGGGGGGCATTATACTACAGACTCTGCCTATGGGGAGTGGGGGAGCATTATACTAAAGACTCTGCCTATGGGGAGGGGGGCATTATCCTAAAGACTCTGCCTATGGGGAGGGGGGAGCATTATACTAAAGACTCTGCCTATGGGGAGGGGGGGCATTATACTAAAGACTCTGCCTATGGAGAGAGGAGGAGCATTATACTAAAGACTCTGCCTATGGGAGAGGGGGGGCATTATACTAAAGACTCTGACTATGGGGAGAGGGGGGAGTATTATACTAAAGACTGCCTGTGGGGGAGCATTATACTACAGATTGTCTATGAGGAGGGGTGGAGCATTATACTACAGACTCTGCCTATGGGGGGCATTATACTACAGACTCTGCCTATGGGGAGGGGGGGAGCATTACAATACAGACTCTGCCTATGGGGAGGGGGGAGCATTGTACTACAGACTCTGCCTATGGGGGGGGGGGCGCATTAAACTACAGACTCTGCCTATGGGGAGAGGGGGGAGCATTATACTAAAGACTCTGCCTAAGGGGGGGGGCATTATACTACAGACTCTGCCTATGAGGAGGGGGTGGACCATTATACTAAAGACTCTGCCTATGGGGGGGCATTATACTACTGACTCTGCCTATGGTGAGGGGGGAGCATTATACTACAGACTCTGCTTATGGGAAGGGGGGAGCATTATATTACAGACTCTGCCTTGGGGGGGGCACTATACTACAGACTCTGCCTATGAGGAGGGGAGAGCATTCTACTGCAGACTCTGCCTATGGGGGGGGCATTATACTGCAGACTCTGCCTATGAGATGGGGGGCATTATACTACTGACTCTGCCTATGAGGAGGGGGAAGCATTATACTACAGACTCTGCCTATGGGGAGGCATTATACTGCAGGCTCTGCCTATGGGGGGCATTATACTACAGACTCTGCCTATGAGGAGGGGGAGCATTATACTACAGACTCTGTCTATGGGGGGTAGCATTTTACTACAGACTCTGCCTATGGGGAGTGCATTATACTATATTGAGGACTATCTGGTGCATTATACTATATGTAGGCTATTTATACAGTGTGGGAGATAATGTGGGGTCTTTGCACAGTATGGGGGCCATCATACAGTATGGGAGATAATGTGGGGTCTTTGCACAGTGTGGGGGCCATCATACAGTGCTGGAGCCATCAGCTTGGGGGCTACTAAGGGGTCAGTATACTGTGTGGAGATAATATACAGTGAGGGGGAGTTATATCGTGTATAGGAGAACATCATACTGGTTAGAGGGGAGCTCTACATGGGGGGAGACTCAGGACATTATTAAATCTTAAGTGGGCACTTATTGTTATAGGGGAACTCAGGTTATCGTGACTGTCAAAGGGGCACAATTACTTTCTAGAGGGGGGCAACATGTGGGCTCTGTTTTCTAGGACACTTGCACACGGCATTACTATATTTTAGAGGTTTGTTTTACCATCTAGAGGGCACATAACATGAGCAGTAATAGGGACACATACGGCAGCAGCGGCTTAGTATTGGGGTATCAGCAGGATGAGAAGTTTGTGCAGGTTGGGAATAGATGTGGTCAGAGCCTGAAATGTAAGGAGTCAAATGTGTTTTTGTTGTGATCTCTGCAGACCTGAGACTCTGAGCCCTGGCTGGAGAAGTTTTCGTGTCGGTCTGGGCCAGATGAAAAAGACGGGAAAAATGAACAATTTTATCAGAAAGAACGTCAGCTGTAAGGTACTATATATAATTGTGCTGTGATCTCTTATATGTTTTGCAGGACTGGCATCTATCAATATATGTCACCACATGGCGGTAATATCAGTGCTGGTCTTTGTATAGAGATAATTTTTAGTAACAGCGCGGTCATCTGCTGAGGTTCTCCTACATCCACTATGTAGGTGCGCCACTATAGTTGTAATCAGGGTTACCTGGTTACAAGCCCACTCAGAAGTTTCGCCCCCCTGAACCAAAACCCTAGCTATGCCTCTGGTTCTAGGTGATATGATTGCAAAGTGAAAATGTATAGGAACCACCGCAAGTTTGCTAGAATGTGGCAGACTACGTGAAGTTACAGAGTTGGGTCACCAAGTGATAAAGCACAAAATGCATAAAAGTCACCAACACCCTGCTAATTCCATAACTGCAGAGTGCAAATGTCCTCTGGCAGCAATATCAGTACAAAAGATGTGAACTGAGAGCATTATGATTTTCATGGCTGTGCTGCTATATACAAGACTTTGCAAGACATGTAAGATTCTAGAGAAATGGAAATGTGTTCTGTGAAGTGAAGTATCACTCTTCTCTATTTGGCAGTCTGACGGACGAGTCTGGGTTTGGTGAATGCCAGGTGAACGATACCTGGCTGACTGCATTGTGTCACCTATAAAGTTTGGTGCAGGAGGGACAACATCCTTTGGCAGGCCTGTACAACATGCTGCTTGCCAAAGGATGTTGTGCAGGCCGCAAAGCTGCGCCGGCTCCTTCTTATATTCAAATGTGTTCGTGTCTTTCAGACACGAATACATTTGAACACAGTGGTGCCGGGACTGGAGCAGAGCAGGGCTCATCAATCCCAGCCTTAACGTGCAGCAGCGTGATGAGGTCAGCATGCTGCTGATGTCATCACACTGCTCCCGGCACCGAAGCGTTGCAGAGGAGAAGAGACATTGGTAAGCTCTCCATAAGGGAGCCAAAGATTGAATGCCTTATCATTGTGAACGAGGTGGGGAGGGCTTAATGTTACTGTGAGGGCACATAATGAGAGCACATAATGGGGGTGACAATTATGAAAGGGGGCATAGTTTTGCGAGAATTGGTGGTAGGGGGTACTTTATTCAGAGGGGCAGTGTGGGGGGATATTTTGGAGAGAGGTAATGTGGGAATATATTTTGCAGAGGGGTAGTATGGGGGGATATTTTGGAGAGGCATAATGTGGGGGATATTTTGCAGTGGGGTAGTGTGGGAGTGATATTTTAAAGAGGAGCAGTGTAGGGAGGATATTTTATGCAGGAAGCACAGGCAATTAGATATTCAGATGCACAGCATAGGAGATATTTTTATTTATGGAGCAGTATGATACTTACATTTTTAAGGGCACCGTGTTGGAAATTGCTACTGAAGATGGAGATGAAGATGGAGATGAAGTCTGCAGAGACGAGCTCTGGGCATGAAATCTCATCATGGCGTCTGTGCTACATGGAGACAAAAAGTGATGGGAATGACTTCAATCAGAGAAGATGTCAAATATAAGGTACCTGGATCTAATTGTTTATTTATGATACTGATTACATTTCATCAGTGCTGTGGTTCCTGTATGGTCCGCAGTCTGATGATGACTGTTAACGATAACTCCCAGTATCTCCTTACCATTGTTAAAGATATACTGGGAGTTGTAGGTTCATGCGATACAGTTGCACATGGGGCTGATCTGACATTGCAGTTCATCACTGTACTAAGCTTGGTGATTTATTCGTGTACTAATGGTGCTTCTGGCGATGCATTCATGTACTGAAGGTGGTTCTTACAATGCATTCATGTGTTGACAGTGGTTCTGGCGCTGCATTCATATGCTGATGGTGGTTCTAATCTTGTACACATGTAGCAATCTAAAACTTGCTTCATGGCTATGTTGAAACTTAAAAGTCCTCAAAACTTAAGAGTTTTGAGATTATGAGGAGGAATCGGCCAGATTGTGCTCAGTTTCTGCTCCAAAAACTCAGTGTAAGTTAGCATATGTTCACACTTATTTTTTGGAACAGAAACTGAGCAGAATCTCTGCAAATCCTCCTCAAATACTCAAAACTTGGTTCTGATGATGTATTCATGTAAGTACCCCTTTACATTTTTTTGCAGCCCTTGGGATTGGTTCAGTATGCCATTGTGGTCCTTGGACCAAAATATGTTGTGCACCTCTGCACTATGGGGTTGTTTTTCAGGGACAGGCTAGGCCCTTAATTCCAGTGAAGTGAAAGCTTAACGTTTCTTAAATGTTCCAATAGGTATAATGTGTTAGTGTCCCAATACTTTTTTCAATATAGTGTACGTATTTATCCACATGGAACCTGCAATCCTGGACTCCAGCACTTTGGTCAGCTCCTTGTCCTATCCTGTTTGGTGAAATACTCTTATCTTTTGCAAAATAGTGCAGAATCATGACATTAATTAATATAAGTTGTTTTATGATAACACATAATCATAGGCGCAGAATATATTTCTACAGTAATTTTTACATTATCGTTTCTCTATTACGTCTGCAGTCATTCTTCTATGTTATTTTTCTGTATTCCCTTAATATTACATGTTTTAAAGAAAGTGTGGATAGCTTTCTATCAAGCTCAGCCTTGAGCTGAAGTCCTGAGTAATATGAGACAGATTGGTTGCTAAGGAAGGGATACCCTTCCCAATAACCTCGAATAGTAGTCAGGTCCTGTGTTCTCAAGCAACTAGTGTGTCTTGCAGTGATGAGCATATCTGCTTAAATTTGATTCTTCAGATTCACTCAAATTTGGTCAGGAAATTTGATTTGCATCGAATTTATTTGCTGTAAATCGAATGTGACTTATTATGTTTTGAGCTTCGTAGATTAAAAAATAATAGTCACCTTGCCTTTGCCCTAACCTGTCAAGCCGCGCAGCTCTTTTCCGCTACAGTCTTCACTTGTCTTCTGCCCTGTCCCAACATGTTTGGCCCATACACATTGACTAGGCCTCAAAACGTCATGACATTGCATGAAGCCTAGTCAGTGATTTGTGGGTAATGACTAGGCCTCTTACGATGTCATGACTTTTTGAGGTTTAGTTAGTATGAAGGGGTCAATGTCAGGACATGGTATTAGAAATTACCTGAAGACCAGAATGCTGCAGAGAGAGACCATGCAGCTGAACAGGTGAGGGCTGGGGTGAGTTGAGTATATTTGTTTTTTATTTTGTAACCCCTTTTCAGTCCTTAAGAAGCCAGGAAAATGCCAGCTGGCTAGTGGCCATTTTGCTGGATTCATGCAAAGTAAATCGCCCAAAATTAGGATTCGCCTGAATAAACGATAACTTGGAAATTCTAAACATTTAGAACTGATTTGCTCATCTCTAGTGTCAAGAGTCACTGAGCTGAACTATCACTGTGCTAACATTTTCACACAATGCTGTGTACTCATGAATTTCTTTACAATTGCATGGGCACAATTGATTAGATATTTTTGCTCCCATTAAATATAATTGGAGCTAAATTGTTATGCAGTAATCCATTTATATCACTGTAAAAGAAATCATCCATATTGTTACACACATGCCACTAGGTTCAGATAGGGGCGAGACAGGTTACATGAATTCTTTGGAATCCTGGGGGAACCGTTACTCAGGGCGACCATAGTCAATATGCTGCAGCTTCTCTCAGGCACACAGGGGTATTGACCCTCAGGCACAAACACGTAGGTTGTTTCACTTGCTGACCAGACACACTTGACAAGAGTCCTTATAAACGGTAGAACAGTAGCATTTAATAAGAATACGCACAGCCAGTGCAAGTTGTTTGTGAGCAACAGGCTCAAGTGACAATTAGTACAGTTTCCTTAGCAGCACAGCAGTTCACAGTCTTCTCAGTAGTACAGGACAGCACAGTTTTAATAAAAGGCACATTAATGAACACAGCATTCCTTGCAGCACAATGAGATGGAGGAGGGGGCAAGGTTTGCTGAGGGAGATGATCCCTGTGACACCATTTCTACCAGTCCTTATCTTTCTGCCTGACAATACTCTGCACTGCTAGTTCAGGAACTCTACCTGACCTGCGCTTAGCTTCACTCCTGACTTGAATCCTTTTCACTTGCAGGGGCACTTCTGTGAGATACAGAACACACACACACCACCTTTCTCTTCAGCTCCAGCCAGACAGTAAACAACTTCCCCACAATCCCCCTGGGGCTCTGGTAAAATACTCCCCTTCTCCTGTGACTGTATTAACCCCTCTAGTTGCTGAATGCTTCTGGAGCACAACACTTCCTGTCTCCTGTGCTTGTGTTACTTCTAATAGTTGCTGAATGCTTTTAAAGCAACAGCACTACTTCTGCATGTCACACTCTGTAACAGCACTACTTCTGCATGTCACACTCTTCCCTCCTTTTTGAATGTCACCCTCGACATTCGTCTTAATTGGTCAATCTGACCAATTCTGAGACATTGGTGAAAGTTGGATAACTTTATATACAAATTGGCATTTTCAAATTGGTATAATGTTCATAAACATTGATAACAACCTAATCTTACGACCTTTTTCTTGTAGGATGCCTGTAAGAAATAAACAATTAACACAATTAAAACAATCAGCATCTCTTCAGCTGGAGCTTTTCGTACGTCTTCAACCAACTTTCTCTCTCTATGCTTTAACAGTTCTTTGTTTCTACAAAGTCTTTTAAGCAAAATCAAAGCATGAAAACAAGTCTTTCCACCAGGCAACATCTTCCTTACTGCCTCTCGGTGGTGAATACTACTCAAGTGGGATTACCTGGTCCGCAGGCAGAGATACCTGTTTCCAGTCGACAGTCCTTGGCACTTGACTCGGTTCACCAAGTGTCTCATACGTCAGCATCATGGGCTTCCTCACTTCTCGAATCGACATCCTCTTGGTGGGTTGTTCCTCAGAGACCACGGGTTCTTTGGTCACAGAAGTTTTTTCCGCTGCACTCATTTCCCGTGCTTTCTCAGATGGTCTTGGAGTTGCCTCTGTAAGTTCCTGTACTTCTCCTGAGTTGCTTGTTTCTGCACGGTCTGGTAATTCCGCGCCTCCAGAGTGTTGATGGGTCTCTTCAGGGGCCAGTGTTTGATCATCAGATCTGAATTGGACTTCATCTGTACTTCTTGGTACGAACTCTGGAGCCTCAGCACTCAGTTCACTCTCCTGAGGATGGTACATCCCTCTCCTTGCCAGGCCGAGAAATACAACGGTGTGTTCTTCTCCATTGGAACTTTCAAGGTCACTATCCACCTCCGGAGCTTCAGTCTGTGGTGGTCCCTTAGTCGATCTCGGACGATGTCGGTCTACTTCTGGGAAGTCTTGTTGTGGTGGGAGATAATCACAGGGTAGTAGTAGATTCCAATGGACTATTCTGGTTTTCTTGCCTCCCGTTTCCAATCGGATTTCATACACAGGGCTTTCATCAGCTTTCCTCCTTACGACCACACGACGGTTAAAACGTTCCACTTCTCCATTACCCTCTAGGTGATAGGGCGTTGTGTGGGATCTCTGAATTCTACAGTACTTTCCTAGCTTGGCAAAGAGCTGGTTCTCAAATTCTCTTCCTTGGTCGTGGTGTAACCTCGTAGGGAACCCAAACCTCAAAGCAAAATCATTGAAGATCTTCCCTGCCGCTGTTCGACCCGATTTATTGGTGGTGGTGTATGCTTAAGCAAATCGAGTGAAATGGTCCATCACCACCAAGATGTATTTGTAACCTCCCTTGCACGTCTCGAGATGTAGAAAGTCTATTGAGACCATCTCAAACGGATATGTAGTTTGGATATTGCCCATAGGTGCCCGGGTTGATGTGTTGGGATGTTTATCTTTCAGACACCCACACTCCTTGGTCACGTACTTCTCAATATCTCTCTGCATGTATGGCCAGAAGAAACTTTCATGGATCAAATTTGTTGTCCTTTCCACTCTCAGGTGTCCCATTTTTTCATGGAGTTCTTTGAAGACCAACCTACGGAATACTCTGGGTAGTACCAACTGCCGATTTTGTCCTCCTTTATGATGCAGGATACCGCCTTCACTGAGGTAGAGCTTCGTCCATTCTTTAATTAAAACAGATACTGCTGGCTACTCATTGTCTCTCTCCCGTTTACTTGGAAACCAATTTAGGTCCACATAAAGTAGTATTCTACCAATTATCTGATCTTCCCATTGTGCTCTATGGATCTTCCCTTTTGGTAGTTGTTGAATAGACAGGGGGTAATCTTGTTCTCTCGCTCTTATGGTGGTTTCCACCGTCAACAGACACCACAGTGGTGTGTCTTCCTCCTGATAAGCTTGTACTTTTTGGGTAGTGCTCTCAATTGCTTCCTCTGAGCATTCTTGCATGAAATCCTCAGGCTCTAGTGGCATTCTTGACAATCTGTCAGCATCCGCATTGCATTTTCCTGGCCTGTACTTGATACTGAAATTGAAGTCAGCTAAATCAGCGACCCATCTCTAACCCGTTGCATTCAGTTTGGCTGTAGTGAGGACATAGGTCAAAGGGTTGTTGTCAGTGTATACCTCAAACTCTTTGCTGTAATAGAGATAATCTCTAAATCGTTCACAGATAGCCCATTTCAATGCCAGGAACTCCAATTTTCCGGAATGTAGATTGTAATTGTTCTCGGCGTCTGCCAACGTTCTAGAACCGTAACCGATGACTCTCGATTTTCCATCTTGATGCTGATACAGGGCAGCTCCCTGTCCAACTTGAGAAGCGTCACAATGAAGAACAAATGGTAAATTTGAAATCAGATGGGTGGTTTTACCAGGTAATCTACTAGTTCTTCCAATACCTCCTGGTGATCTGCTGTCCAGAGAATGGGCTGTTGGGACGAAACTGTGTTGTTTCTTTTCAGCCAGGTCCTCCCGCATTCTTCTTTTTCTCCACGGGTGTTGTTCACTCTGTGGTCCCCCCCAAGAGGAGATATAGTGGGGCCGCAATCCTGGAGAAGTTCTGAATGTACAGTACAGACCAAAAGTTTGGACACACCTTCTCATTTAAAGATTTTTCTGTTTTTTCATGACTATGAAAATTGTACATTCACACTGAAGGCATCAAAACTATGAATTAACACATGTGGAATTATATACTTAACAAAAAAAGTGTGAAACAACTGAAAATATGTCTTGTATTCTAGGTTCTTCAAAGTAGCCACCTTTTGCTTTGATGACTGCTTTGCACACTCTTGACATTCTCTTGATGAGCTTCAAGAGGTAGTCACCGTAAATGGTCTTCCAACAATCTTGAAGGAGTTCCCAGAGATGCTTAGCACTTGTTGGCCCTTTTGCCTTCACTCTGCGGTCCAGCTCACCCCAAACCATCTCGATTGGGTTCAGGTCTGGTGACTGTGGAGGCCAGGTCATCTGGCGTAGCACCCCATCACTCTCGTCCTTGGTCAAATAGCCCTTACACAGCCTGGAGGTGTGTTTGGGATCATTGTCCTGTTGAAAAATAAATGATGGTCCAACTAAACGCAAACCGGATGGAATAGCATGCCGCTGCAAGATGCTGTGGTAGCCATGCTGGTTCAGTATGCCTTCAATTTTGAATACATCCCCAACAGTGTCACCAGCAAAGCACCCCCACACCATCACACCTCCTCCTCCATGCTTCACTGTGGGAACCAGGCATGTAGAGTCCATTCGTTCACCTTTTCTGCGTCGCACAAAGACACGGTGGTTGGAACCAAAGATCTCAAATTTGGACTCATCAGACCAAAGCACAGATTTCCACTGGTCTATTGTCCATTCCTTGTGTTCTTTAGACAAAAAAAGTATCTTCTGCTTGTTGCCTGTCCTTAGCAGTGGTTTTCTAGCAGCTATTTTACCATGAAGGCCTGCTGGACAAAGTCTCCTCTTAACAGTTGTTGTAGAGATGTGTCTGCTGCTAGAACCCTGTGTGGCATTGACTTGGTCTCTAATCTGAGCTGCTGTTAACCTGCGATTTCTGAGGCTGGTGACTCGGATAAACTTATCCTCAGAAGCAGAGGTGACTCTTGGTCTTTCTTTCCTGGGGCGGTCCTCATGTGAGCCAATTTCTTTGTAGCGCTTGATGGTTTTTGCAACTGCACTTGGGGACACTTTCAAAGTTTGCCGAATTCTTCGGACTGACTGACCTTCATTTCTTAAAGTAATGATGGCCACTCGGTTTTCTTTACTTAGCTGTTTTTTCTTGCCATAATATGAATTCTAACAGTCTATTCAGTAGAACTATCAGCTGTGTATCCACCAGACTTCTGCACAACACAACTGATGGTCCCAACCCCATTTATAAGGCAAGAAATCCCACTTATTAAACCTGACAGGGCACACCTATGAAGTGAAAACCATTTCCGGTGACTACCTCTTGAAGCTCATCAAGAGAATGCCAACAGTGTGCAAAGCAGTCATCAAAGCAAAAGGTGGTTACTTTGAAGAACCTAGAATTTAAGATATATTTTCAGTTGTTTCACACTTTTTTGTTAAGTATACAATTCCACATGTGTTAATTCATAGTTTTGATGCCTTCAGTGTGAATGTACAATTTTCATAGTCATGAAAATACAGAAAAATCTTTAAATGAGAAGGTGTGTCCAAACTTTTGGTCTGTACTGTAAGTACGATAGTAGGAGAGGAATCCCAAGATCTGCCTCAATTCCTTGAAAGTAGAGGGCTGCTTGTCTTTTAAGGCCAATACCGGAGTGATTTCTGCTAGGTCCATGGTATATCCTTCTCTGGACACAATTTTCCCTAGGAATCGGACTTGCCTTTTGAACAGTTCACACTTCTTTGGGGTGAACTTAATGCTGTGTTGTCGATACCACTGGAGTATGGTCCTCACATGTTCAACATGCTCCCGGAAGGTTTTGCTGTGTACCATATTGTCATCCAAGTACGGCTGGCAGATATTGTCCCTCAATCCATCTAAACATGTCTCCATGCTCCTCTGGAATTCTGCTGGAGCTGAACTGAGCCCAAACGGTATGCGGATCCACTCATATAATCCCCACGGTGTGATGAATGCAGTCAATGGTCTACTGGACTCTTCAACAAACCCTTGATGCTATGCTTTACCCTGATCGAGGACAGAGAACCAGGTACTTCCTGATAGGCTATCCAACATATCTTGGATCCTTGGTATCGGGTGCCAATCAGGTACTGACTTTTGGTTTAATTACCGGTAATCACATCAGAGTCTCAACGTACCGTCCTTCTTCCTAACACAAACAATAGGAGAGGAATAAGACGACTTTGACTTTTGAACCCAACCTCTGTTGATTAGGTCTTGTAAATACTCTTTCACTTCACGGTGTAATGGTTTCAGCACAGGCATGTAACTTCTGGTTACTGGGGTCGTGTCTTTCAAATTGATTTTCAACTGCAACGACGGGATACAGCCTATATCAGAGTCATCTTTGGAGAACGCATGATAGTCTTCTCTCAGCATCTGTTTTGCTACCGCTCAATCTTCAGCACACAAGTCTTCCAGGGGTACTTGGGGATCCCAGGATTCGGAGGTGGGTCATGCAATTTCTTCCCCTGGGCAACTCCTGTCCCTTGGTGGGGATACTGAATTCACTGTAGACCCATGGGCGGGTCTCACACTGGCTGGATATTCCGTTTTAACGGTTTTGATGTGACCTAACACAGTCTTTGGACCAAGTCTAATTTCGTGTCAGATAGTATTCATCACTGGTACTGTCACTCGAGCAAACTCACCAGTAGGGATCGTAAGCACAGTCTCACCTTGAACTAGGCCTTCTGGAAGTTCTGAGGAGTCTTTTGCCACGAACAGTCTTTTCTGGACTTTTCTTCCCGGTTCTACCCGGACCTCATACCTCACCCCCACCATTTGGTTTGAAGAGATGATGGTTGGGCACCAGCCTACCTTGACTTCTTTTAGGTCCATTTTCTTCTGTCCTTTTTTTACTCTATGAATCACATTTTCCGCCACAGCGTTGGGTATGGCAAGTGATGTGGCAGTTGCTTCCTCCACCAGTGTCCCTGACTTGTTTTTCGTGATGACCTCACTGATTACATTATAACCGAGGATAGGATCCTCTGCCACGTTCTGATCACTGGTCACGAGAAAAGGTACCAAGAGCTCAATGGTGTTGCTGTTCTTCGTGGCCCTCAGTTGGAAAGTCACTTCCACCCAGCCTATGAAAGGGATTTCGATCTGGTTGACAGCTTTGCCGTGGAGTTCCACTGGTCCTAAGAGTTCTTTTAGTGAATGAAGGCAGGGATGTGGCAGGTAGCGCATTCTCCATTCTTCATTTAAAAGGCTCGCTTGGGCTCCTGTGTCCCACAGTGCTTTTACCAGGAGTCCATCTAGCTGGCACTGTATAAAGGACCTTTCACCGATTAGGCTGATGAAGCTATCTTTACTGACCGAGGAATCCTCCTCCCAGGAGTACATCGTTTGACCTCCTCACTGGGCATTTAGTAACTTATGCCCCTGTCTCTCTTGCAGCTGTTGTAGACGGGAACACACTTGGGGATAGTAGTGACGCAGCCTTTTTACCTCATGAGCCGTTCTGCGGTTTGGTAAGATTTGGATTTGCTTCTGGGGCCTCCTCCGTGTCGCAGTTACAAGTCGCCCTGCACTGGCAACCTCCTGTCTTTTAACCGAAATGACCGTAACCATTGGCATTCCTTGGCAGAATGTCCTTCCTCACCACATCCTAGACAGTGGACACACACCGTACTCTGATTTGATGAACGGTACGCTTCACAAGCCGGGTATCTTCTGTTTTGGAACCCACTCCTGGGTCTGAGGGAGAAAGGTTCTGGCCTGGAATGAATCAACTTTTTCATCTCAATCAACTGAAGTCGCAGTTCTCCTATTACTTCCTCACAGTCAGCGCTGGTGGTTCTCTCTTTTGTTGGTGATTTAAGGTTCCCTCTCGGAGGTGGCAATGGAGGGTCTCCATGATGATCTTCGGACTGGCCACTGTGGGTCTCCAACTTCAGCTGACTAATTTTGGTGATTTTAGGAGCAGAGCCTTTCTTTAACTTCTGTTTGCTCTCTGACTCGAAACTAGCTGCCTCATTAATTTTTTCAATTAGTACTTTGTCCAGAATGGCAGTATCTTCTAGGTACTGTTTCAACTGCAACTTGATGTCTTTGCTGTTTAACCACGTTCCCAATGATCTCAAGAACTTCTTCTGGACTAGTCCAGAATCAAACTTCTCTTCCGCTTCTACATCTCTGGATGCAAGCAACAGTCTATCCTTTAGTTCAATTGCTCTGAACAAGAAACTTTGGGGTGATTCATTATTTTTCTGAGAGATTAATGAGTCGGTGGAACAATTCTGAAGTACTCTCTTCTTTATAGTACCCTTTTAAAATCATCTTCAGCTGTTGCAGGTCAATTGACTCTTCATTTCTAGCATACTACGGAGGTTCAGTCCTGGGCTGATCGCTTTCATCACCCCTTCAACGATCTCATCTGGTTGGTAGCCTTTCCATAAGCCAGCATCGATCTGGTGCAACAAGTTCATATAAGACAGTCTCTCTTTCTGTTCATACTCTCCAATCTGTCCCAGGATCTTGAATTCTTTCCTTATCGTGGTAGAGAGGACTGTCTCCCTGATTTATCTAACCCGAGCAGGTTAAAGGTCCTGTCTGAGTCTATCACCCGTTGAGAGGTTTTGGTCGATTCCTGCAGGGCTGTTAGGGCTTTGAATTGTTCTTTCAATTCCTGTAGTTCAGTCTGCGGACGGTGATTCCCGCTTTTGGTAATTGGTGTCGCCCCTCCATCCTCCAACTTCAACCTGGTTAGAAACTGTGTTAGTTCCTGGAGGAATGTCCCCATGATGTCTTCAGCTTCTTTCTCCCCCAGCTCATCCATTTTTGCATTAATGGCAGCTAACAGTTGCCTGCGGTTGTGTGCATTTGAAATCTGTTCTTCTGACATCTTTATATGTTCTGCTACTGTTCTCAATTCTTCACAGGTTAACTGAATAAGCAGCTCACTAATTCTGTCCATTTGTATTTCCACATCCATTGCTGCAAGTGAGTTTTCTTTAGGGCTGGTCCCCTTAACTGGTGTAGCAGAGTTGAGTTGAGGTGCTGTGCTGCTGTGTTTTCCCAGACACTTTTCCTCTTCTCCCTCTACATGCTAATTCCCACTCAGGATGCCCCGTACAGGCCACCAATGTTACACGCACGTTGCTAGGTTCAGATAGGACAAAACAGGTTACATGAATTCTTTGGAATCCTGGGGGAACCGTTACTCAGGACGACCATAGACCATATGCTGCAGCTTCTCTCAGGCACACAGAGACATTGACCCTCAGGCACAGACACGTAGGTTGTTTCACTTGTTGACCAGACACACTTTACAAGAGTCCTCATAAACGGTAGAACAGTAGCATTTAATAAGAATCCGTACAGCCAGTGCAAGTTAAGTCTTGTGAGCAACAGGCTCAAGTGACAAACAGTACAGTTTCCTTAGCAGCACAGCAGTTCACAGTCTTCCCAGTAGTATAAGAGAGCACAGTTATAATGCAAAGGCACATTAATGTTCACAGCATTCCTTACAGCACAGTGGGATGGAGGAGGGGGGAGGCTTTGCTGAGGGAGATGATCCCTGTTACACCATTTCTTCCAGTCCTTATCTTTCTGCCTGTCAATACTCTGCACTGCTAATTCAGGAACTCTACCTGACCTGTGCTTAGCTTCACTCGTGACTTGAATCCTTTTCACTTGCAGGGGCACTTCTGTGAGATACAGAACACACATACCACCTTTCTCTTCTTTTAGTTGCTGGATTCTTCTGGAGCACAACACTTCCCGTCTCCTGTGCTTGTGTTACTTCTAATAGTTGCTGAATGCTTTTAAAGCAACAGCACTACTTCTGCATGTCACACTCTGCAACAGCACTACTTCTGCATGTCACAATATACCATATAGACATTAATTCTTTTTGGAGGCTTTCTGAGAATTGGGGATCCCCAGTTTCACCATACTGGCTATACAGAGTAAAGATGTCTTCATTCTTATTGTAATATTCCATTGATTAGTTTGAATATTACACATGCAGTTTTTTGTGATAAATCAATATATGGAAAATTATGTGCTTTTTTGTGCTCTATTAATGCCAATAGTCCTTATTTCTTTGTTAAAAAAGAGCGGCTTTCCTTGCTTTGTTCCCTATGAAATAAACATAGAGAAGGATAAGTGTCCTCGGAACAATAATTGCTGTATTGGGGAGCTCGTAACTATGAAATCTATCCTACTTCCAATGCAAATTGCTTTCAGGAATGTAAGGGAGAGAAGTGTCCCACTAAACCACTAAACTTGCTATGTGCTGCTTTATAGCCAAATATAAAACGTATGCTAGCAAAGGGGAATGCAAGTCCTTAATCGGGAAGATAAAGTAAAGAAGTGTCATTGATGGCCATTATTATTTCTTTAACGATTTTATCATACCTGACAAGTTTTGGAATTTGTAGTCAGTGATTTTCTAAGTCAGCACTTGCAGCCCAAATTTTTGGGTAAGTCATACCCCTTTTACAGTAAGTGACCCATTATTACAAACCATTTCCCTTTTCAACAGCCACACTTCTTTACAGAACTCTTTAGATAATTTACATCTTAGCTGCTAGGCTACAGCAAGCCTGCTCTATCTGGTTGTACAGTGAGGGAAGGTATATATTTTCAATAATTCCAATTAAGTCAAAGGCCACAATTGGAACTTTTCCCGTTAACCAGCAGTTTTCTGGATTGAGCTGTGTTGGAGCACATCTTGAGGTCAGAAAAAAAATATTTTTTTCTCCATTAATGCAGTTGCCATCTCTCACTGACAGCCATTATAAGAAGATAAGTGTTGTGCATGAGTGCAATCACCTGATCTCCTGATGATATTGACACATCTAACAGGAATTATGTGCAAATGGGTTATAATCAATTTCAAATTAAATGCAGTGGTATTTGCAGATTACTGCTGTAACAGATCCTTCAGATACTGTGCAAGTCATGGAACATATTTGTATAAAATACATTGGGGTAAAGGTGTGCAGCCCACTAGGAGGAATGTAGCTTGCTGTGACTTTGTGCTGACTTTGGCATTAAGGCACTTTACAGTATCAAATTCAGCACATTTGCAGTGACAAAGATTCTTATATCATTTGGGCATTTTGGAAAGTAAGAGAGGGGATCCAAGCAGTCTTTTATACCTTTTCTCCCAGACTTAGCACTCTGTTCTGTACACATGCCTCAAATATGGTGGCCGCCAGGACTCCAGCACAGAGTACTGCCACATTTGCAAAAATACTGCATGTCGCTCATCCAGTCAGGCCTCCACCTTCTACTTTTGATTCTGTGGAACTTCACAGCAATATCAAGCATATGTTTGAAAAAGAATTAGCAATGAGTGATCTTAAACAGAATTAGACCAAAGATAAAGAGTCGAGATGAGAATGTGGATGTCCTCCGCAAATAATATAAAAATTGGCATTCACTACCTATAGCATTAAATGAGTACTCAGATGTAAGTACATAGTATCTGCTATACATATCTACTAACATTATGTTGTACTGTGCAAACATCATGCGCATGACTTCAACTATTTCTACACTTGTAAAAATGTGAGGTAATTTGCACATATTTTGATTAAAGTGTGTGAGCCCATCTGCCAATGACAAAGCGACCTCTTTCAAATGGGACCCTATGCTATAGAGTCAACTGTTTTCTTCTTAGGTTTCACATGAACTAGCCTACCTCCAAGATTTTGCACCCTATTCACCCATCTTGCCAAGATTTGAGACCTAAGCACGGACAGAGGAGAGAGTATTTAGTATAAGGTCTCGTTGGAAGGAGGTCTCCTTGTCATTGGCAGAGGCGCCCAGACACTTTAAACAAAATGTGTGAAAAGTACCTCACATTTTATATGTGTGCAGCAGTAGTTGAATTTATTTATATAATGATTGCAGAGTGCTGTTGCATAACGTTTGTATACAGTGCTGGCCAAAAGTATTGGCACCCCTGCAATTCTGTCAGATAATACTCAGTTTCTTCCTGAAAATGATTGCAATCACAAATTCTTTGGTATTATTCTCTTCAATTAATTTGCTTGCAAGGAAAAAACACAAAAGAGAATGAAGCAAAAATCAAATCATTGATCATTTCACACAAAACTCAAAAAAAGGGCCGGACAAAAGTATTGGCACCCTCAGCCTAAAACAACTGCCATTTTGAGATCTCTCCACAGGTGTTCTATGGGATTCAGGTCTGGACTCATTGCTGGCCACCTTAGAAGTCTCCAGTGCTTTCTCTCAAACCATTTTATAGTGCTTTTGGAAGTGTGTTTTGGGTCATTGTCCTGCTGGAAGACCCATGAACTCTGAGGGAGACCCAGCTTTCTCACACTGGGCCCTACATTATGCTGCAAAATTCGTTGGTAGTCTTCAGACTTCATAATGCCATTCACACGGTCAAGCAGTCCAGTGCCAGAGGCAGCAAAGCAACCCCAAAACATCAGGGAACCTCCGCCATGTTTGACTGTAGGGACCGTGTTCTTTTCTTTGAATGCCTCTTTTTTTTTCCTGTACACTCTATGTTGATGCTTTTTCCCAAAAAGCTCTACTTTTGTCTCATCTGACCAGAGAACATTCTTCCAAAACGTTTTAGGCTTTCTCAGGTAAGTTTTGGCAAACTCCAGCCTGGCTTTTTTATGTCTCGGGGTAAGAAGTGGGGTCTTCCTGGGTATCCTACCATACAGTCCCTTTTCATTCAGATGCCGACGGATAGTACGGGTTGACACTGTTCTACCCTCGGACTGCAGGGCAGCTTGAACTTGTTTGGATGTTAGTCGAGGTTCTTTATCCACCATCCGCACAATCTTGCGTTGAAATCTCCCATCAATTTTTCTCTTCCATCCACATCTAGGGAGGTTAGCCACAGTGCCATGGGCTTTAAACTTCTTGATGACACTGCGCACGGAAGACACAGGAACATTCAGGTCTTTGGAGATGGACTTGTAGCCTTGAGATTGCTCATGCTTCCTCACAATTTGGTTTCTCAAGTCCTCAGACAGTTCTTTGGTCTTCTTTCTTTTCTCCATGCTCAATGTGGTACACACAAGGACACAGGACAGAGGTTGAGTCAACTTTAATCCATGTTAACTGGCGGCAAGTGTGATTTAGTTATTGCCAACACCTGTTAGGTGCCACAGGTAAGTTACAGGTGCTATTAATTACACGAATTAGAGAAGCATCACATGATTTTTCAAACGGTGCCAATACTTTTGTCCACCCCCTTTTTTAGGTTTGGTGTGGAATTATATCCAATTTGGCTTTAGGACAATTCTTTTTGTGTTTTTTCATTGAAGACAAATTAAATGAAGATAATAATACCAAAGAATTTGTGATTGCAATCATTTTCAGGAAGAAACTGAGTATTATCTGACAGAATTGCAGGGGTGCCAATACTTTTGGCCAGCACTGTATATGATTGTTTGTGTGGATGTCATTACGGGTATTTGACAAGATATTGATGATATGTTTCTATTCTAGTTGACCTTGAGCCGAAATATGAAGACCTATAAAAATACTCCAGTCATGATAATTTACAGATTCCAGGCATGCTTGAGACCATTACTGCTTTGAGACTGCTGTTAATCTATTTCAAGCATTTCTTCGACTGATGAATCTCTCGCTCCTCTGTATTGATTATTTACATTGAGGATTGAATAAATCTAGGCACTCGTCACCCTTTGGGGACATTATAATTAAGCCTTACTTGCATCCATGAGAAATCTACAACATATCCCAAGATAAGCCCACTTGTTCAAGCCTTTTGTTGATATGAAACCATCTTTAATTGCAGGAGAGTTTACAAACAAATTGCAAGGAAAACTTCAACAAGTTCAAATTGAATTTGATTGGAGAATCCCGTTCCAGCTCAAATCCATTCCCAACCCTGCTATGTACTGTGAAATGGCTGTATCTGACCATGCAGAAATATGGTCTGCACGTACCACAGCTCCTGGGCAGGGGAAGTAGCAAAAGAAAGAATACAGACAGGATAGCATAGGATCACAGATGTTGCTTTCTGTGAGGTAAAACATTTCCCTGTCTCTTTAGAAAACAATGTTTTACCTCACAGAAATAGTTTTTGCCTAACAGAAAAAATCATCTATAATCCCAGGGAGGCAAGTGCTTTGAGCACTACTGGTATACAGGCAGGCATGTGGTGATGGGCACGGCTGATATACAGGCAGGTGGGCTGGAAGATATAACTGTAACACAGGCAGGCATGGCAGACATGGATATACCGGACAGGTATACACAGATATGAGCAATGGGGACCTGACAACTAGCAAGCATGTTTGGAAACAGACTAATGATGTTGCACAGGCACCTCCATGCACGTGGATGGGCATTAAGTAGTAAATGTTTCCCAACCATTAGCTGGGGACACTTTAAAACAACGTGCGCGTGGCCCCTTTAAGAAGGAAGGAAGGAGCGCGCACATGCTCTAAGCACAGTGAGCGTGCAGCAGCCGACGAGGGAGGAGGAGGGAGTGCTGGACAGGAGCCACAGTGGTGAATAAGTTGGCATCCCTGCTGGGGGATGCGCTACATCTAGGTTAACTATCCATATTTATCCTATTTATCCTGCCAAGACTTTGCAATGCTTTGAGTAGTTTTAGAATTCTTGAAGGTATTGCCCCACAAACAAAGCACATTTTAATCAATAGGTTTTGGAATAAAAATAAGTTCCACAATTGGATGTATTAAATAAAATGTTCCTGTGCTGAGATAATCTTATAAATGTGCCCCTGCTGTGTACTGTGTAATGAATGTGTTTGACTGTGCAGGAACATGGTCTGAAAATACCACAGCTGGCCAGATGAAACAGCAAAAGAGAGTATACAGATACTACAGCATGGACCATGTTCCTGCATTTTTATTTAACACATCTAATTGGGGAACTTGTTTTTATTCCAAGATCTACTGTTTAAAATAAACTTTGTTTGTGAGATTGTAAGGAGATGGACATATTGCCCAACGTTTCCCCCTTGAAGAACAAGGATATTGTTATATTGTGTAATGTGAATTGTGCTATGCGTAAATGTAAATGATGTGTGTTGTTTGACAGTAGGGAAAGTAAGAGTTAATGGTTGGGACTAACCCAGAGTGGGAGGTGCTAAACTGAAGGGACAGAGGTAGTTTCCTGTTAGAATGCTAGAAAGGGTCCAGAGCATGTAGAAAGAGGACCTAAGGTCTGATGTGTGCAGTGCCACATGACTTGGGTGTCCCTAACGAGAGAGGAGACAGAGACAAAGGATAGTGAGATTCTAGTGGAGAGCAAGAGAGAGAAGTGACCGAAAGAACAAAGTGATTGACTGGAGACGGGTCCTGGGTTAGGACGCCTAGCTGTATGGCTCAGGGTTTATAACTCACAGAGGTAACGGGCCTATACAGGATAGTGTACATAAGATGAAAAGAGTGCAATGGCCGGGAGATCCAAGGCGTCAGTGAGAGAGAAGTTAAGTACCGGCCATACAGGCAATATAGTTCCCTGGAGAGGAAAGAAGATGTAGAACTGCCGGTTGAGTAAAGGACTCTTGGTGGCATCACAAACCCTTTTATTATTTTATTATTAACCAACACAATTGATGAAGACTGACGCGCGCCCCCGGTCGGACCATATCAGCACTCGGACTGCCGTGCACCAGTACCGTGACCCCAGCGGCCCGGCCGGGGTGGCACAGTGACACCAGACCCAACAATGCAGACGAGCTGGGCTTCCATAACACCTCAGCAGTGCCACAGGCTGATTGCCTCCATGCCACACCACATTGATGCAGCAATTGATGGAAAAGGAGCCCCGACCAAGTATTGAGTGCATTTACTGAGATAATGACTTTTGTGTTTTCATTGGCTGTAAGCCATAATAATCAACATTAACAGAAATAAACACTTGAAATAGATCACTCTGTTTGTAATAACTCTATATAATGTATGTGTTTCACTTTTTGTATTGAAGAACTGAAATAAATTAACTTTTTGATGATATTCTAATTTAGTGAGATGCATCTGTATATACATACAATACAGACCAAAAGTTTGGACACACCTCTTTAAAGATTTTTCTGTATTTTCATGACTATGAAAATTGTACATTCACACTGAAGGCATCAAAACTATGAATTAACACATGTGGAATTATATACTTAACAAAAAAGTGTGAAACAACTGAAAATATGTCTTATATTCTACGTTCTTCAAAGTAGCCACCTTTTGCTTTGATGACTGCTTTGCACACTCTTGACATTCTCTTAATGAGCTTCAAGAGGTAGTCACCGGAAATGGTCTTCCAACAATCTTGAAGGAGTTCTCAGAGATGCTTAGCACTTGTTGGCCCTTTTGCCTTCACTCTGCGGTCCAGCTCAACCCAAACCATCTCGATTGGGTTCAGGTCTGGTGACTGTGGAGGCCAGGTCATCTGGCATAGCACCCCATCACTCTCCTACTTGGTCAAATAGCCCTTACACAGCCTGGAGGTGTGTTTGGGGTCATTGTCCTGTTGAAAAATAAATGATGGTCCAACTAAACGCAAACCGGATGGAATAGCATGCCGCTGCAAGATGCTGTGGTAGCCATGCTGGTTGAGTATGCCTTCAATTTTTAATAAATCCCCAACAGTATCACCAGCAAAGCACCCCCACACAATCACACCTCCTCCTCCATGCTTCACGGTGGGAACCAGGCATGTAGAGTCCATTCGTTCACCTTTCTGCATTGCACAAAGACACGGTGGTTGGAACCAAAGATCTCAAATTTGGACTCATCAGACCAAATCACAGATTTCCACTGGTCTAATGTCCATTCCGTGTGTTCTTTAGCCCAAACAAGTCTCTTTTGCTTGTTGCCTGTCCTTAGCAGTGGTTTCCTAGCAGCTATTTTACCATGAAGGCCTGCTGCACAAAGTCTCCTCTTAACAGTTGTTGTAGAGATGTGTCTGCTGCTAGAACTCTGTGTGGCATTGACCTGGTCTCTAATCTGAGCTGCTGCTAACCTGCGATTTCTGAGGCTGGTGACTCGGATAAACTTATCCTCAGAAGCAGAGGTGACTCTTGGTCTTCCTTTCCTGGGGCGGTCCTCATGTGAGCCAGTTTCTTTGTAGCGCTTGATGGTTTTTGCAACTGCACTTGGGGACACTTTCAAAGTTTGCCCAATTTTTCGGACTGACTGACCTTCATTTCTTAAAGTAATGATGGCCACTCGTTTTTCTTTACTTAGCTGCTTTTTTCTTGCCATAATATAAATTCTAACAGTCTATTCAGTAGGACTATCAGCTGTGTATCCACCTGACTTCTGCACAACACAACTGATGGTCCCAACCCCATTTATAAGGCAAGAAATCCCACTTATTAAACCTGACAGGGCACACCTGTGAAGTGAAAACCATTCCGGTGACTACCTCTTGAAGCTCATCAAGAGAATGCCAAGAGTGTCGAAAGCAGTCATCAAAGCAAAAGGTGGCTACTTTGAAGAACCTAGAATATAAGACATATTTTCAGTTGTTTCACACTTTTTTGTTAAGTATATAATTCCACATGTGTTAATTCATAGTTTTGATGCCTTCAGTGTGAATGTACAATTCAATTTTCATAGTCATGAAAATACAGAAAAATCTTTAAATGAGAAGTTGTGTCCAAACTTTTGGTCTGTAATGTATATATATATATATATATATATATATATATATATATACACACATACACACTACCGTTTAAAAGTTTGGGGTCATTTAGGAATTTCATTATTTTTGAAAGAAAAGCACATTTTTTTCAATGAAGCTAACATTAAATGAATCAGAAATACACTCTATACATTGTTAATGACTATTCTAGCTGCAAACGTCTTGTTTTTATTGCGATATCTACATAGGTGTACAGAGGCCCATTTCCAACAACCACCACTCCAGTGTTTTAATGGTACATTGTGTTTGCTAACTGTGTAAGAAGGCTAATGGATGTTTAGAAAACCCTAGAAAACCCTTGCACAAGTATGTTCGCCCAGCTGAAAACGGTTTGGCTGATTTGAGAAGCTATAAAATTGACCTTCCTTTGAGCTAGTTGAGAATCTGGAGCATTACATTTGTTTGTTCTATCAAACTCTCAAAATGTCCAGAAAAAGAGAACTTTCATGTGAAACTCGACAGTCTATTCTTGTTCTTAGAAATGAAGGCTATTCCATGCGAGAAATTGCCAAGAAACTGAAGATTTCCTACAACGGTGTGTACTACTCCCTTCAGAGGAGAGCACAAACTGGCTCTAACCAGAGTAGAAAGAGAAGTGGGAGACCCCGCTGCACAACTGAGCAACAAGACAAATACATTAGAGTCTCTAGTTTGAGAAATCGACGCCTCACAGCTCCTCAACTGGCAGCTTGATTAAATAGTACACGCAAAACGCCAGTGTCAACGTCTACTGTGAAGAGACAACTCCGGGATGCTGGCCTTCAGGGCAAAGTGGCAAAGAAAAAGCCATATCTGAGACAGGCTAATAAAAGGAAAAGATTAATATGGGCAAAAGAACATAGACATTGGACAGAGGAAGATTGGAAAAAAGTTTTATGGACAGACAAATCAAAGTTTGAGGTGTTTGGATCACACAGAAGAACATTTGTGAGACGCAGAACAACTGAAAAGATGCTGGAAGAGTGCCTGACGCCATCTGTCAAGCATGGTGGAGGTAATGTGATGGTCTGGGGTTGCTTTGGTGCTGGTAAAGTGGGAGATTTGTACAAGGTAAATGGGATTTTGAATAAGGAAGGCTATCACTCCGTTTTGCAATGCCATGCCATACCCTGTGGACAGCGCTTGATTGGAGCCAATTTCATCCTACAACAGGACAATGACCCAAAGCACACCTCCAAATTATGCATGAACTATTTAGGGAAGAAGCAGGCAGCTGATATTCTATCTGTAATGGAGTGGCCAGCGCAGTCACCAGATTTCAACCCCATTGAGCTGTTGTGGGTGCAGCTTGACCGTATGGTACGCAAAAAGTGCCCATCAAGCCAATCCAACTTGTGGGAAGGGCTTCAGGAAGCATGGGGTGAAATTTCTCAAGATTATCTCAGCAAATTAACAGCTAGAATGCCAAAGGTCTGCAATGCTGTAATTGCTGTAAAAGGAGCATTCTTTGACGAAAGCAAAGTTTGAAGGAGAAAATTATTCTGTCAAATAAAAATCATTCTTTCTAACCTTGTCAATGTCTGGACTATATTTCTATTTATTTTGCAACTCATTTGATAAATAAAAGTATGAGTTTTCATGGAAAACACAAAATTGTCTGGGTGACCCCAAACTTTTGAACGGTAGTGTATATATATACATATACAGTTAAAACCAGAAGTTTACATACACTATATAAAAAGACACATATGCATGTTTTTCTCAATATCTGATATAAAATCAGAATAAACCTTTCCCGTTTTAGGTCAATTAGGATTACCATAATTTTTAATATTTGCCAAATGCCAGAATAATGAGAGAGAGAGAATGTTTTAAGGCATTTTTATTACTTACTGCAAAGTCAAAAGTTTACATACATTAAGATTACTAACCCCTTTATGACGTGTGCTGTTAGGCTGGGTGCCCACGTAGCGTTTAACAAACGTTTATGCTGCGGAATTTCCGCAGCATAAACGCTTGGGAAACGCTTGGTAATCCGTCCCCCATGGTCCCCAATGACAAGCCGCTCTTCCAATGTCCATGTTGTGGATTTTTCCGCAGCGTTTATGCTGCGCTCAAAAATCCGCAGCATGTCCATTAATTTTGCGGACACGCAGCGTAATCGCCGCAATTGACTTGCGTGACATCCGCATCACTGCATTTGCACATGCGGATATCACACGGTTCAATGTGCGGATGGTACCCAAGTCTGGAGGAGAGAAGACTCTCCTCCAGACCTGGGTACCATGGAAACTGTAAAAAAAGAATTTAAAATAAAAAATAAAGTTTATACTCACCTTCCGATGTCTTCCTGGTGTTTTGTCTGCTCCGTCCGGTGTCTTGCAATGTTCGCGTTGATGTGAAGGACCTGCCATGATGTCAAAGTCATGTGACCCATCACATGGCTCAATGACGTCACCGCAGGTCCTTCACCCCCCGCAAGCAGTGCAAGACACCGGACGGAGCAGACAAAACACCGGGAAGACATCGGAAGGTGAGTATAAACTTTCTTTTTTTTATTTTTCACCATTCTTATTCTTTTTTTTAACTATCTTGGTCACACTACTATAAATCCATGCCGGTTGCATGGATTTATATAGTGTGAACAAGTTGTCAAGCACTTTTCCAAGTGATGCTAAAATCGCTTGGAAAAGCGCTTGATAACCCGCATGCAGAAATGCATGCAAAGACGCTTCACAAACGCTTCTACCTGGCGGGAAAACCGCATTTAAAATCTGCATACGTTTTTTCCTGCCAGGGAGAAGCGTAAAAAATATGCAGCATTTCTGCATCGTGGGCACTAAGCCTAATAGTACGACACATATCATATCCCCCTGTTTGTTCCGGGCTTCGGCGCTGAGCCTGCATCTTTCCGGGCACATGACAGCTGATCTATACAGCTGAAATGTGCCTGCAACAGCCATGGGTGGAATTGCGATCCACCCATGGCTGTTAACCAGTTAAATGCCACTGTCAATCTCTGACAGCGGCATTTAACTCGCTCTTTCGAGAAGTGCGTCATTGTTCCTGCCTATCGACGACTCCGTCATATGATTGTGGGTCACCAATGGGTTGGCATGACAACCCGGGGTCTGTAGGAGATCCCTGTGGTTGTCACTGCCAGATTGCTATGAGCGCCGCCCACATACCCCCACATACACATATTTGGTATCGTCGCGTTCAGTATCGCCCAATCTATCAATATAAAAAAAGAATTCATCCGATCGGTAAATGGCATAACGAGAAAAAAATTATGTTTTTTGCTCGCCGCAACATTGCAATAAAATGCAATAATGGGTGATAAAAACATTGGATCTAAACCAAAATGGTATCAATAAAAATGTAAGCTTGGCGCGCAAAAAATAAGCCCTCATCCGCCCCCAGATTCTGAAAAATGGAGGCGCTATGGGTCTCGGAAAATGGCACCATTTTTTTTTCAGCAAATTTTGGATTTTTTTTTCAACACTTAAATAAAAAAGAACCTATTCATGTTTGGCATATACAAACTCGTAATGACCTGGAGAAAAATAATGGCTGGTCATTCATTGAACAAGGTAAAAAAAAAAACAACAACTGTGAAATTGCACTTTTTTTTAAATTTCATGGCACAATTTTTTCCTGTTCTCCAGGACAGATATGGTAAAAACAGTAATGTCGCTCAAAAGTACAACTTGTCCCGCAAAAAATAAGCCCTCACACGGCCATATTGACGGAAAAATAAAAAAGTTATGGCTCTGGGAAGAATGGGAGGAAAAACTTAAAATGCAAAAACAGAAAATGGTCCAGTGATTAAGGGGTTAAACAATTCTGGACTGCCTATATAATGATGTTGTGTGTTTGAAAGCTTCCGATACATTTTTTTGGCAACATCTGAGTTAACTAGAGACACACCTGTGGATGTATTTTAATGCACACCTGAAACACACTGCTTCTTTGTGTAGTATCATGAGAAAGTAAAAAAAAAACAGCTAAGATTTCAGGAAGAGAATTGTGGACTTGCACAAGTCTGTCTCATCCTTGTGTACAATTTAAAAATACCTGAAGATTCATCTGTAGAAACAATCATACGCAAGTACAAACAAGATAGGAATGTCCAGCCATCATACCGCTCACCAAGGAGACGGGTTCTGTGTCCCAGAGATGAACGTGCTTTGGTCCGACATGTGCATATCAACCCAAGGAGAAAAGCAAAAAACCTTGTGAACATGATGGTGGAAGCTGGTAAGATTGTGTCAATATCCACAGTGAAACGAGTACTGTATCAACATGGGCTGAAAGGCCACTCTGCCAGGAAGAAGCCATTATTCCAAAAGAAACATAAAAAAGCAAGATTAATGTTTGCAAATGCACACAGGAACAAAGACCTTAATTTTTGGAAACATGTCCTGTGGTCTGATGAAACTAAAATAGAACTTTTTGGGCATAATGACAATCGTTACATTTAGATGAAAAAGGGAGAAGCTTGGAAGCCTAAGAACACCATCCCAACTGTGAAACAAAGGGGGTGGCAGCATCATGTTGTGGGGTTGTTTTGCTGCAGGAGGGACTGGTGCACTTCACAAAATAGATGGCATCATGAAAAAAGAATATTATGTGTCAATACTGAAGCAACATCTCAAGACATCAGCCTGGAAGTTAAAGCTTGGGCGGAAATGGGTTATCCAAATGGACAATGACCCGAAGAATACTGCCAAAATGCTAACAAAGTGGCTTAAGGATAACAAAGTAAATGTTTTGGAGTGGCCATCACAAAGCCCTGATCTCATCCTATTGAAAATTTATGGGCAAAGCTGAAAAGGAAGGTTCGAGCAAGGCGACCTACAAATCTGGATCAGTTACACTAGTCTTGTCAGGAGGAATGGGACCAAATTCCAACCAACTATTGTGAGAAGCTTGTGGAAGGATATCCCAAAGTTTCACCCAAGTCATTCAGTTTAAGGGCAATTGTACAAAATACTAATGAAATGTATGTAAACTTTTGACTTTGCAGTAAGTAATAAAAATGCCTTAAAACATTCTCTCTCTCTCATTATTCTGGCATTTGGCAAATATTAAAAATTATGGTAATCCTAATTGACCTAAAACGGGAAAGGTTTATTATGATTTCATGTCAGATATTGAGAAAAACATGCATAGGTGTCTTTTTATATAGTGTATGTAAACTTCTGCTTTCAACTGTAGGTATTGTCATTTAATTAAAGAAAACTGACTGCCAAAAGTTTTACATATACTATTTATTGATCACAACATAGAGAGTAATTCATTGTTTACAATGCCATAACTTAGTATTTTGTAGCATAACCTCTTGCTTTAATTCCTGCATCACACTGACGGGGCATTGAAGCCACGATGGCATTCAAGACATCTTGAGGGATCTTGCTCCATTCCATTTGCAAATCTGCAACAATTCATCTTGTGCGCAGGCGCTGGAAAGGCAGACTTATTCATCGGCGCCTGCGCACAAGTTTCCTGCTCCACAAGGCTACACAGACGGCAGAAAGAAGAGCGCCTTTAGTCTTAGCCTGCGCAAGATCTGGCCGGGAACTACACATCACAGGGCCCACGTCCCCCGGACGCGAAGCTTACCAAAACTAATTTAATAAAAAGCTATTACAAAGCAAGTAGACCTCTAATATGGGCCATACAGGTAAGTATAGATTCACATTTCTATCACCTCTATGCCCATATTAGAGGTCAGATAAGTCCTAGGGGGTGACAGATTCCCTTTAACATAAGAAAACAAAAGTTCCACCATTGATATTGAGGTATTGCTTTTGCTGCTTATCTTTCAGTAAAAATATTTTACAGCTCATTACAATTGTGACGAAACCAAATATTATTTTGACTAGTTGATCATAAAAATATGTAACCAATGAAGATGAAACACTGTGTCTAGTGAATGCTGAAACTGATGCTAAGCACAATCTCACAACAGCATTTTCCTAAAATTTTCTCTTTTCTCTGCAAAAAGCAGGTAAAGAAGTAGAAGAGGCAAAGCCTGATTTGCTGTGTTTAATGCAGGATAGAAAAGGAAGAATCACATGGACAAGAGAAGGAGTGACTTTGTTCCCCTGTGTGATACAGTAGGATGTGCCAAATTCATTAAGATGCGTGTGTATCTTCCGCAGTTCAGGTCTGATCGGGCCATTTACTCCCATTACTGACACGCACTTTTTCAGGTATTTTTACACGTGCTTTTAATGGCCTTAAAAAATAAATCTCGTTTGAATACGCAAGTAATTTTTGCCTGTTCTTTTTCACAAAAGATAAAGTTTAATTTTCATGTCATTTTTATCTTCTTTTTTTTGCTGACATTGGGGAACTTGTAAAGAAAAACAAGAAATACATGTCTATTTTTCTTATTAATGATTTAACTTTTAACACTTCTAATTTTTACTGAATTTTTAATTGCAGCAATGTTTCCACGCCTGCCTAAAACTTTTGCACAGTACCATATAAAAAAGATCTTGTAGCTTAGCATTTTTTTGTCTTACGGGCAATTAACACAATAGCTGCAGTTTCACTTCACCGTCCTCCTCCTGTGTGTATGCAGCTCAATAATGCTTTCAGTTTAATCTAGCAGTGCAAAATGCTATTCAAGTTTGTCTGTAATTCATCTCAGTTGTCTGCAACCCACATTTTTTTTCTCTCCCCCATGTACAATCAAATATCTACATACTGTAAGAATTCAGCACCTATGGAAGAGGAAGGAGTGGACACTGGGTGGCAACTTTCAATTAAGAAACAATGTTGTTTCATTAAAGGACAACCCCTTCTCACTCTGACTGTTAAAATAAAAACACTTATACTCCCCTCCCGTGTTGGCGCCGTTCCAGCGGTGTTAGCACTCACGGTCCCAGGGCTCACATGAGGTTGTTGCATCACAAGAGCCGTGAGTCCAATCAGCGTTGCGTCACTGTCCCCTCCTGCTCTTTACTGACATTGGGCAAGAATCCTAAAACAGCTGTCTACAGTCCGGATATCAATATAGAAAAGGCCTTATACCCCTTTCCTTCCCCCTCCATCCTTGGTGTGTCTGTCTTTCAATACTGCTTTGAAAAAGGAGGGCAATAACTTTGCTTCATAACTCATTTCTATTTCAGGTTACCTTTACTATAATTGATTCTCTGGGGCACCTTATTGTTCTGTTAGGCTCTCTGAATGATAAAAACGAAAGTATTGTTAATCACTAGGCTGATTATTCTGACCTCATTGCTTTTTTTTGTTCTTTGTAATCTTATTAGCTCCTTACAATATGATCATTTCATATGATGAGGGATCTAGCTCTATTTAAAGGGTTAAGAAATATTTACAATGCAGGATTATTGTAAATGAGTTCACGATAACCTCACAGTCTAAACAGTCTGCCACTCACCCTAACTCCTGTTCGTCAGGTGAAACGGTCTTTTATTCAGCTCGAAAGATCAGCGTTCTTGGCAACACATCGTCCTGTGTAAATGCGTATCATCCTGCATTCAGTGTGCATCAATAGTATGGTCTTGTGTGTATTAACTGGTAGTTAAATGACCACCAAACAGCAAACAGCAAACAAGTTGCTAATCAGTGGTCATTTAGTGCTGCACATTGACTTTTCTAAACAGACCCTTGTTCCCACCTTCAGAGATGGGTATTGTTGGATACTGCTTGTAAAAACAAGCACTTTTGCAATTTACTGTTTATTAATATTTGTAGCACTTTTTAGGGTATTAATACTTTTCACTTACATCTCATTGGCTCAGTAACTGACCACCACTGCTGCCTAGCAGTGGTGGCTGAACATGCTCAGTGCTTACAGTGCTACTCACCATTATTGTCACCCTTTCATTTTTTTCATAGACTGTACAATATCTTCAGAAATAAATGGAAATGTTCCAAAGTTATATCCTCGGGATTTTTTAAGTAGTGGACCAAAGTAATACAACAATAAAACATTGTTTTTTAACTTCCATGTTGCAATTTCAAAGTAAAAACAGAATAAACCGCATGTGCAGCAATAAAGGCACCCCTAATTAATACTTGGTTGCACACCCTTTGGCATTGCTGACAGCCTCCAAACGTTTCTTGAAGCCATCTATAAGCTTCTTGCACTTCTCAGCTGGAATTGTTTCCCCTGATTCCTTTGCAGTTTGTTCAAGCTCTTGAATGTTTGCAGGGTTCTTTTTCCCAATGGCAGATTTCAGCTCACCCCAAAGATTTTCAGTGGGTTTGAGGTCAGGACTCATTGCTGGCCATTTTAAAACAGTCCATTTTTTCTTTTTCAACCATTCCTGTGTACTTTTGGATGTGTGTTTTGGGTCATTGTCTTGCTGGAAGACCCATGATCCTCGACTCAAACCAAGTTTTCTTACTCTGGGTAGGACATTTCGCTCTAAAATCTGTTGATAATTCTTTGATTTCATGATTCCTGTGATACGGTCAAGGCCTCCAGTACTGGATGCAGCAAAGAAACTTCACAGAATTATGGAGCCTACACCATGCTTAACTGTTAGTAAGGTGTTCTTTTCCTTATAAGTTTCATTATGCTGTCTGTAAACAAACTGTTGCTTTGCATTGCCAAAAGCTCTATTTTTGTTTCATCTGTCCACAGAACATTTTCCCAGAAGGATTGTGGTTTGTCAAGGTACTCTTTGACAAAGATCAAGTCTTTCCTTTTTATGTTTTTTTCTTTTAGGAAACTAGCTGTGTGCAAAAAAAAAAAGAAAAGTGTTGACTATAGATTAGATCCTAATCAAATACATGCGATTCGTGGTGAATTTATTTACCACAAATTCATTTTTTGTGGAGGAATTTACTGATACTGTCAATTTCCAATTTCAAAAGATTCCATCATTTCTAGTGTTAAAATCTCACCCTGGCTGCAAACGTATAGCTACAGATTCATTCAAATGATGCAGGGCCGTTGAAGCCGCCGGGGACCGCCCTCTTGGACAAATCGCCTAAGCTGCATAGTCCCGGTTCTTAAAGGGAATCTGTCATCCCCTGGCACTTATCTGACCTCTAATATGGGCATACAAGTGATAGAAATCTAATACATCTATTCAAACCAGTATGCCTCATATTAGAGGTCTTGTTGCTGTGAAATGTCTTTTTATTCAATCAAGTTTCTGATGCTTGCAGGCCGGGGGACTGGAAGAAATCCCCGCCAACTAAGTTAATTACAATGTTTCGTCCCTCCCCTGCATGTCACAGTGCCCAGATTTGGCCATGGCAACTGCACAACACAGGGCACTGTGACATGCAGGGGAGGGGGAAATATTATAATTACCACAGTAGACGGGGATTTCTTCCAGGCCCTGGGCCTGCAAGCATCAGAAGCTTAATTGATTGATTCCCTTTATATGCATGTTTTTTTTTCTGAAACAGCATTTTAGAGTGGAATATACCTGGCTAAAATGACAGAGCCAGTGTCTGATTCATGCTGTCCTTGGTTGGGGCACCATGAATCAGCTATATAAGGTTCACTTTAATCTCATGACACCTTAAGCTTCCATGATGTAACTCTACATCATGGTTTGGCTCACTTTAAGTTTGCAGCCAGACGGCCATACAAATCGGACTGAGATTAGACCGCAATGCATGGAATGGCCGACGGCTCTCCCAACCCGAGCGTGACAGCTTCATATATTTCTATGCACCTGTTATGCTCCGGTTGGGAGAGCCTTGGCCAGTCCAAGCATTGTGGTCCCATTTATACAGTCATCTGACTGCTCCTTAAGCCAACAAGATGTATAGTTACATCATGGTAATCTTGTGTATAATTAATTAAGCTAAAATGTTATTTAGCCCCTTAAGGACCAAGCCTAATTTCTCCTTAATGTCAACACGTCTTTTTATGTTTTATTCATCATTACAAGAACCTTAATTTTTTTTTTTATTAAGTTTGGTACTTAGTTGTATGACTGCTTGTTTTATGGAAGATGAGTTGTATTTGCCAGTGCCACCATTATGGGTACATACAATTTAATGCCTAACTTTAAAAACAGAAATTCTGCTGTTGTTTTTTAACATTTTAAATTTTACACTTAAAATTTACTGTACAAAATAAAGTGCTAATAAAACATAGCAGAAAAAAGGCAGCCATATTTACCAAAAATAGGTCCAAAAACTAATGCACTATAGGATGCAGCAGTCCTCCGTGATTTATTTGGACATTTATTTGGATTTTTTTCAGAAAAATAGGATTTTATCTTTTTTTCCACTTTTTTAATCACCTTAAAACATTTTTATTTTTTATTTTTTTACAATATTTACTAATCCCAAAAGGGAAAACAAGTGATCTTTTGATTGCATAGATAATACACTGCAGTGATCATGCACTACCCATTATTCAGCAACCCATTGATTAGGGATTGATCTATGCCAGACCGGAGGCTGATAGCGCTGCAGGGAGCAAATGGAGTGGAAGAGGGCACGATCTCCATCTGTCAATCTCCTTACATGCCGTGGTCACTCATGAAAAGGGTTAACTGGGCAGCTGCAGAGTAGTGACAGTGCTCATTCCCCATTGCTAGAAATAGGGAGACAGCAGTGGCAGGCAGTGGAAATCTGACATCACAATCCCGAGGTGAAGATTCACTGCCTTTTCACGTCCTAATGAAAAGTGGCACATTTTATTGGGACAGACAGTGCTGTGAAGGGATGTGGTTACGCTACACAGTGAACAATGTACAAATAACAGCGGAATTGTTTTTTTCTGGAAGCACTCACATAAAACAATATTACTTGTGCTGCATAAAACAACTGAAAAAGAAAAATAGTGCTCTTATTTTGCTATTGTTTTTTTTTCCATGTAGTGTGCTGTTATTGTGCAAAGGTAGTAAAACTTTAAACGCTTGGTATCTTCTTAATGCTAGAATAGGCTTGGTACTGAAGGAGTGTCTGCACAGTAGCAGGGTAAAAATCCACATTAAAGAACATATTATTAACTTAAAAATACAACTAGTGTCAGACAGTTTAGAGATGATGATAGCTGTGATTTCTGTCTTTAGATTTTCTAAGGGGCATCCAGTTTATTTTCCCATCCACACAATGACTTTAGTTTAGCTTTGTGTCTGAGATGTCGTAGCACCACCGCTGCACTGATCTGACTGCAGTTGACACCAACAAAACTAAGCTTGGTCCTTGGTCTTAAGGCCCTGTCACACTTAGCGACGCTGCAACGATCCCGACAATGATACGACCTGTTGGGGATCGTTGCTGCGTCGCTATGTGGTCGCTGGTGAGCTGTCAAACAGGCAGGCTCACCAACGATCAGGGGAGCAGCGACATCGTGGAAAGAATCTTTCCACGATGTCCTGCTCCTGGTTACCAGCCTGCTGAAGCAGGAGCAGGCTGGTAACCATGATAAACATTGGGTTACTAGGGGCACACGCGCACCTAGTAACCCGCTGTTTATCATGGTTACCACTCTGCTACGGTGAGCGGGAAGTTACCGCTCACTTTAGCAGGCTCGTAACCATGATAAACAACGGGTTACTAGGTGCGCATGTGCCCCTAGTAACCCGATGTTTATCATGGTTACCAGCCTGATCGCTGCTCCCGCTGGTCACACACAGCTATGTGTGCTGACCAGCGGGAGGGCAAAGATCAAAAAGTAGTCCAGGACATTCTGCAGCGATCAGCGACCTCACAGCAGGGGTCTGATCGCTGCAAAGTGTCACACATAGCGACATCGCTGGTGAGGTTGCTGTTGTGTCACCAAAACCGTGACTCAGCAGTGATCTCGCTAGCGATCTCGCTATGTAAGACGGGGGCTTTAGTTTCGATAAACCACCTCCCTTTTTAACCTGCCTCTTGCCTCTCTGCCATAATTCTTCAGAAGCTTGAGGAAGACTTCAGTAATAGGTAAGCATAATGTGATTTTATTTCTTATCTATGTTTCTTTAAAATGTTCACCACTACCTTAATCTGCCGTCAATGCTCCTTACACATATGCCATTCCTTTACAGATGGCATCAATGCTCAAAACGTAACTACTAGTTATAGTGGATATCATTGTAATTCACTGTCCAGGATGTCATGGTATCTGTAATTATAGTGATTGCTGGCCTGTGATCAGTATATTTTCCTACAGTAAATTGTCCTGAGCGGAGATGGAGCACTAAAGACAATGACATGGAAGGAGAAGCAACAACCCAGGACTTGAGTCTGACAATCACATTAGTAGCAGGGAAACTCAACACTGTAATGGACAAATAAGGGTTACAGTATATTCATTGGAGTGACAACTCTAAAAAAGAAGTTTGTTTTAAATAGATATGTTCTTTATCCTCCTACTGCACACATGGACTTGTGTCTTCTGCACTTGCTGGGGTTGTGGTCTGTTACTCTAGCTGTTTTCCCCCTTTATTTCTATCTACCCTTGTTAAGGAAAAGTAACTTTCATTACACAATTTTACATTCATGTACTACCTGCAAGAGGCATGTGAAGTCTGCAAGGCCTTCCTATGTGGCACCTAACCAGTAGGACCCAGACTTGCACCTTTGTGTTAAGAAAAACATGGTTTTCAAGAATAGGGTGACTTCATTCTTTTCCACTGGTATAGGTGTCAGGATACCGACCCCCACATTTAGGGAAAGGTATCATCTGAGTTCTCCACTCATTTAAAGGGTCAATTTATGTTTGCAACCACGTTTCTCACCAAAAATGTTAAATTGATAGAAGTTGCAGCCTGTGGAGCATGTGGCATCATCACTTTTACAGTTGTTTGTAGAGACACAGCTGGAAATAAGACTTGAGATACTCTTAATAAATGATGCATCTCTGATTGTAACAGTAAATATAAGGAACACAAAAGCCTTATACAGTATATGTAGAAATTGTGTGTGAATTAAAGATAACATCAAATCTTTCTGTAAAAGGTAGCAAATAGAAGTATAGTTCATATGTAATTCAAGAACATAATAATGCCACATTATTTATCACTACTGCAAACACCAAGTAAGTTACATAAATACACTGCTCAAAAAAAAATAAAGGGAACACTCAAATAACACATCCTAGATCTGAATAAATGAAATATTCTCATTGAATACTTTGTTCTGTACAAAGTTGAATGTGCTGACAACAAAATCACACAAAAATCATCAATTGAAATCAAATTTATTAACCAATGAAGGCCTGGATTTGGAGTCACCCCCAAAATTAAAGTGGAAAACACACTACAGGCTGATCCAACTTTGATGTAATGTCCTTAAAACAAGTCAAAATGAGGCTCAGTATTGTGTGTGGCCTCCATGTGCCTGTATGACCTCCCTACAACGCCTGGGTATGCTCCTGATGAGGTTGCGGATGGTCTCCTGTGGGATTTTCTCCCAGACCTGGACTAAAGCATCCGCCAACTCCTGGACAGTCTGTGGAGCAACGTGACGTTGGTGGATGGAGCGAGACATGATGATCCCAGATGTGCTCAATGTCCATAGCTTCAATGCCTTCATCTTGCAGGAACTGCTGACACACTCCAGCCACATGAGATCTGGCATTGTCCTGCATTAGGAGGAACCCAGGGCCAACCGCAGCAGCATATGGTCTCACAAGGGGTATGAGGATCTCATCTCGGTACCTAATGGCAGTCAGGCTACCTCTGGCGAGCACATGGAGGGCTGTGCGACCCTCCAAAGAAATGCCACCCCACACCATTACTGACCCACTGTCAAACCGGTCATGCTGAAGGATGTTGCTGGCAGCAGATCACTCTCCACGACGTCTCCAGACTCTGTCACGTCTGTCACATGTGCTCAGTGTGAACCTGCTTCCATCTGTGAAGAGCACAGGGCGTCAGTGGTGACTTTGCCAATCCTGATGTTCTGTGGCAAATGCCAAGCGTCCTGCACGGTGTTGTGCTTTGAGCACAACCCCCATCTGTGGACGTCGGGCCCTCATACCTCCCTCATGGAGTCGGTTTCTAACCGTTTGTGCAGACACATGCACATTTGTGGCCTGCTGGAGGTCATTTTGCAGGGCTCTGGCAGTGCTCCTCCTGTTCCTCCTTGCACAAAGGCGGAGGTAGCGGTTGTGCTGCTGGGTTGTTGCCCTCCTACGGCCCCCTCCACGTCTCCTGGTGTACTGGCCTGTCTCCTGGTAGTGCCTCCAGCCTCTGGACACTACGCTGACAGACACAGCAAACCTTCTTGCCACAGCTCGCATTGATGTGCCATCCTGGATGAGCTGCACTACCTGAGCAACTTCTGTGGGTTGGTGAGTCCGTCTCATGCTACCACGAGTGTGAAAGCACAACCAACATTCAAAAGTGACCAAAACATCAGCCAGAAAGCATTGGTACTGAGATGTGTTCTGTGGTCCCCACCTGCAGAACCACTCCTTTATTAAGCTTGTCTTGATAATTGCCAATAATTTCCATCTATTGTCTATTCCATTTGCACAACAGCATGTGAAATTGATTGTCAATCAGTGTTGCTTCCTAAGTGGACAGTTTGATTTCACAGAAGTTTGATTTACTTGGAATTATATGTGTTCCCTTTATTTTTTTGAGCAGTGTATAATCCTAAAGGATAACCAATATGTGTAATCTGATACTCTTTATAACTGCATCATTATTACAAGTAAGTAAAAAATCAATTTAGTTTAAAACAGTAAATAAAAGAGGTGAAGGGGAGGATGCAGCTGCACATGTTTTACAGAGCTATTACCAAAATGTTATTAAATCCCCTATCTCTGGGGTATGGGATAACTTACTAATCATTTGGGGTCTGACTTGTGGGAACCCTTGAGATCCCGAAATAAGGACACTGGAACCTGGGAATTTGGAAAGCCCCATTTTGAATGAAGCAGCGGTGCACATGCTCGACCTCCGCTTCATTAATTGTACATTCAACTGCCGGAGAAAGCCGAGCATAGAGCTCAGTTATTTCCATGACAATGAGCTGAGCGGTGGCTGAACATGCACAACTCTGTTACTATCAAAAAAATAGGCTCTGCTCCTATCTGCAGTGCCCAGTTTCTGATTCGTGGAGGCCTTGATCTTGAGATTGCGGGAGGTTCCAGCAGTTGATAAGTAAATTATACCCTATACTATGGCTACAGAATAACTTAACATTTTATGAACAACCCTTGTATGAAACTCGGGAAGAGCTGTGAGTGGAGGCAGAAAGATTGTGTCTACTGTAGACTGCACCTGGAAAGTTCATGATATTGGATCATTGTCTGTATAAATCCTCCTCTTGCAAAATGTAAATGGTGCAATTGGCACAAAAAATAAGGAAAGAGTATATACTAATATTTTATGACATGCTTTCTTCTGTGGACCAAAGTATATTTGGTCTGACCAACTCTCTCAATCTGCTGGCCCTCACTGAAACCTGGATCCAGGATTCTGACACTGTCTCCCCTGCCGCTATTTCTCATGGTGGCTTGTATTTTTCCCATTCCCCAAAACCTGCGAACAGACTTGGTGGTGGAGTTGGCATACTCCTGTCCCCACAATGCACCTTCAAGGTCACCCCCCCAGTTTTATCACTCTCATTCCCTTCTTTTGAGGTCCACACCATCAGGCTTTTCCATCCCCTCCCCCTCAGTAGCGGTAGTATACCGACCCCCAGGCTCACCCACCCAGTTCCTTGACCATTTTTCTGCCTGGCTGCCACACTTCATGTCCTCAGATTTACCAACCCTTATCCTGGGAGACTTCAACATCCCCATAAACAGCCCCACTTCCTCTCAGAAGCATGCTGGACCAAGTAGCGCCCCTCACCCTCAGAACCTCTAAACACAGAGTAAAAAAGCCCTGGCTCACGCCGCAAATCCGATTTCTCCAGCAATGCTCTAGAAGTGCCGAACGCCTGTGGAGGAAAACTCGCACACTAGAAAACTTTATCCACTCTAAATTCATGTTAAAAATATATAACTCGACCCTTCACCTCGCCAAACAGACCTACTTCACCACCCTGATCTCCTCACTATCCAACAACCCCAAAAAACTCTTCAACACCTTTCACTCCCTCCTCAGTCCTAAAGCCCAAGCCCCCATCACGGACATTTGTGCTGAGGACTTGGCCTCCTACTTCACAGAGAAAATAGTCACCATCCATCAGGAAATCAGCTCCCAGCCACCAAGTGCCGTGACTCCCATCCCTCCCCACATCCCCTCTGGATCACTCCCCACATTTGACCCAGTCACAGAAGAAGAAGTCTCTAGGCTCCTCTCTTGTTCTCGTCCCACTACATGCACCATTGACCCCATCCCCTCACATCTACTCCAGTCTCTTTCTTCAGTCGTCACTACTTACCTAACTAAAATCTTCAACCTCTCCCTCTCTTCTGGTATCTTACCCTCCTCCTTCAAACACTTCATCATTACTCCATTATTAAAAAAGCCCTTCCCTGACCCTTCCTGCACAAACAACTACATACCAGTCTCCAATCTCTAAACTCTTGGAGCACCTGGTCTATTCCTGCCTTACCAGTTACCTCTTCACTCACTTTCTTCTAGACCCATCACAGTCTGGCTTCTGACCCCTACATTCTACAAACTGCACTCATCAAAGTAACCAATGACCTTCTGCCAGCAAAACGTAATGGTGACTACTCTCCGCTCATTCTTCTTGACGTCTCTGCATCTTTCGACACCTTTGACCACCACCTCCTACTCTCTAAGCTCCACTCAATCGGCATAAAGTACCCTGCTCTCTCCTGGTTCTCCTCCTACCTATCTGACCACTCTTTCAGTATATCGTTCGCTGGTTCCACTTCTTCCCCCCTGCCTCTCACTATTGGGGTTCCTCAGGGTTCTGTCCTTGGCCCTCTTCTCTCTCTACACAGCCCCAATTGGACAGTCCATCAAAAAATTTGGTTTTCAGTACCATCTTTATGCTGATGACACACAACTATACACATCATCCCCTGACCTTACCCGCACTGTACTATAGAACACCAGTGACTGTCTGGCTGCAGTATCTAACATCATGTCCGCTCTCTATCTGCAACTCAACCGTTCCAAAACTGAACTTCTTCTGCTCCCACCATCTACTCACCTCCCTAAATCTGACATCTCCATCTCGGTGTGTGGCACCACAATAACACCGAGCCAGCAGGCGCGTTGTCTGGGCGTTGTGTTTGACACCAATCTTTCCTTCACCTTCCATATACAATCTCTTGCCCGCTTGCACCTGAAGAACATCTCTAGAATCTGCCCCTTTCTCACCTTGGAAACAACAAAAACCCTCACTGTTGCCCTGATCCACTCCCACCTTGACTACTGTAACTCTCTAATAATTGGCCTCCCCCTCACTCGACTTTCTCCTCTCCAGTCCATCCTTAATGCTGCAGCCAGGGTCATCTATTTCGCTAATTGTTACTCAGACACCTCCTCTCTCTGCCAGTCATTGCACTTGCTGCCCATGAATTATAGAATCCAATTTAAATTGCTTGTTTTCCCCCACAAAGCTCTCCACAGTACGGCACCCCCCTACATCTCCTCCCTCATTTCTGTTTATTGGCCTACCCGTTCTCTACGCTCCGCAAGCGACTTTCGACTAACGTCCTCACTAATCCGTAACTCCCACTCCCGGCTTCAAGACTTCTCCCGAGCTGCACCTATTCTTTGGAATGCTCTACCCCAAGAAATTAGGACAAACCACAACTTACACAATTTTAGGCGCTCCCTAAATACACACCTGTTTAGGGCGGCCTATCACGTTCCCTAATCGAAGTCCTTTTCTATTCTTATAGCCCATCCCATATTTCTCCAAACATAAATCTCCACCGAACCCAAAAGCACTACAGATACTGGCTGGTGATGAGCTCATGCAGCCTTTATCTATCCCTCATCCCCTCGAGATGACTGGACCATCATTGTAAATAAACCTCTGTACTTTGTGTCACCCCCACCTCATTGTAGATTGTAAGCTCTTACGAGCAGGGTCTTCATTATTTTTGCTTTAATTATTGTATAATCTTTAGCTATGTTACTTATGACTGTTGAATATGAACCTCTGAATTGTTAAGCGCTGCGGAATATGTTGGCGCCATATAAATCAAGATTATTATTATTATCTGTTATTCTGAAAGAGGCAATCTTTCAATAGTCATGGAATAATCATGGTCTAGTCTGGAAATGGGTGAAAACGCTGCACATCTACTGTGAGGGTAACTAGAAAGACTGTAACCATTACGTTTGTTAAGTTTTTACTACTTAATGTGACAGCAACTATAAAGCTTTTGTGCCTTCTTGTGAGAAAAGTAATTATTCATCTTGCTTGGCAACAAAAAGTGTTTGCAACATTTCAGTGGGTCTTAACACCTTTTCAGGCATGTTTAACTTGGCGTAAGGTGGTAGCCGTTGGTGAAATACTCGTGCTTCACGCCCTGGCACACTACATGAAAATAGGGGTCCTGGCTGGCTGTGTGGATTTTATCTGTGGTGGCGATACGCCCTTGCAGACCGCATGGTGCCATTGTTTTCAGCTGGCCAGGACCAGGTTTTGTAGAGGTCAATTAGAGAGACCATAGTTCATAAATAAACTTATTTTTACTGAACAATAACTTTTGAGGAACTATGTACAGTAGATAGTAGGCATTCAGCTTCATGGACGTTTCCGTTATGACATAGAAGATTATCACACGCTTCTTACTCCCTTTCCTGAAGTCACTCTCGCTTTCAACTTCACTTAGCTCTTGTGTGGCAACACCGGTTCTGCTTCTTAGTCAGGCCTAAGGTCTGCTACTTCTGCAGGCTTCTCCCTTTCTGACCTTCTATCAGGAAGTCTTCCCACATAGCCCCTCCCATTCTGGGCTAGTCCAAACCATTAACTCTGTCTCTCCCTGCTAACTACCTGTTGCTGTGCAGAGCATAACTATCACTAACAATGCAGATTATTAAAAATACAAACATCATAATGTATTACATCACATTACAGATCATGAAGGGGGTGTGGGTAACAACTTCACTTCCTTACACATGCTTTAAGCAAAATATTTTTTCATTATTACATTCTCAGCTCAAAATTACAGTATCTTGTTCTGCAAAACTCAGTCTCATTTAGGCAGCAAAGTGCATGGTAAAGTATACCATAGCTCCTACTTGGGATATACCAAATTTCACTATGCTTCAATCACAGTTTAGCTTTGAATATCTATGTGATTAAATAAAAGTACAGTGGTCTGAATCCAAACTAAGTTACATTTCTGCATTTTCTATGCCTTCTATAAAGGCTATTGCTGCAATTTGCTAAAATTCAACACCTTATGGCCTTAGTGTATCAACCACTTTAAAATGATACGCTCTAGACATTACAGAATTGCACCCTGAGCATTTGTGAAATCCTTTCCAGATCATCATAAAGTTGGGCTCAAGCAATTGATAATAAGCTGTATTACTCAGAGATTGCTTGATGCATGATTTGTACTAATGGTCTAATGTTGATTGTACGCCATGAAAAAGGTCTAAATTACTGTAATTTCATGAATGATATTCTCGGCGATAAAATCAGAAATCTCAATAAATGTAACCAATGTAACCAGAGTAATGGCTGAAAAGGGTTAATGTATAATAAGAAATGTAATTTAAGCAAAGCTCAAAACTATATATTTATATTACGTGACTATTAATAGATTGAAAAAGTGAATTTAGCATGATTTTACTGTTTGAGAGCATTACTGACTCATAAATCTCACATTTTCTTTTTTTGTCAGACAGTAAGTAGAGCGTTACCCTTGATTAATTATAGCTAGAAACTGAAACATAATCATCATTGTAAAAAAGAAACCTCCTAAGGGAAGTTGATTTCATTTTGTATGTTGTAAGCGTAATTAAAGAGCCAAATGAAACTCCTCTTACAGGTAACAGGAGGTTGCGCCAACAACACCTTTAAATGAGAAAGGAGTAGTTTTCCTGTGGGAAGTAATGTGAATTTCAGTAACCATAATCTCAATAAGTGTTTAATGTTTCAATAAGAATTAAAAGTGCTTTAAAGGGAATATGTCAGCAGTTTTTTACTATTTAATCTGAGGGGAGCATGAGGTAGGGTCTGAGACACTGATTTCAGGGATGTGTCACTTATTAGGTTGTGTACTGTTGTTTCAATACAATGAGTGTTTTATCAGCAGGAGATAATCAATGCTAGTGCATTGCAATACATTATACCCGTGGAAAAAGTAAAAAAAACACTGGGACTAAGTAAAAAAGTTTAAAAAAAAGTTTAAAAAAAATTGTAAAAATCTAAAAAAATAAATGTTAAAAAATAATGAAATATATTACATTAATAAATACAGATTTTTATGTAAAAAAATAAAAATAAACAAAAAAAAGTGCACATATTTGGTATCGCCCCTTCAGTGAACAGCGTAAAAAAAAACCAACAAAAAAAAACATGGGAAACTATGCCTTTTCATCATACCGCTAGAAAAAAGTGAAATAAAACGCGATCAAAAAGACGGATGTAAATAAAAATGGTACCGCTGAAAACGTCATCTTGTCCGTCCTGCAAAAATCAAGCTGTCATACAGCTACATCACCGAAAAATAAAAAAAGTTTTAGCACTCAGAATAAAGCAATGCAAAGATAATTACTTTTTCTATAGAAGTTTTTATTATGTAAAAGCACAAATACATTAAAAAAATTACATAAATGAGGTCTCGCGAAAATCGTACTGACTTGAAGAATAAAGCTGCCTTATCAATTTTACCACACGAGGAAAAATATATATAAAAAAAAAAAAACAATTCCAGAATTGTTTTTTCTTTATTCGAATAGAAAGTGATCAAAAAATGTCACATGCCTGAAAATGGTACCAATAAAAACGTCAAGTCTTCTCGCAAAAAACAAGCCCTTACATGACTCTGTCGGCAGAAAAATGGAAAAATTATAGCTCTCAAAATATGGCGATGCAAAAACTAGTTTTTTTTAAAAAAAAACAAAAACGTTTTTTAGTGTGTGACAGCTGTCAAACATAAAAACCCAATATAAATCTGGTATCGCTGTAATCGTACTGACCTGAAGAATAAAGTTGCCTAATCACTTATACCGCACGAGGAACAGCGTAAAAAATAAATAAAACCAATTCTTCACCTGCTGCTGACTTGTTCATTCTGCCTCCCTAAGATGGCAGTAAGGCTCGGCTCACATTTATCCTGCACTCTGCGCTGAGCGCTTGCACCGGGGTTTCCATATAAATCTCTGAAATAAGTGATTCAGACGGAAACCCAAGCAGAAGATTCCCTGTAATGAGACAGATGGAGGTACTGTGGACGCTGTCTGACCTATGATCCGGAAGTGTCCATCTTTTAAAGGCGTAGATAAAAAAAGCGCGGTCAGCCACAGTTTTGTGAACCTCTGAAAAGGACAACGATGAACAGTGGCCTGACTGAGCCCAGAGTAACTCTGCTGCCTCATCTCATTATAGTGAATGGATCCATTGGGGGTTTCATCTGAATCACGTAATTCGGAGATTTAGATGGAAACCCCAAAGTAAGTGCTCAGCGTAGAACACTAGATAAATGTGATCTAAAATGTTATGTAGAATGTTCCCAATAAAAGCTTCACATAAAAAGCCCCCACTTAGATCTGTCATGTGTTAATGGAAATATAGGGGGCCTCCACGTTACTGGTAGTACAAAGGCTCTGGAAAAGCAAAATGGCTCCTCGCCCCCCCCCCCCAAAAGAAATTCAGCAAATTCTGCTCTCCCAAATCCAAATCCCCCTCCCTTCTGAGCCCCACAGTGTGTCTAAACCACATTTAGCATCCACATGTTTGGCTGGGGTGTGATTTCCAAAATGGAGTCACTTGAGGGGGGATTCTGCTCTTCTAGCACTTAGGGGCTCTGTATATTGAGTCCGCAAACTATTCTAGGAAAATCTGCGCTCCAGCAGGCAAATAGCGCACCATTCCTCCCAAGTATCACCGTGTGGCTAAGCAGTACTGTACAACCACATTTGAGGTAATGCCACGTTCAGCAGAAATTGTGTGACACATTTTGGTACCTTTTTTTTACCAATTTCCTATTGTGAAAATGTAAAATCTGGGGCTAAAACAAAATATTTGTGGTAAAAATGTAATCATTTTTTCTTCACTGCTCAATAGTATAAAATTCTGTGACACATCTGTGGTGTCAATATGATCACTGGCCCCTTAGAAGAATTCATTGAGAGGTGTAGCTTGTAAAATTGGGTCACTTATGGGGGATTCTGCTGTTTTGGCACCTCAGGGGCTCTGCCAATGTGACATGGCACCCTCAAACCATTCCAGCAAAATTTGAACTCCAATATGGTGTTTCTTCCCTTCTGAGCTTTGCACTGTGCCTCAAAAGTAGTTTTCGACGATACATTGCATATTGGCGTACTCAGGAGAAATTGCACAACAACTTTTAAGGTCCATTTTCTCCTGTTACCCTTGCGAAAATAAAAAAAATGTGGAACTAAAAGATAATTTTTTTGGGAAAAAAAAAAAATATTTTCACAGCTCTATGTCATAAACTTTTGTGAAGCACCTGGGGGTTCAAGGTGTTCACCACACATCTACAGCTCTGGCAAAAATTAAGAGACCACTGAACAGTTTTCTATTGGAAAGCATGGAAAGACTGGTGGAAAGCATGCCAAGACGCATGAAAGCTGTGATTAAAAATCATGGTTAGTCCACCAAATATTGATTTCTGAACTGTTCCTGAGTTAAAACATGAGTAATTTGAGGTCTGAAAGCACTGTTTCTTTTTTTGTATTTTGACGCTTTATCATTTGCTGCAAATAAATACAAAATGTTTAGCTTTGAATTTCGAAGATGTGTTGTCAGTAGTTTATAGACTAAAACAACAATGTACATTTTACTCAAAAATATACCTATAAAGAGAAAAAGTCAGAAAAACTGAAAATTTTGCAGTGGTCTCTTAATTTTTGCCAGAGCTGTATATATGTTCCTTGAGGGGTCTAGTTTCCAAAATGGGGTCACTTGTGGTATGTTTCCACTGTTTAGGGACATGAGGGGCATTCCAAATGCAACATGGCATCCACTCTCGATTCCAGCCAATTTTGCATTCAAAATGTAAAATGATGCTCCTTGCCCTGCCGTGTGCTCAAACAGTGATTTTCCCTCAGATATGGGGTATTGGTGTACTCAGGAGAAATTGCACAACAAATTTTGAGGTTAATTTTCTCCTGATACCCTTGTGAAAATAAAAAAAATGGGTCTAAAGTAACATTTTTGTGAAAAAAAGTTAAATGTTCATTTTTTCTTTCCACATTGCTTCAGCTCCTGTGAAGCACCTGAAGGGTTAATAAACTTCTTGGATGTGGTTTTGAGCACCGTGAGTAGTGCAGTTTTTAGAATGGTGTCACTTTTGGGTATTTTCGGTCATATAGACCCCTCAAAGTCACTTTAAATGTGATGTGGTCCCTAAAAAAAATAGTTTAGAAAATTTTGTTGGAAAAATGAGAAATTGCTGGTCAACTTTTAACCCTTATAACTTCCAAACAAAAAAATTATGTTTCAAAAATTGTGCTGATGTAAAGTAGATATGTGGGAAATGTTATTTATTAATTATTTTGTGTGACATAACTCTCTAGTTTAAAGGCTAGTGATGAGGGAGCATGCTCGCTACTGCTCGGTGCTTGCCCGAGCATCTCACTGCTCGAGATGTTCTGCGCTCGCTGAGTATTTCCAGGGTTGCTCGGCGGAAGCTCGGTTCCCCTCCCTGCATGTTTGGCACTCTTTAGAGCGCCAATCAACATGCAGAGATTACCTGCCACTCACTGTAATGCCACAGCCATGGTGGTTGAGGAATTACAGTGATTGGATGGCCGCACAGCGTCATCAGGTCTATATCAGACCTGGCGCCGCTGTGCTCATCACAGTCACACCGGAATCAGGCAGAGTAGGGAGAGCTGCTGCTGCGTCAGGGAGAGATTTGCTTGTGTATTAGGTAGTGTAGGGAGAAAAACCATACATTACACATATCCATCTTAACAAACAGTCCTTTTGAGGACTAACTAATCCATCTGCAGAGATATCAGGCAGGCAGGGTATATAGGCAGGCAGTGTACACTACCGTTCAAAAGTTTGGGGTCACCCAGCAATTTTGGGTTTTCCATGAAAACTCATACTTTTATTTATCAAATGAGTTGCAAAACGAATAGAAAATATAGTCCAGACATTGAGAAGGTTAGAAATAATGATTTTTATTAGAAAGAATAATTTTCTCCTTCAAACTTTGCTTTCGTCAAAGAATGCTCCCTTTGCAGCAATTACAGCATTGCAGACCTTTGGCATTCTAGCTGTTAATTTGCTGAGGTAATCTTGAGAAATTTCCCCCCATGCTTCCTGAAGCCCCTCCCACAAGTTGGATTGGCTTGAAGGGAACTTTTTGCGTACCATACGGTCAAGCTGCTCCCACAACAGCTCAATGGGGTTGAGATCTGGTGACTGCGCTGGCCACTCCATTACAGATAGAATACCAGCTGCTTGCTTCTTCCCTAAATAGTTCATGCATAATTTGGAGGTGTGATTTGGGTCATTGTACTGTTGTAGGATGAAATTGGCTCCAATCAAGCGCTGTCCACAGGGTATGGCATGGCGCTGCAAAATGGAGTGATAGCCTTCCTTATTCAAAATCCCATTTACCTTGTACAAATCTCCCACTTTACCAGCACCAAAGCAACCCCAGACCATCACATTACCTCCACCATGCTTGACAGATGGCGTCAGGCACTCTTCCAGCATCTTTTCAGTTGTTCTGCGTCTCACAAATGTTCTTCTGTCTGATCCAAACACCTCAAGCTTAGATTCGTCTGTCTATAAAACTTTTTTCCAATCTTCCTCTGTCCAATGTCTGTGTTCTTTTGCCCATATTAATCTTTTTCTTTTATTAGCCAGTCTCAGATATGGCTTTTTCTTTGCCACTTTGCCCTGAAGGCCAGCATCCCGGAGTCACCTCTCCACTGTAGATGTTGACACTGGCGTTTTGCGTGTACTATTTAATGAAGCTGCCAGTTGAGGAGCTGTGAGGCGTCAATTTCTCAAACTAGAGACTCTAATGTATTTGCCTTGTTGACTGTCGAGTTTCACATGAAAGTTTTCTTTTTCAGGCCATTTTGAGAGTTTCATAGAACAAACAAATGTAATGCTCCAGTTTCTCAACTAGCTCAAAGGGAGGTCAATTTTATAGCTTCTCAAATCAGCCAAACCGTTTTCAGCTGGGCTAACATACTTGTGCAAGGGTTTTCTAGGGTTTTCTAAACACCCATTAGCCTTCTTACACAGTTAGCAAACACAATGTACCATTAAAACACTGGAGTGGTGGTTGTTGGAAATGGGCCTCTATACACCTATGTAGATATTGCAATAAAAACAAGACGTTTGCAGCTAGAATAGTCATTTACCACATTAACAATGTATAGAGTGTATTTCTGATTCATTTAATGTTAGCTTCATTGAAAAAAAAAGTGCTTTTCTTTCAAAAACAATGAAATTTCAAAATGACCCCAAACTTTTGAACTGTAGTGTATATAGCAGACTGCAGTGCATATAGCACAAGAGGCTCCATTCCAATTCTGCCTTCTGCTGCTGCTAGATATTTCTATACAAAGGCCCAGGTCTCAGGGGCCAGGAATACTTTTTTTTGGATCTTAATCCTCATTATTTGCTTAAAAAGCAATCCAGAGAACACCGTTTTTCTGCGCCATTTGCTTGTTGGCACTGCAGAATACAGCCAGGTCCTTTCCATATTACAGCGCTAGAAATCCAGCTATTTAAAACTGTGTTTTCTCCGTCACACGGATCACATATACTTTTTCAGAAAATACTGCCATTTCTGGCCTCCATTAAAAATTTCTTTCAGTGTGTCAGTGAAGCAATTCACACCAGTTTGCTGTTCAAACTAGTTACCTACAGGCCAGCTATTTAAAACTCTATTTTCTCCATCACACGGATCTCATATACGTTGTCAGAAAATACTGCCATTTCTGGCCTCCATTAAAAATTTCCTTCAGCGTGTCAGTGAAGCAATTCATACCAGTTTGCTGATCAAACTAGTTACCTACAGGCCAGGTATTTAAAACTATGTTTTCTCTGTCACACGGATTACATATAAGTTCGCTCCAAACTCAGTCATTTGTAGTGAGCGTGGAAGATACTTCCATTTAAAATGGGCAAGGCACGTGGCAAGGGATGGGGAACTGGACGTGATGGGCAAGTTGAAATTGTGCCACAACAAACACCCACATCTTCTCACCCGACCTTCCTGTCCCAATTCCTAGGGGACCGCAGCACACCACTATTGAACCCAGAGCAGTGTCAAAAGGTTGTTGGTTGGATAGCGGTTAATGCTTCCAGTCACTTAGCCACCGCCACCACCACCACCCTGTCTTCCACACGGTCAAGTCTCAGCAGCCGTGAGTCTGGACTGCATATTCCTCACCCTGATCCCCCTTCCTCCCACCATGCCGCGTGCCCGGAGACAACTGATCCTACGCTTGGACAATCTGAAGAGCTGTTCACTTTTTCATTTATAAATTCGGGCCTCTCGCCCTGTCCACTTGAAGCGGGGCAAGAGGAGATCGCGTGTAGCGATGCCCAAATATTTAGCAGCCACGGTCACACGAAGGCGACGGTGGGAAAGTGTCACAAGAGGTGGACGATGATGAGACACAATTGCCAGAAAGTCAGGAGGAGGACCAGGGTGCGGAAGTGGAAGACGAGGTGGTGGATGATATTGTAACTGACCCAACCTGGCAGGAGGACATGCAGAGTGAGGACAGCAGCACACAGGGGGAGGGAGGCAGAGCACCCCAACAGGCAGGAAGAAGCAGTGTGGTGGCCGCAGACAGAAGGCAGGCAACCGTTCCCCGTAACACCAACACGAAGGAAGTTGCCAGTACAACTGTTAGGTCTTCCCGAGTCTGGTTGTTTTTTAAAGACTCTGCCGATAACCCCAAAAAGGCCATTGGCACCACATGCCAGGCCAGCATCAGCAGGGTTGGCAAAACAACCAGCCTGACCACCACCAGCATGATCAGGCACATGGCAGCAAAGCACCCGACTTTGTGGGCCGAACCCCAGGGTCCAGGAACAATGTCTGCAGGTGGCACCATTGCTTCTACCGCTGTTGTGCATGCAAGCCAATCCCCTGTTCATGGTGCTTGCAAAGATGCTTGCTGCCCTGCACCTGAAGTAGCAGCATCAGGAAGCACGTCCATGTCCTTGTCCCAGCTCAGCGTTCAGTTGTCCATACCCCAGTCCTTGGAGCGCAAGCGCAAATATGCAGCCAACGCCCCACAGGCCACACTACTAAATTCTCACATTTCACAACTGCTTGAGCTCAAAATGTTGCCTTTTAGGCTCGTGGAGACGGAAGCATTCTGCAACCTGATGGCGGCGGCCGTCCCTCAGTACTTGGTCCCCAGCCGCCACTATTTTTCCCGGTGTGCCGTCCCCGCATTACTCAAGCACATGTCCCAAAACATTAGCCGTGCCTTCAACAACGCAGTTACCTGGTAAGTCCACCTAACCACAGACACATGCACAAGTGCTTGTGGGCAGAGATGATACATCTCGCTGATGGCACACTGTGTTAACATTGTGGAAACCGGGACCCAGTCGGACCTTGGGACGGAACACATCCTCCCGACGCCAAGGATTGCGGGCCCTAGGTCAATCAGGGTTGCCCCCACGGTCTACAGCTCCTGCACCTCATCCTCCTCAACCTCCTCCTCCTCTTCAGCCTCCATCTCCGAAATGACCAGTCACAAGCTGGAAGCACTGCAGCACTGCCTCGGCCAAGCGGCAACAGGCTGTGCTGAAGCTAATATGCTTAGGTGAAAAACCGCACAATGCTGAAAAGTTGTGGACAGCTCTGGCTGTGCTGAAGATAACATGCTTAATGCTTAGGTGACAAACCGCCCAGCGCTGCAGAGTTGATGAAAGCTGTAACACAGCAGCTTGATCTGTGGCTCACACCGCTGAACCTACAGCCAGGCATGGTCGTGTGTGACAATGGCCGGAACCTGGTGGCAGCTCTGAGGCGAGGTGAGCTCACAACCATGCCTGGCCCATGTGCTTAACCTCGTGGTTCAGCGGTTTCTCAAATCCTACCTGGAGCTGTCGGATCTGCTTGCTAAAGTACGCCGCCTGGGTGCCCATTTTAGACAGTCAGCTACAGCTTCCGCCGCCCTTGCCGTGTTTCAGCTGTGTTTGCAGCTTCCGGCTCACAGACTGGTGTGTGATGTCCCCACGCGTTGGAACTCTACACTGCAGATGTTGGGAAGGATTTGTGAGCAGAAGAGGGCAGTTGTTGAGTACCAGCATCAACAAGGCCATCGGTATTCAGTTCAGACTCCACACATAGGACCTCAGGAGTGGACATGGATGTCAGACATATGTACCATCCTCCAAAACTTTGAGGACTCCACCAAGATGGTGAGCGGCGATGACGCCTTAATTAGCATCACCATCCGGCTTCTCTGTCTTCTGAAACGCTCTCTGCTCACAATCAAAGAGGATGCATTGCAGGTGGAGCACAATGAGATGGAACAAGGAACCATACAGAATGATTACACACAGCTCAGCCTCATCTCATCCCAACGTGGATTGGGTGACAATTAGGAACAGGAGGAGGAAGGACAGGAGCTAGTTTCATGGACAACCAAGGAGTACAGGCGAGAGAGACACAACTTCAATCCAGCAGAGGCAGGGGAACACTGTCAAAGTTCTGGGAGAGTTTTCTCAGCCCCTCCCATCGCACAGGCCCAGAGGCGCGGGGTACTCTCACAAGGAGTGCAAAATTTGGGAAGATGCTGAGGGAGTACCTTGCCGACCGTACCAACGTCCTCCGTGATTCCTCTGTGCCTTATAATTATTGGATATCCAAGCTGGATACGTGGAATGAACAGGCTCTCTATACCTTGAAGGTCCTGGCCTGCCCTGCCACCAGCGTTTTATCAGAGCTGGTGTTTAGTGCCGCTGGTGGAATTATAACTGATAAGCGCATCCGCCTGTCAACTTAAAATGCTGAAAGGCTGACTCTTATAAAAGTGAACAAGGGCTGGATTGGGACAGACTTCTCAACACCACCGAATGATAGCAGCGTAACAAACTCAAATCCAGTGTCTTTTCTTGGGAGGTGTATTCCCATGCACCTTTTCACACCCACACATGGATATACGCTTCCTGATTTTGGCTATTTGCTCTTGTCCTCCTCCTTCTCCTTACCTCCACCACCATATCACCAGGGTGACCGTGGTCCGTGATGCAACACCCACATAATCTTTTTAAAGGGTGTTTATGATGCCAGTAAAAAATTTTTTTTATACAGTATGTTCATGTATACCCCCCAGGGGTAAATGTTTGTCAGCCCATACACTTAGTGCATGGGCATTACAAGTATAGGAGGCCCTCTCCTTTCTATTGGGAACATTTTTTTTATGAGACCCTCCTCCACGTCTCTTCCAAGGGTCATTGGAGTGCCTCCAAATTTTTGGCAACCCTTGGATTCACTGCATAGGCCAACACTATGGGAGACCCTCTTCCTAATAATGGGAACATTGTTTTGAGGAGGCCCTCTGACCTCCTTGTCTCTTACAAGGGGCATTGAAGTGCCTCCAAATTTTTGGCAGCCCTTGCATTCACTGCATATTCCAACACTATGGGAGACTCTCTCCTTTCTAATGGGAATTTGTCGTTACTGTGGCCCTGCTCAATGTGTCTTTAATTTCTTAGTGGGGTTTTTCCTAAATTTGGTCAGCCGTCGGACTCACTGCATACCCTATAACTGTATAGCAGACCCTCTCCTTTCTAATGGGAACACGTCATACTTGTTACTGTGCCCCTGCTCTATGTGTCTTTAAATTCTTAGTGGGGTTTTTCCTAAATTTGGTCAGCCGTTGGACTCACTGCATACCCTATAACTGTATAGCAGACCCTCTCCTTTCTAATGGGAACACGTCATACTTGTTACTGTGGCCCTGCTCTATGTGTCTCTAATTTCTTAGTGGCGTTTTTCCTAAATTTGGTCAGCCGTTGGACTCACTGCGTACCCTATAACTGTATAGCAGACTCTCTCCTTTCTAATGGGAACATGTCGTACTCGTTGCCATGGCCCTGCTCTATGTGTCTTTCAGAGTCCCTCCATCATCAATGAAACAGGATGTGTCTGATGATGTGTCACACACCACATTGCCAGATAAGGTTGTAAAATGTTAAAATGACATTTCCCGGTGAATGCATTTGCCTTAAAAAATAACGTAAAAAAAAAAAAAACAGTAGGATCTTTCTTTAGTATAAAAACAGAGTCGCCAATGTAACCTCAATGTAATCCAATTGTTCAACTCCTGCACCTCCTTCTCCATCTCCGAAATGACCACATCAGTCAAAGCTAAAAGCACTGCAGCACTGCCTTGGCCAAGCGGCAACAGGCTGTGCTGAAGATAACATGCTTAATGCTTAGGTGACAAACCGCCCAGCGCTGCAGAGTTGATGAAAGCTGTAACACAGCAGCTTGATCTGTGGCTCTCACCGCTGAACATACAGCCAGGCATGGTCGTGTGTGACAATGGGTGGAACCTGGTGACAGAGAAATGACAGCCGTAGTTCATACGGTTTCCCTCTATGCCAGTCCTTTCACCGAGCTAAAGAATATGGCTGTGGTGAAATACAACATCCACTGAGATCTGTTTCAGATTGAAAAACATTGTGCCCACCAGAGGATTTGATTCTGAGGGCTCACCTTTCTCCCCCGCTAAAGAGCCCCATAGCAGCTGAAAAGTTAGCGCTATCATGGACTCTCCTGATGTAGAAGCCAGGGCACACCAGAGGATTCTCTGGTGGGACCATCCAACCCTGTCGAGAAGCAGTCCTGGCTAAGAAAAGTGTGTGGTAAGGTTCCGGGACACCCTATGGCTGCTTTTTTACTGAGGTGGAAACCCACACAAACATGGGGAGAACATACAAAGTTCTTGCAGATATTGTCCTTGCTGGGATTTGAACCCAGGATCCCAGCGCTGCAAGGCTTCAGTGCTAACCACTGATCCAATGTGCTGCCGTTCACCCTCTAATATCTAACAGGCTGGAGAAACTTGCACCTACTGCCACTCTATCTTCAGCTTCCTTGTGAGAAACGAATGTATTTTGGCAGCCACTCAGTCTACCAAATAAAATTCCTGAGAAGGAAATTGGGGATGGCTTCGCTAGTCTTACTGGGGGCAGTGCTAATACCATGGCGTTGTACCATAATTTACTGGAAATATTCCAGGCTGGTAGGAGGCAAGCAAATTCCCAAAGAAAAGTATCAGCAGTAATGTTCAGGGACCCGTGCTTGTAGAAGGTGGAGACAACACCGGGAGAAATAGTGATGGCTGGGGACCGAGTATGGACACGAAGCATGAGGTTGTGAAAAGCTTCCGCCTCCACGAGCCTAAAAGGCCACATTTCAAGTGCAAGCAGCTGCTCAGAAATCTGGAAGTTTAGAATTGCAGCCTGTGGATGGGTGGCTGGCTGCATACTTGCGCTTGCATTCCAAGTAACAGAAAACTAAGCAGATGGTGGCCTCTATCATCATCATAGCCTCACCTCGGCACTATGAACTCTCCTGAAGGAGAAGCCAGGGCCCACCGGAGGACTCTCCAGTAGAGATGAGCGGTGTTCGACTAGAACTGTTCGCCAATCTCAAATTCGAGCTGTTTTGGGCGGTGTTCGAGTTGTTCGACGAACCCGAACGATTTGCAAAAAATTCGGCTGTTCGAGGTTATGTTCGATAACTGTTCGTGCACCAAAAGCGCGTCCTGCATGTCTGGCGCTATTTAGAGCACCAATCATGCAGGGATTGTCTGCCACTCACTGTAATGCCATAGCCATGGTGGTTGTGGCATTACAGTGATTGCCCAAATCGATGGGAACAGTGCCAACAGTGAAACATGAAAAGCCGGCAATTCAGCAGCGGCATACACCTGTACCCGACAATTTAGAACCGAAAGAATAGAGCTTCACACATAGATTAGATAGATATAAACATGTCAGCCACATATATACGAAGTACAGTGAAAGTGCTGCTTACTGTACTTGTCATTTATTGTAAAGGATTTATCAAAAAAAATAATAGTGTTTTCATGCACCGTCTCTTTAAAAAAGCCGGCCGGCAATTCAGCAGCGGTACCCGACAATTTAGAATAGAAAGAATAGAGAATCACACATAGATTAGATAGATAGAAACATGTCAGTCACATATATATGAAGTACAGTGACAGTGCTGCTTACTGTACTTGTCATTTAGCGTAAAGGATTTATCAAAAAAAATAATAGTGTTTTCATGCACCGTCTCTTTAAAAAAGCCGGCCGGCAATTCAGCAGCGGTACCCGACAATTTTTAACAGACAGAATAGAGCTTCACACATAGATTAGATAGATAGAAACATGTCAGTCACATATATATGAAGTACAGTGATAGTGTTGGTTACTGTACTTGTCATTTAGTATTAAAACAAAGGATTTATTATTAAAAAAATTGGCGTGGGGTTCCCCTTAATTTTAGGCTCTAGCGGAGGTTAAGCAGACGGCTGGGGCAGATGTTTGAAGCCTGGGAAGGGGGTAATACCCACGGAGCTTCCCAGGCTACTAATATCAGCCCCCAGCTGAATACATAGCCTTTACTAGCTATTAAAATGGGGGACCCCCCCAAAAAAATGACGTGGGGTCCCCCCTAATTTAATAGCTAGCAAAGGCTAGGCAGACAGCTGGGGGCTGATATTAATAGCCCAGGAAGGGAGCCATGAATATTGGCCCCCTCCCAGGCTAGAAACACCAGCCGTCAGCCGCCCCAGAAATGGCGCATTCATAGGATGCGCCAATTCTGGCACTTAGCCTCGCTCTTCCACGCTGCCCTGGTGCGGTGGCAGGGGGTAATAGGGTTGGGGTTGATGTCAGCTTATAATGCCAGCTGACATCAAGCCCAGGTTAGTAATGGAGAGGCGTCTATAAGACACCCCCATTACTAACCCCATAGTCAAAGTTAAAAAAAACACAAACACCCAGAATAAAGTCCTTTAATTGAAATAAAGACACAATCCTTTATTGTTCTAAATTAAACCATACTTACCGTCACGCCCATTCCAGCTGAAGCCAACGATCTCCTGCAATAAAAGAAAAATAATAAAGCAACCTCATCCTTACCTTTCCATGGTTCCCACGACAGCTTCAGCTCTGCTACATCGAGATGACAGGCTGGACCGCAGCAGAACGCTGCCATCCAGCCTCTCATCCCGCAGACACTGAGAAGCGCAGGCTTGCTTGCGCTGCTCAGCGTCTCTCTGTGACGACATCCAGATGAGCCGAGTTCATGTCCAATGAACTCGGCTCACCTCATGCACGTCACTGACAGCGTGGGAAAATTCTCACGCTGAAGCGGTGAGTGCAGGAGAATTCTCCCACGCTGTCAGTGACGTGCATAAGGTGAGCTCATGTCCAATGAACTCAGCTCACCTCCTGCACGTCACTGACAGCGTGGGAGAATTCTCCTGCACTCAGCGCTTCAGTGTGAGAATTCTCCCACGCTGAAGCGCTGAGTGCTGGAGAATTTTCCCACGCTGTCAGTGACGTGCATGAGGTGAGCCGAGTTCATTGGACATTAACTCGGCTCATCTGGATGCCCTCACAGAGAGACACTGTGGAGCGCAAGCAAGCCTGCGCTTCTCAGTGTCTGCGGGATGACAGGCTGGATGGCAGCGTTCTGCTGCGGTCCAGCCTGTCATCTCGATGTAGCAGAGCTGAAGCTGTCATGGGAACCATGGAAAGGTAAGGATGATGTTGCTTTATTATTTTTCTTTTATTTCAGGAGATCGTTGGCTTCAGCTGGAATGGGCGTGATGGTAAGTATGGTTTAATTTAGAACAATAAAGAATTGTGTGTTTATTTCAATTAAAGGACTTTTTTCTGGGTGTTGTGTTTTTTTTAAATACTTTACTAGAAATTCATGGTGGTCATGTCTAATATTGGCGTGACCCCATGAATTTCGGGCTTAGGGCCAGCTGATAATGCCAAGCTGGCCCTAACCCCTTTATTACCCAGTGAGCCACCGCATCAGGGCCCTGGATGAGTTGGGTACAGCGCCAGAAGATGGCGCTTCTATGAACGCGCCATTTTCCGGGGTGGCTGCGGACTGCAATTTGCAGCGGGGGTGGCCCAGAAAGCTTGGGCCTCCCTGCGCTGCGGATTCCAGCCCCCAGCTGCCTAGTTGTACCTGGCTGGACACAAAAACAGGGCGAAGCCCCACGTCAATTTTCTTTAAATTATTTCATGAAATAATTAAGAAAAAAAGGGCTTCCCTATATTGTTGTGTCCGGCCAGGTACAAATAGGCAGCTGGTGGTTGGGGGCAGCCCGTTCCTGCCTGCTGTACCTGGCTGGACACAAATATAGCGCGAAGCCCCACGTCAATTTTTTTTTAATTATTTCATGAATTTCCTGAAATAATTTAAAAAAATTGAAGTGGGGCTTCGCACTATATTTGTGTCCAGCCAGGTACAGCAGGCAGGAACGGGCTGCCCCCATCCACCAGCTGCCTATTTGTACCTGGCCGGACACAACAATATAGGGAAGCCCTTTTTTTCTTAATTATTTCATGAATTTCATGAAATAATTAAAAAAAATTGAAGTGGGGCTTCGCACTATATTTGTGTCCAGCCAGGTACAGCAGGCAGGAACGGGCTGCCCCCAACCACCAGCTGCCTATTTGTACCTGGTCGGACACAACAATATAGGGAAGGCCTTTTTTTCTTAATTATTTCATGAATTTCATGAAATAATTAAAAAAAAAGTACGTGGGGCTTCGCCCTATTTTTGTGTCCAGCCAGGTACAACTAGGCAGCTGGGGGCTGGAATCTGCAGCGCAGGGAGGCCCAAGCTTTCTGGGCCCACCCCCGCTACAAATTGCAGTCCGCAGCCACCCCGGAAAATGGCGCGTTCATAGAAGCGCCATCTTCTGGCGCTGTACCCAACTCATCCAGGGCCCTGGTGCGGTGGCTCACTGGGTAATAAAGGGGTTAGGGCCAGCTTGGTATTATCAGCTGGCCCCAAGCCCAAAATTCATGGGGTCACGCCAGTATTAGACATGACCGCCATGAATTTCTAGTAAAGTATTTAAAAAAAACACAACACCCAGAATAAAGTCCTTTAATTGAAATAAAGACACAATTCTTTATTGTTCTAAATTAAACCATACTTACCATCACACCCATTCCAGCTGAAGCCAACGATCTCCTGCAATAAAAGAAAAATAATAAACCAACCTCATCCTTACCTTTCCATGGTTCCCACGACAGCTTCAGCTCTGCTACATCGAGATGACAGGCTGGACCGCAGCAGAACGCTGCCATCCAGTCTGTCATCCCGCAGACACTGAGAAGCGCAGGCATGCTTGCGCTCCTCACTGTCTCGCTGTGACGGCATCCAGATGAGCCGAGGTCATGTCCAATGAACTCGGCTCACCTCATGCACGTCACTGACAGCGTGGGAAAATTCTCACGCTGAAGTGCTGAGTGCAGGAGAATTCTCCCACGCTGTCAGTGATGTGCATGAGGTGAGCTCATGTCCAATGAACTCAGCTCACCTCCTGCACGTCACTGACAGCGTGGGAAAATTCTCCTGCAATCAGCGCTTCAGCGTGAGAATTTTCCCACGCTGTCAGTGACGTGCATGAGGTGAGCCGAGTTCATTGGACATGAACTCGGCTCATCTGGATGTCGTCACAGAGAGACGCTGAGCAGCGCAAGCAAGCCTGCGCTTCTCAGTGTCTGCGGGATGACAGGCTGGATGGCAGCGTTCTGCTGCGGTCCAGCCTGTCATCTCGATGTAGCAGAGCTGAAGCTGTCGTGGGAACCATGGAAAGGTAAGGATGAGGTTGCTTTATTATTTTTCTTTTATTGCAGGAGATCGTTGGCTTCAGCTGGAATGGGCGTGATGGTAAGTATGGTTTAATTTAGAACAATAAAGGATTGTGTCTTTATTTCAATTAAAGGACTTTATTCTGGGTGTTTGTGTTTTTTTTAACTTTGACTATGGGGTTAGTAATGGGGGTGTCTTATAGACGCCTCTCCATTACTAACCTGGGCTTGATGTCAGCTGGCATTATAAGCTGACATCAACCCCAACCCTATTACCCCCTGCCACCGCACCAGGGCAGCGTGGAAGAGCGAGGCTAAGTGCCAGAATTGGCGCATCCTATGAATGCGCCATTTCTGGGGCGGCTGACGGCTGGTGTTTCTAGCCTGGGAGGGGGCCAATATTCATGGCTCCCTTCCTGGGCTATTAATATCAGCCCCCAGCTGTCTGCCTAGCCTTTGCTAGCTATTAAATTAGGGGGGACCCCACGTCATTTTTTTTGGGGGGTCCCCCATTTTAATAGCTAGTAAAGGCTATGTATTCAGCTGGGGGCTGATATTAGTAGCCTGGGAAGCTCCGTGGGTATTACCCCCTTCCCAGGCTTCAAACATCTGCCCCAGCCGTCTGCTTAACCTCCGCTAGAGCCTAAAATTAAGGGGAACCCCACGCCAATTTTTTTAATAATAAATCCTTTATTTTAATACTAAATGACAAGTACAGTAACCAACACTATCACTGTACTACATATATATGTGACTGACATGTTTCTATCTATCTAATCTATGTGTGATGCTCTATCTTTCTGTTCTAAATTGTCGGGTACCGCTGCTGAATTGCCGGCCGGCTTTTTTAAAGAGACAGTGCATGAAAACACTAATATTTTTTTTAATAAATCCTTTACACTAAATGACAAGTGCAGTAACCAACACTGTCACTGTGCTTCTTATATGTGTGACTGACATGTTTCTATCTATCTAATCTATGTGTGATGCTCTATTCCTTCTTGTCTAAATTGTCGGGTACCGGTGTATGCCGCTGCTGAATTTGCCGGCCGGCTTTTTTAAAGAGAGTGTCTTCTGAGCAGTTTGTCAGCTTTTGGACACCTTTGCAGGTGTTTTCTATGTGTTTCTATGTGTTTTTGTTTGCCTGCCATTGGTTTTAACGGTGTTCGACGGTGTTCTAAGGTGTTCGACGAACAGTTCGACGAACAGTTCCTCGAACATCCCGGTGTTCGACGAACCGAACCCGAACACTACGGGGGTGGCTCAACACTACTCTCCAGTTTTCTGGTGGGTCCGTCCAACCCTGCCGAGAAGCAGCCATGGCTAAGAAATGTGTGGGGGAAGGTTCCCGGACACTCTATGGCTGTTTTTTAAATGTGGATTGGAAGTGCTTATGCATGTTATTTCTCAAACCAGATTGCAGATCAGGCCATTGCCCAACTCTGTAGTCATGAAATTAGATGCGCAAAGAAAGATGTTTGTGTGTCAAAGCACCACCGACAAGTGCGAGTTGATGTTGGAGGGGCTGCCATTGCTTCTGCAAAAGCTGGTTTCTTCCTTGGAGAAATGACACCCAGAGTAGATACGGTTTCCCTCTATTCCAGTCCTTTCACCGAGATAAAGAATATGGCTGTGGTGAAATACAACTCTCAGCAAAAGAAGTTGTGGACTGGCTCTCTACCGTCCCTGGCTGCATTCACCTGTCCACGTGTTTGTGGTTAGGCGGTCCTTCCCAGTAAGTGCACTGGGGAGGGCACGGGTAATGTTGTGGGACCCGTGCTTGTGAAAGGGGCAGACGATACCGGGAGAAACAGTGGCGGCTGGGGACCGAGTATGGACACCTGGCGACCGCCGACATGATGTTATGAAAAGCTTCTGCCTCCACGAGCCTAAAAGGCCACATTTCAAGTGAAAGCAGCTTTAGAGGACTTCCTGGGAGAAATGACAGCTAGGTAGATATGGTTTCCCAAGTCCTTTCACCAAGCTAAAGAATATGGCTGTAGTGAAATATAACTCAGCAAAAACCGCTGTGGACTGGCTCCATACCGTCCCTGGCCACATTCACCTGTGCACGTGTTTGTGGTTAGGCGGTCCTTCCCAGTAAGTGCACTGGGGAGGGCAAGGGTAATGTTGTGGGACCTGTGCTTGTGGAAGGTGGAGACGACACCGGGAGAAACAGTGGCGGCTGGGGACCGAGTATGGACAACCGGCCACCGCCGGCATGAGGTTATAAAAGCTTCCGCCACCACAAGCCTAAAAGGCCACATTTCAAGTGAAAGCAGCTTTAGAGGACTTCCTGGGAGAAATGACAGCTAGGTAGATATGGTTTCCCAAGTCCTTTCACCAAGCTAAAGAATATGGCTGTAGTGAAATATAACTCAGCAAAAAAATCTGTGGACTGGCTCCATACCGACCCTGGCCACATTCACCTGTCCACGTGTTTGTGGTTAGGCGGTCCTTCCCAGTAAGTGCACTGGGGAGGGCAAGGGTAATGTTGTGGGACCCGTGCTTGTGGAAGGTGGAGACGACACCGGGAGAAACAGTGGCGGCTGGGGACCGAGTATGGACAAACGGCCGCTGCCAGCATGAGGTTATGAAAAGCTTCTGCCTCCACGAGACTTAAAGGCTACATTACAAGTGAAAGCCGCTTTAGAGTACTTCCTGGGAGTAATGACAGCTGGGTAGATATGGTTTCCCAAGTCCTTTCACCAAGCTAAAGAATATGGCTGTGGTGAAATACAACTCAGCAAAAAAATCTGTGGACTGGCTCCGTACCGTCCCTGGCCACATTCACCTGTGCACGTGTTTGTGGTTAGGCGGTCCTTCCCAGTAAGTGCACTGGGGAGGGCAAGGGTAATGTTGTGGGACCTGTGCTTGTGGAAGGTGGAGACGACACCAAGAGAAACCGTGGCGGCTGGCGACCGAGTATGGACAACCGGCTTCCGCCGGCATGAGGTTATAAAAAGCTTCCGCCACCACAAGCCTAAAAGGCCACATTTCAAGTGAAAGCAGCTTTAGAGGACTTCCTGGGATAAATGAAAGCTGAGTAGATATGGTTTCCCAAGTCCTTTCACCAAGCTAAAGAATATGGCTGTGGTGAAATACAGCTCAGCAAAAAAAGCTGTGGACTGGCTGCGTACCGTCCTTGGCCACATTCCCCTGTCCACGTATTTGTGGTTAGGCGGTCCTTCCCAGTAAGTGCACTGGGGAGGGCACGGGTAATGTTGTGGGACCCGTGCTTGTGGAAGATACAGGCGATACCGGGAGAAACAGTGGCGGCTGGGGACCGAGTATGGACTCCTGGCCACCGCCGGCATGAAGTAATGAAAAGCTTCTGCCTCCACGAGCCTAAAAGGCCACATTTCAAGTGAAAGCAGCTTTAGAGGACTTCCTGGGAGAAATGACAGCTAGGTAGATATGGTTTCCCAAGTCCTTTCACCAAGCTAAAGAATATGGCTGTAGTGAAATATAACTCAGCAAAAAAAGCTGTGGACTGGCTCCATACCGTCCCTGGCCACATTCACCTGTCCACGTGTTTGTGGTTAGGCGGTCTTTCCAGTAAGTGCACTGGGGAGGGCAAGGGTAATGTTGTGGGACCCGTGCTTGTGGAAGGTGGAGATGACACCGGGAGAAACAGTGGCGGCTGGGGACCGAGTATGGACAACCGGCCGCTGCCAGTATGAGCTTATGAAAAGCTTCTGCCTCCACGAGCCTAAAAGGCTACATTTCAAGTGAAAGCTGCTTTAGAGGACTTCCTGGGAGAAATGACAGCTAGGTAGATATGGTTTCCCAAGTCCTTTCACCAAGCTAAAGAATATAGCTGTGGTGAAATACAACTCAGCAAAAAAAGCTGTGGATTGGCTCCGTAACGTCCCTGGCCACATTCACCTGTCCACGTGTTTGTGGTTAGGCTGTCCTTCCAAGTAAGTGCACTGGGGAGGGCAAGGGTAATGTTGTGAGATCCGTGCTTGTGGAAGGCGGAGACGACACCGGGAGAAACAGTGGCGGCTGGGGACCGAGTATTGACACCCGGCCGCCGCCGGCATGAGGTTATGAAAAGCTTCCGCCTCCACGAGACTAAAAGGCTACATTACAAGTGAAAGCCGCTTTAGAGGACTTCCTGGGAGAAATGACAGTTAGGTAGATTTGGTTTCCCAAGTCCTTTCACCAAGCTAAAGAATATAGCTGTGGTGAAATACAACTCAGCAAAAAAAGCTGTGGACTGGCTCCGTATCGTCCCTGGCCACATTCACCTGTCCAAATGTTTGTGGTTAGGCTGTCCTTCCAAGTAAGTGCACTGGGGAGGGCAAGGGTTATGTTGTGGGATTCGTGCTTGTAGAAGGCGGAGATGACACCGGGAGAAACAGTGGCGGCTGGGGACCGAGTATGGACACCCGGTCGCCGCCGCCAAAAAATTGTGGACAGCTTCCACCTCCATGAGCCTGAAAGGCTACATTTCAAGTGCAAGCAGCTGTCAAAAATTTGTCAGTATAGTATTGCAGCCTGTGGGTTGGTGGGTGGCAGGCTTCATACTTGCGCTTGCATTCCAAGGAATGGGGTAAGGACAACTGAACGCTGCACTGGGACAATGACGTGGGCGGTGATTGTTGCAAGTCTGCATCGACAGGTGCATGGCAGGAGACATCTTCGCATGCGCCAAGGATCACTTATGATGGGCACACTTTTAGGCAGTGACCTGGGAGTCAGAGATGCTTCCAGAGGTCTTCCCCATGCTGTTCCCATGTCTTTTCAGAACTGTATGCATGTGTCTGATGATGTGTCACACACCACATGGCCAGATAAGGTTGTAAAATGTTAAAATAACATTTCCTGGTGAATGCATTTGTCTTGGTTGAAAGCAAAAACGCATCAACAACGCTATGTGTGAACATAGCCCAAGGTGTGGAGGAGTATTTTTGGTTTTGGTTATTTATTTTGCCTTATATACAAGTCTTTACCCTGGAAAGGATGTTCCTTAACATATTTCCCAGGAAAATCCATTTTAGTTTCGTTTTTGTATGTTTTATTGTGAGTCCGTAAAAGTGGCGTAATACTCTGACAACGTTGTTGACAGCAGTGATCTGGGAGTCAGAGATGCTTCCAGGGGTCTTCCCCATGCTGTTCCCATGCAGTTCCCATGTAATTTGAGCACTGTTCCCATCGATTTGGGCACTTTTTAGACCCTCTGCAGACCGCCGGGGGGAGCCCCATGAAAAATGCTCGAGTTTTCCATAGACTTACATTGGGCTTGTTGCTCGGGTCGAGCACCCGAGTATTCCAATGTGCTCGCCTGAGCAACGAGTACCCAAGCATTTTGGTGCTCGATCAGCACTATTAAAGGCATAAAAATGAAATTTTTAAAAAATTGTGAAATTATCCCAAATTTTGCCAAATTTCCATTTTTTTCTCAAATAAACGCAAGTCTTATCAAATTTTTTTACCACTATTATGAAGTTCAATATGTCACAAAAAAACAATCTCAGATCTCAAAATCAGCGGGATCCTTTCAAGCGTACCAGAGTTATTACCTCATAAAGTGACAGTGGTCAAATTTAAAAAATGAGGCCTGGTCACTAACCTACAAAGTGGCTCGGTCCTTAAGGGGTTAAATGGTTTTTCCCACGAACAAAGTTAATTTTAATCAACATTTTAATCAATAGATCTTCGATTAATAATAAGTTCCACATTTGGATGTGTAACACCTGCACATGGAACTTTTAGGGCAGCTACCGGTATACTGGAACTTACAGCCACTAAGAAGAGCTTTGCAGCTGCTGTTAAACAGGGACCTACAGACATTAACTGTTTTTCCCTTGAGCTGCAGTGGACTACAATTCCCAGGGACCCTTGTTTCAGTCAGATGACACAGCCTGGAAGGATAGAAGGAGAGAGAGTGGATTGGAGGGACTTGGGGGAGGGAGCTGGGCAGGAAGTGATAGTGAAAGTTCAGAGGAGAAGGAGAGTGGCAGCTTGCTGTGAAAGATGGAGCGGTGTGGATCTGCATTCCTCTATGCTGCAGAGTGTGGCGGCCCCCCTGAGATACCCGCGCTGCTGGAGAGAGCGCAGTCCTGTCACCCTCGGAAGCAAGTTACATCAAGGACTCGGAGAGTTCTGCCGGCACTCCCACTGTATAAAGGCCTGAATCCTGCCGCCCCCAGCTGGTGTCCAGAGACCCATCCGACTGTTTGAGACACACAGTGAGTGCCCTTCTGAGACTTGTGGTTCTACCAGCGCTATTTACAGTGAGTACACTACAACCCAGACTATTGACATTAATATTCATCTAAGTGCACCAACGGTTCTAATTTGCGCACCAACATCCGCGGCAACTGGGCCCCAACGTTTGGACTGAGTTAATACAAAAAGAGAAAACCTGCTACGTTATATTTGCAGGGTCGGAGTAGAAGTAGATTGTGATGTGTATATGACTTTTATAGAGCACTGTTACTTGTATTGTATGTTATTCCTTTACACCCACCTTAATTCTGCTGCATAGTAATAAACCTGTTAAACGGTTTTACTCCTGTTCCATGTGTGTGTACTGAGCTGTGGCAGGGGCTTCCCGAATCAGCCCCTGGCAGAAGATAACCGTCCTTCTACAGTCCCAGAAAGAGAGCTCCAATCAAGATTTGAGTGGAGGCACTGCGCCCTAGAGAGGTGAGACCCCCCATAACACCCAGTGTACCCTGGTAGCCCTAAAGGGGTGTTACAGATGTGTTTAAAAAAAATGTTCTTTTGCTGAGATAATCTTAGAAATGTGCCCCTGCTGTGTACTGTGTAATGGCTGTGTCAGGAACATGGTCTGATCATACCTCCTGGGCACGGGGAGGAAGCAAAAGAGAGTGTATAGCCATTACTGCACACATCACAGCTGTGAAATATTTTGCCTCACAAAAATAATTATTTGCAATCCCACGCTGTCCTGGCCCTATACTTTCTTTTGCATCCTCCCCTGCCCAGGAGATGTGGTATGATCAGACCATGTTCCTGCACAGTCAGACACAGCCATTACACAGTACACAGCAGGGGCACATTTATAAGATTATCTCAGCACAGGAACATTTTATTTAAACACATCCAATTGGGAAACTTATTTTTATTCCAAGATCTGTTAATTACTTTGTTCATGGGAAAACCCCTTTAAGATGAAGTATGTGAAACTAAATATCAGAAATTTCTATTTTTCTTATCCCTATTTGGGCTACATTGGATTTGATACACTATGTTAGACCAACATAGGATCTAGTTGGTTAATAACCTAATCAAAGGTGGATGTTGTAGAACAGTGGTTTTGTTTAATTGTTTTTAATAAAGTATTTTTGTTTTTTCTAACACTATATTATAGCATTAGTAACGGAGGTATCTGAAAGACAACTTTAAATTATTCTCGCTGGAGCTTAGTGTCAGCCAGCGTTGTTTTGTCGCCTCAAAAATTGACACCCATTCTCTATTAATTCACTGCCTAATGCACTAGGGAAATTGGGAAATAGTTGGTTACCCCCAGAAACAGACCATCTAATGCCGGGGACGGCTGCAAGCCATTATTTTTAGATTAGGAAGTATACAGCATCTACGGACCTTACCATCCAGAGAGGATCAGTTTGCTGGTGTTGGTTTTGCATTGACTGGTTGTGAAAATGTGCAGACCCACATAACAAAAAAGTGTAAATAAAAAAATTAGTTGGTTTCACATATCGTATCGACATCTTATCCTGCGTTAGCTGGAAAACGTAACCAGGGACTAGAGATGAGCGTTGTTCGACTCGAACTGTTCGCCAATCTCAAATTCGAGCTGTTTTGGGCAGTGTTCGAGCCGTTCGGCGAACACGAACGATTTGAAAAAAAATCGGCTGTTCGAGGTTATGTTCGATAACTGTTCGTGCACCAAAATCATAACTGGATTTTTTCTCAGTAATGCTGAAAATTAATGTTAATACGCAGTTTGAGTGTACAGCGGGGCAGGGGGGAGGGGCAGGGGATGGATCTCTGCAGCAATAATGAAGATCTCCATTTTTTTTCTCTTTCCCGCATTTACAGTGGGGAGGTGCAGTCTGTCAGCCTATCAGCAGCGCACACACGGAGCGAAGTGCTTTTTTTCACACAAGCAAGGGCATGTGTCATTGGCAGTATATGTCACATGTCCTTGCCCTATAAGACCCAGCCATTTTCCCCATCGCCACCATTTTCTCACTGCTGCAGCTGCGTGTTAGACGGCACCGCTGTTGCTGTGTGCGCTATACCTTGTTAATTTCAAGCCAATTTTCGCACAAATCTACAGATAGCTTGGGAGTAGGGAAGAGTTGTGATTGCAGTCCTTTTAAGGACTAGGTTACATCATTTCCTATGACTTTTATCAGGCAGGTCTGTGCTCTTAAATAGATAGGTTGGGAGTAAAGAGTAAGTTGGGAGTAAAGACTAATTGTAATTGCAGTCCTTTTCAGGACTAAGTTACATCAGTTCCTATCAGTTTTTGCCAGGCAGGTCTGTGCCAGTGCTGTGCAAGTTTTTTTTAACAGCATTTGGCTAAATCTAGCAAAGCAAATCCTTTTTGGCCTATTGCAGAGTGTGTTAGTCAGTGGAGTAGCCTATCTGTGTTGCAAGCTACACCACCTGTGTATAGAATACCAATTTTTTTACTGCACCTAGTGAAGTAAAACCTTTTGGGGATAGCATCATTCTATTAGTCCATCTATACTATACTGCATCTAGCTCTGAAAAAATATTTCGGCTTCTAGCAGTGTGTGGGACTTGGTCTATTAGTCCATCTATACTAACCTCCACCAGGTTGCAAATTAAAAATGATTTTTATCTGCATCTAGCTCTGAAAAAATATTTTGGCTTCTAGCAGTGTGTGGGACTTGTTCTAATAGTCCATCTATACTAACCTCCATCAGGTTGCAAATTCAATATAATTTTTTTCTGCATCTAGCTCTGAAAAAATATTTGGGCTTGTAGCAGTGTGTGGGACTTGTTCTATTAGTCCATCTATACTGACCTCCATCAGGTTGCAAATTCAATATATTTTTTTTCTGCATCTAGCTCTGAAAAAATATTTTGGCTTCTAGCAGTGTGTGGGACTTGTTCTATTAGTCCATCTATACTAACCTCCATCAGGTTGCAAATTCAATATAATTTTTTTCTGCATCTAGCTCTGAAAAAATATTTTGGCTTCTAGCAGTGTGTGGGACTTGTTCTATTAGTCCATCTATACTGACCTCCATCAGGTTGCAAATTCAATATAATTTTTATCTGCATCTAGCTCTGAAAAAATATTTCGACTTCTAGCAGTGTGTGGGACTTGTTCTATTAGTCCATCTATACTAACCTCCATCAGGTTGCAAATTCAATACAATTTTTTTCTGCATCTAACTCTGAAAAAATATTTTGGCTTCTAGCAGTGTGTGGGACTTGGTCTATTAGTCCATCTATACTAACCTCCACCAGGTTGCAAATTAAAAATAATTTTTTTCTGCATCTAGCTCTGAAAAAATATTTCGGCTTGTAGCAGTGTGTGGTACTCATTGTATTAGGCCATCTATACCAAGCTCCACCAGCTTTGAAATTAATAATAATTTTTAGCTGCATCTAGCCCTGAAAATAATTTTTCTTCCCAATAGTGGTAGCAATAGAAATATGGGGCGCGCGCCTGGCTAACAAAAATATACGCTTCATAACAAAAAACACCAGCCTAGCGCATTGCATTAATAAGATGGCATCATCGTCTCTCCCAGTGCTAGGCCTACTACGCCGGCTAGCATTCCTGTGCCTAAAACACAATGTATGGGTCCGCGCTAGCCACTATGCTGAGGGGTGTAAAGCTGCTGCTAACGCTTTATAACAATTCAATTGGCAGATTTTCACAGAGCTCTTCCCCAACGCCCACCCATCGGGCAGCAGTTGCCCACCCTCCCTATGGGATCTAGTGGCGAATAGTTGATGCCATTAATCAGAGCGTCAGTTGCCCCGTCGACGTGGCAAGCATACGGTAAGGCATGGGAAGAGTGGACACGACTAGTAGCAGGCAGACGGGTTGACCACTGTGAACAAGCCACCATAGAATTTCTCCACCAGCTAATGATGAGGGGCATATCAGGGGCATCAGCGCAGCGGTGGCTGACCGGAGTAGCATTTCACTTCCAACTACTGAATTGGGGAGATGTGACAGATTCATCATCAGACAATGCATAAAAGGGTGGAAAAGGGGTCAGCCAAGTCAGGAGTGTAGACGTCCCGTCCCGTGTCACTAAAAATGATTTCTCACATCATATCCCTAACACCATTAACATGACACTCACAATTTGAAGCAACACTACTGTCTACTGCATTTGTGATCGCCTTCTTCGGGGCGCTATGCATAAGCGAATTAGTCCCTCAATCCAAAATTACCACCAGTGGAGGCTTATTACACCAGGACGTAGTCATAGCCAATAATGCAATACGTCTACGCATACGCCAATCGAAAACGGTTCCAGCGGGCAGGGGCACTTGGGTACTTCTACAACACACAAACGGTACACTGAATCGGGTAACAATAGTAAAAACATATATAACCATCAGATCACAAAGTAATTTCTTCCTATCACACATTGATGGAACGCCATTATCAAGATACCAGTTCCAAGCTATATTTAATAAATGCATAACATCGGCAGGGAACCACCCCAAAGATTACGGGACACACTCATTCCTCATAGGCGCAGCCACGGAAGCAGCAAGAGCAGGACTGTCAGAAACGGAAGTTCAGAGGATAGGGAGATGGCGATCCACGTGTTTGGAGAGATACATAAGACCGGACTTATCCTAACGTGGTTTGTTTCTTTTACATGTGACGCTAAGCCAACAGTGTGGGTGATAGGCCACTCGTATATATATTGGGCAGAAAAAAGGGCGAAAGTCCGCCCAGGCGGGAGGAAATTAGAGTTTTATAACACATATTTCAACTGGAGAGGTATTAGAGGTCTGCTATGGCCACAGGTACTAATGGAGGTAATCAAGGTAGGGAGAGAGGCAAGAGGTCTGGTCATCTTAGTTATACAGGCTGGGGGAAACGACCTAGGTCATCACAAGAGCGCATAACTAATGGCAATAATAAAACTAGACACTGAGCGCTTCAGAGAACAAGTGTTAAGAGTGATGGGTGGGGGTCAGAGTCCTGCATACGAGTACGCAGGATCCTCCGTGGCCTGGAAATAGAAAGGACATGTTGGAGAGTTACAATTGTTGGCCAACTTGCCGGAGTGGAGACCCAGGGCATGCTGCAACAAGCTGAATTATTTTAGAAATAAAATGTCTTTCTAATGGTATGAGTATAAAGAGTTAATAAAGCTGTGACCGATCCTCACCCATCCAGTTGTAAGAGTTACATTATTGTATTGTCAAGGAAAGGGGGGCGGTAGGGGGGCTGAGCATCTGGGTTTGGTTGGGGGTCCCCACAGTCTGCCTAGGCTAGATGCATTTAAAAATTCTTATTAGATACACAGGCGGTGCAGCTTGCTTCGCAGCTGGGCTACTACGCCCAAAGTATTGCCTAGGCTAGATGCAGTTAAAAATTCTACACTGACTAGCAGACACTGAAGCTTTGGAGAAGACCTCTGAGTAAACAGCTCTTCACACTCAACCATCTGTGTTACCCCAAGCCATAGTGTATGTAGTTTCTTACAGTAAAAAGGGGGGGGAGCGACCCAACCCACCTGGAATTGACGATGCCAACGTCACGTAAGACACAGCAAGGGGACTCCAAAAAGAGTCTCCATTTTTTCCCAAAATTGTGGCACAGACACCACTTAACCCTAGAACGCATACCTAGGGACTCGTAGGCCCGCCCTGTTAATTGTTTTCTATTTTCTGCAAGATTACTTTAGTTAGAATTTTGAAACTCTAGGTATTCTTCATGTATATAATTGTTTGTCATTTGAGTTTCAGTTATTCCATGTTATTTGCACACGGGCCTAAAAGGTCCCAGGTATGTGAAAGTGTAGATTTTTATGGTCATTCGTCCTAGGGTTAAGTGGCAACAATTGCCCCACAGTTGCTTAAAACGGTTGGTGAGGTGATTTTACGAAATCCTAAAGCTTTTAGTCTCCCCAGGATGACACAGGGGTAGAAAAGTCCTTGCGAATCCATGATTTGTTCATCTTTATGAACCTGAGTCTGTCTACATTCTCAGTGGACAGCCGCGTGCGCTTATCTGTCAGCACACCACCAGCAGCGCTGAACACACGGTCAGAGAGAACGTTGGCTGCAGGGCATGACAAGATCTCCAAGGCATGAGTGGCGAGCTCCGGCCATTTTTCCAGATTGGAATCCCAAAATGAGCAAGTCATGACACAGTCATGGCTTCGATGTTCACTTGGAGATACTCCTGTACCATCTTCTCTAGGCGTTGACTATGTGTCAGACTTCTTGTCTCCTGTGGCCTTGCAAAGGATGGTCTAAAAAAGTGGTGAAACGATTCCACAAAATTGCTGTTACCAGCAGATACTGTGTTACTGTTACGGTTTGAGTGATGAAGACTCGACAGTCCCACGGTTGGCAAGTTAGAACTGTGAGATTCACTACGTGCACCACTGGTGTTTTGTGGAAAAGCACATGTAAGATTCTGCAACAGCGTCTGCAGATACTCCTGCATGCGTAAATCCCTTTTTATGGCAGGAATTATTTCGGCAAATTTACTTTTGTACCGGGGATCTAAGAGTGTGGCAACCCAGTAGTCGGGATTACTTCGAATTCTGACAATCCGAAGGTCATGTTGCAGGTAGTGCAGCAAGAAGGCACTCATGTGTCTTGCGCATCCAGGAGGACCAAGTCCTTGTTGTGTTGGTAGCGAAGCAAGAATCATGCTTCCTTCCTCTGCCCTCTCCCCCCAACCTCGCACAACAGAAATGTGATCAAGGTCTCCCTCATCTGATGAGCCTTCCATGCCCATCGCCAGTTCGTCCTCCACTTCTTCCTCGGCTCCTGCACCTTCCTCAACAGTTTGGCTGCTACCATGCGCCCTGGTTAATCCCTCTCCCCCACCCTCCCATGCCTGCCGCCTTGGTGCTGCCGACCGTCTGGACCTTGGAGATGTTATCCCTTAAGCATACCACTCCTCCTCTACTTCCTCCACCTCCTCTTGTCCCACCACCTGACTCTGAATTCTGTTTAATGTGTGCTCCAGCATGTAAATCACCGGAATAGTCATGCTGATAATGGCATTGTCGTCAGCACTAAACATCTTCGTCGCCATTTCAAAACTGTGCAGAAGGGTGTGTGGCGCCCCTGAGGGTTCAGTCACCACAGAGTTACTGCATCTCACCCAGAGGTGTGGTATCTCACCCTCAGGTAAGGAAGGCGTATGGCTCGGGACCCTAACACCTGCATCCAACACATACCCGCAGTGGGGGTAGGGCGAGATTACTCCTAAGGGAGAGCACAGTCCCAGCTCCCTAGCTGGCGGGAGGGTCCTATGTAGTGGGTGCTTAGGGGAGCAGCTTAGGGGAGCACATGACAGGGAGAGTATAAATAGGAAGCCATCTTAGAAAGAGCAAGCCAGTCAGAGGAGGAAAAGTGACAGGAGCAGAGGCTCTGCATGAACTCAGCTCCGGAGGCGGGCCTAGCCTGGGAGGCCCAGGACTGAAGGAGAGAAGAGAGGAGTGGGAGCAGGAAGGCTCCAGGAACCGAAGGGACCCTAGGGGTAAGGGCCGTGCAGAAGGCCACCCGTACTCCCGCTGCTACCAGGAGGTAGAGGGGTCAGGCCAGGTAAGGGGAACCGGTCCCTCAACTAGCGGCGAAACAGCAAGGCTCAACTAGAAACCGGAGGCTGCAGCATTTCATGTACTGCAGGCCAAAGTCCACACCAGTCTCACTAAGAAGGTAGCCACATAGGACCCAGGGGACGGAACACACGTCGCCCACCAAGGCCCGAGGATACCGGATAGAAGTGTCACTGGGTGTGAGGTGCAGGGAGAAGGCCAGAGAAAGGACACACAGAAGGGAGTCCTGCTAAGTACTCCAGAGCTATCTGGGGGTGGACTGAGCCTGTCACTGAGTACGCACAGCACGACGGGGGAGATTGCTCTGGTACCTGTAATCTGGACTGCAACAACTGTGAGTAAAGATCTTGGGACTGCATCACATGGACTCTGTGTTCATTACTGACTCCCTGCACTACAACCACCATCATCCACCCACACTGCCCTGAAGCTACACTCTTCCTGTGGGGAGTAATAATACCATTGCTGCAAAACCACCAGCTTCAGAGGAGTGTTCCGCAGCGGCGGCCCCTTTTGCCGCACTCCAGAGGTGGCGTAGTCGGACATTATAAAACCCATATATACAAATTACCCTTGGATTGACTGCCCTGGGTCACGGACCGGGTCACCGCCACAGTGACTACAATCCCCAGCGTCTACCGGCCCGGCTCCGGGCACCCCACGGCCCAGGGGGCGCGTCAACTTCATAGGTCCCTGATCTGAGACCACTCCTGCAGCGTGATTTGCCCCACCTCTGGATCCCGTTAGCCCAGGCTGTACGTCAGAACGTATTGCACCAGGGCTTGTCGGTGCTGCCACAGTCGCTGCAACATGTGCAGAGTTGAATTTCACCGTGTCGGCACATCATTTCAGCCGGTGAACTGGCAGGCCCAACGACTTCTGTAGAGATGTAAGTCGTTGAGCTGCGGGATGCGAACGGCTGAAGTGAGCACACAGCGACAGTGTCGTCTGCAGAAGGCCATCTAGTCCGGGATAGTGGGCTAAAAATTGCTGGACAACCAGGTTCAACACGTGAGCCATACAAGGCACGTGTGTGACATTGCCCCAGCGAAGGGCAGCACCCAGGTTTGCAGCATTGTCGCACACGGCCTTCCCTGGTTGCAGGTCCAGTGGAGACAACCATTCATGAAACTGGGTCTCCAGAGCTGACCACAACTCCTCAGCTGTGTGACTCACATTTCCCAGACATTTCAAAGTAAACACTGATGCCGTTGAGCCCTGCTGCCAGCATAGTAAGGAGGTGTGCAGGATTCTTTCTGCGCAGTTAGAAAGCAGGTGGCATTACCAGACAGGCTTTGGGTGCAGGTGGAGGACCGAGAGGAGGTTGAGGAGGCAGAAGCAGTGGAGGAACTTTGAGATAAAGAGGATTGACGCACAACTCGTGGGGACGGTAAGACTTAGACAGCAGCCCCTTGTCCTGGTGTCACCATAGTTACCCAGTGCCCAGTCAGCGACATGTAACGCCCCTGTCCATGCCTACTCGTCCAAGTGTCTGTGGTGAAATGCACCCTGTCACACACAGTGTTTCTCAAAGAAGCGGTGATGTTGTGTGCGACATGCTGGTGGAGAGCAGGCACACCTTTCTTTGAGAAGTAGTGCCGACTGGGCATCTGGTACTGGGGCACTGCGACGGACATAAGGTCTCGAAACTCCTCTGTGTCCTCCAGGCGGAAAGGCAGCATTTCTGTAGCCAACAGCTTGCAGATGGTGAAATTCAACCTCTTAGCTTTGTCATGGCTAGGAGGAAATGCTCTTTTACTTTTCCACATCTGAGGGACCGAGGGCTGGCTGTTGTGCTTAGACGGGGTTGAGTAGGATGTCCCCGGCAAACTGCCAGTCTGTGAGGAAGATGCAGGCGGACATGTTAGGTTGCCTTGATCCAAAGGTGGTGCTCTCGATGTCAGAGAGCGCTCAACAGCAGCAGGTGTTTCCACTTCCCAATGAACTGACGACCTGCCAATCACACTGGCTGTTGCGGGTAAAGAGGTGGCAGGTCTGCGTCCAAAAACATGTGTGACTGCTGTCCCCCCAGTCACAGAGGATGAAGAGGCTGCGGATGCACAAGATGGGGCAGACAGTGGTTGGCCCGGCCCGCTAGGCCGCATTGTAGCACAGTGAGCTTCCCACTGCAACTTATGCTTCATATCCATGTGACAGTACATGCATGAAGTACTTAAACTATGGATTTTTTGGCCTCTACTTAGCTTTTGGTGATAAATATTACAGATAACACGAGTTGGGTCATCCTTATCGATCTGAAAAAATGCCCAGGCTATGCAAGGCTTAGAGCCCATGCGACCTGAAGAGCCACTACGACTTGTGGTCAGAGGCAGAGTTGTGGTTGAGGATGCAGTTGTTGACATGCTTCCAGTACTCCGTCTCTGTCCAGGAAGGCGCAACCTAACCTCATCATCAATAGCATCTGTGACAGATCCTAGAAGAGTGCATTGATGGAACCCTCCACAAGAGGCCCCCATAAACATTCACACATCTCCACCTTCCACCTCAGACCACCAGAGGGAGCCCATTAGGGATATAAATAGGGAAGGTGGAGCTAGGCAGTTCAGTTCCTCTGAAGAGTTCCTGCAGTAGAGAAGCCTAAGAGAGGTCAGTCTGCAGTGGAGCTCAGTCTAGTCTAGAGAACTCAGTTAATAGTTCAGCAGTGGAGCACGAGGCTCCTGCTAGCTAGATTCAGGGAGCCCAGTTAGAGCTTAAGGTGTGCCGGCGCCATAAGATTGGTGAAGCGCGGCAAGCTGCCGTTAGTGTGTATAGCCTAGTGAGGGCCCGAGTAGGCCGAAGGCGAGTGGCGAGTTAGTACATAAGGGGCAGAGGAGCTTATCCAGCTCACCCCGAAGCATTTACCGGACACCGGATCCGAGCTTACCGGGATCTCTATGACCCAGTAAGGCATAACTGGAATCCCTGGAGAACTACAAGTCCCAGGATCGCTAAGGTGCTGATACGTAACAGAGCCAGGAGACGCTTAGGCCCCGCATACTGGGAGCGTGAGCTCCAAGAGAAGGCCCTACCACAAGGTCAGCCAGCGCAGGACAGAGACAAAGTTAGGCCTAGCTCCAGGCAGGTCAGAAACTTACTACGCAGAGGCAAGAAACAGGAGGCCCTACACCCGCTCATTGGGGAGGATCCTGATATGCACCCTTCACCCTACAGTGCTCCGGGCTGTGCCTGAATTTCCACCAGTAAAAGGTACTGAAGTGACTACCGTGTCCGTTCCCGTTCTTGCTCTGACCCAGCTGGGTCTTGCCTGTCCTGCATTCTCCCTGCATACGCTGCCCTGAGACCTAGCTCCACCTGTGGGGAGCTATACCATCGAGCTGCCTTATGAGGGGCCTCAGTGGACTGCTGCAGCGCTTGTGCTTCGCACCAGATACCACAGGTGGCGTCACGAACTCTTATAAAATTAACAATTATCCACCCTTTTAAAGAGTGACCCCAGGGTACGGGCCAGGGAGCCGACCACTGTGACATCCCCAAGGCCAGGCAAAGGCCCGGGTACCGAGTCATCCCCATCCCCTGGGCTAGTCACATCCTCCTCCACTTCCTCTGCTGACCTCATCGACTAGCTGACTGTGGGTTGACAGTAAGTGGGATCTCCAACTTCGTCATCATCACCCTGTGTGTTCTCACACCTGTCGTCCTCAAAGCCAACCTCTTCCTGCCCTGACCGAAAAGTCAAGTTGTCACTCCAATCAGGTATTTGAGTCTCATCATCGTCTTCATCATTGTCTCCACCAACAGGAGTTACAGTTTGGGAACGAGGGTCTACATTATGCTCAGAACCTTCTTCATCTGGTCCTGGATCCGACTTATAAAGATTCTGGGCATCAGTGCAGATCATTTCCTCGTCTGGATTAACAGAAGCTCTGGAGCAGACCTCCGTTTCCCAGGCTATAGTATGAGTAAACAGCTGTGCAGACTCAACCATCTGTGTTACCCCATACTCAGACGGGCAGCTGGAGACTTGGGAGCTGTGAGGAAGCAAGTGCGATTGGGGTGACACCTCTGAGGACTGGAGTATTTGTGATGTTGAAGTTGAGGTGGAGGAGAGCCCACTTGAAGGAGCACTTGATATCCGTTGAAGCACCTGCTGTTTTTGTGCCTCATCTGGAATTTGTAGCGATGGGCGTGTCTGTAAGAAAGGGATCGTATCACATTGTCCACGAAAAGAAGTCGACATCTTAGTTTGGCTGGAAGATGGTATTTCTTCTGCAGATGTTACTCCCCCCCCACCGCGGGGGGGGGCTCGACCCACCAGCGGACAGGCACCAGTATTGGGAGAGGGGGGCTGGCCGTCAGGGTCCACCGCGGCTCTGGCACAAACCCGGCGACACGGAGGTGGCACGGGCAGGAACGGACTGGCCGTGTCGGCTTCGCACTTTTTTGGTTTTAGAAGGGCATGACATGCCTATATCTGTGTCTCCCCCTCCTTTAACTCCTCCACCTCTTTTCTTTTCGCATGACTATATGTACTTGTCACTTTTCCATATGTTAGTTATGTCTTCTGAGCAGTTTGTCAGCTTTTGGACACCTTTGAAGGTGTTTTCTATGTGTTTCTATGTGTTTTTGTTTGCCTGCCATTGGTTTTAACGGTGTTCGTCGAACAGTTCGACGAACAGTTCGGCGAACATACGGGTGTTCGACGAGCCGAACCGAACTCGAACACTACGGGGGTGGCTCAACACTACCAGGAACTCAAGAAGGCAAGAATTACAGTACCTGCTTCAAGTCAAATGAAATAGAAATAAAAGGCCCCAGCATAGTGGATACAGACTGCTTGATTCTGCATAAATGAAGAGTTAGAGGACAAAAATAACATGGGATCCTCTCATTCTACATAACCAACCAAGGCAAAAATGACAGCAGCAAACTGATACTATCAGAATAGGAAGGTCCATGGACATTGTTCTCTTCCCACCCTAAATACAGCAGCCAGCAGTCACTCTAGAGGTGGCCTGTCACATTGAATAGTCCAATTCTGAGGGTAACCCGGCTCTTCTCAATACCCCTGTGTTTGTGCAGTTAAAGAGGTTATCCAGAATTTTTTTTACTATGGGCCTAAAAATTAACAGGCAAGTAGTTACTAACATAGGCAACTACTTGTCTGTTCTACCATGTGGCGGATCAAAGTGGTCACTGACCGCTCCTGCTGGCGATTCAGCTGTTAAATGTCAACAGAGCAGCTGTTTCTCTTCCGGGCTGCGCTGTCGACAGAGCATGACTGCCAAAATCATGCTGATTGACAACTGACTGACCGCAGTTAAGCGGCAGGGAGCTGACTGTCAATCAGCATGATGTCGGCAGTCGGGCCATGTCAGCAGAGCAGGGTGGAAGAGAAAGAGCTACTCTGTTGATGTGATGTCAGCGGAAACCTCAGAATTGCAATGCAGGAGTGGTCAGAGACCACTCTGTGCTGACAGATGTCAGCACTGGGCACAAACAGACAGGTAGTTAGCAACTACCTGCCTGTCAGCTCTTAGGCACATTGTTAAAATATAAAATAGAAGGGGGAACAGCCCTTGGATGACAAAAAACAACTCTGGCAGATACCCAGTGAAAGTAGTGGAAAGTTGTCTGTCAGGTACATTACTAATGCTAAAAAATAAAAATATTTAAAAAAAACATTCCTGGCACCACTCCTGTTTGATCATTTTATTAAAAACATGGATCCTATGTCAGTCCAATGTAGTCCATCAAATGCAAGTGTTGGGGAGTCTTTATTCAAATAAAGTGTTTTTTTCTGTGTGTGTTTTTATTTTTTATTACTGGCTTAGTAATGGGGGTGTCTGATAGACACCTCTCCATTACTAACCCCAGGAGTTGATGGAAGCTGTGGTTTTTGACAAATCACAGCTGTCATCAACCCCAACTACCATTATCCCGATTGCCACTGCAAGAGGGCAACCGGGTAGAGCCGGGAAAAGTGCCAGAAGTGGCGCATCTAATGTGATGATCTAATTCTGGGGTGGCTGCGGGCTTGTATTTTTAGACTGGGAAGGGCCCAATAATTATGGACCTTCCCAGCCTGATGATATAAACCCGCAGCTGTCTGCTTCACCTTGGCTGGTTATCAAAAATAAGTGGGACTCCATGTCGTTTTTTTCATTTATTTATTTATTAGGTCTATCCATGTACAGTAAAATACGCACGCACGGCACTAATATACACTACCGTTCAAAAGTTTGGGGTCATTTAGAAATTTAATTGTTTTTGAAAGAAAATCACATTTTTTTTCACTGAAGCTAACATTAAATGAATCAGAAATACACTCTATACATTGTTAATGTAGTAAATGACTATTCTAGCTGCAAACGTCATGTTTTTTTGCAATATCTACGTAGGTGTATAGAGGCCCATTTCCAACAACCACCACTCCAGTGTTTTGATGGTACATTGTGCTTTCTAACTGTGTAAGAAGGCTAATGGATGTTTAGAAAACCCTTGCACAAGTATGTTAGCCCAGATGAAAACTTTTTGGCTGATTTGAGAATCTATAAAATTGACCTTCCTTTGAGCTAGTTGAGAATCTGGAGCATTACATTTGTTTGTTCTATCAAACTCTCAAAATGGCCAGAAAAAGAGAACTTTCATGTGAAACGTGACAGTCTATTCTTGTTCTTAGAAGTGAAAGCTATTCCGTGCGAGAAATTGCCAAAAAACTGAAGATTTCCTACAATGGTGTGTACTACTCCCTTCAGAGGAGAGCACAAACAGGCTCTAACCAGAGTAGAAAGAGAAGTGGGAGGCCCCGCTGCACAACTGAGCAACAAGACAAGTACATTAGAGTCTCTAGTTTGAGAAATAGACGCCTCACAGCTCCTCAACTGGCAGCTTCATTAAATAGTACACGCAAAACGCCAGTGTCAACGTTTACAGTGAAGAGGCGACTCTCGGATTCTGGCCTTCAGGGCAAAGTGGCAAAGAAAAAGCAATATCTGAGACTGGCTAATAAAAGGAAAAGATTAATATGGGCAAAAGAACACAGACATTGGACAGAGGAAGATTGGAGAAAAGTTTTATGGACAGACGAATCAAAGTTTGAGGTGTTTGGATCAGACAGAAGAACATTTGTGAGACGCAGAACAACTGAAAAGATGCTGGAAGAGTGCATGACGCCATCTGTCAAGCATGGTGGAGGTAATGTGATGGTCTGGGGTTGCTTTGGTGCTGGTAAAGTGGGACATTTGTACAAGGTAAATGGGATTTTGAATAAGGAAGGCTATCACTCCATTTTGCAATGCCATGCCATACCCTGTGGGCAGCGCTTGATTGGAGCCAATTTCATCTTACAACAGGACAATGACCCAAAGCATACCTCCAAATTATGCATGAACTATTTAGGGAAGAAGCAGGCAGCTGGTATTGTATTTGTAATGGAGTGGCCAGCGCAGTCACCAGATCTCAACCCCATTGAGCTGTTGTGGGAGCAGCTTGACTGTGTGGTACGCAAAAAGTGCCCATCAAGCCAATCCAACTTGTGGGAGGGGCTTCAGGAAGCATGGGGGGAAATTTCTCAAGATTACCTCAGCAAATTAACAGCTAGAATGCCAAATGTCTGCAATGCTGTAACTGCTGCAAAGGGAGCATTCTTTGATGAAAGCAAAGTTTAAAAGAGAAAATTATTCTTTCAAATAAAAATCATTATTTCTAACCTTGTCAATGTCTGGTCTATATTTTCTATTCATTTTGCAACTCATTTGATAAATAAAAGTATGAGTTTATGGAAAACACAAAATTGTCTGGGTGACCCCAAACTTTTGAACGGTAGTGTATATCTCACGGATATCAATCTATCTATCTATCTCCTTAACACAGTTTAGATCAAATGTCCATGCAAACGGCATGGATTTATATAGTGTGACCTGAGAGAATGGTTAAAAATAAAAAAAATAAACCTATACTTACCTTCTGATGGCCCCCGAGTCTTGCTGCGCTCCTGTGCTGGCTGCCCACAGATCGCGGTACGCTGTACTGAAAGACCTGCCGTCACATGACTGTGACGTCAGCGCAGGTCCTTCAGTCCTGCGCGATCTGTCGACAAGCACAGAGAAGGAATCCGGGGGCCGTCGGAAGGTGAATATAATCTTTATTTTTTATTTTATTCTTTTTTTTACAGCTTTTTATGGTACCTGGGTGTGGAGGAGAGTCTTCTCTTCTCCACACTCGGGTACCATCCGCACATTAGAACGCGCCAATTACGCAAGTACAGATGCAGTCTTGCGGAATTTCTCGCGTTCTAATGCAAGTCAATGGTGGCGAAAACGCAGCGCTTCGGCAAAATTAATGGACTTGCTGCGGATTTTTGAGCGCAGCATAAATGCTGCGGAAAAATACGCAGCATGGGCATTGAAAGTGCGGAATTGCATTGGAGACCATGGGGGAAGGTTTACCAAGCGTTTCCCAAGCGTTTACGCTGCAGAAATTCCGCAGCGTAAGCGCTTGAAAAACGCATCGTGGGCACACAGCCTTAGGCTAGAATTACTGTCTCTAAAGATGCATTCACACATTCTTGTGAAATGTCCGTATACTGACAAATTTTTTTTATCAGACAGCACATAGACCCTTTGAGTAGAATGGGTCTGTTAAGATATCCATTAAAATTGCGGATCTGAGAGTGAGATCTTTGAAACTCAGATCATGTCCTATTTTGATCCAATACTCTATGGGGCTGAGTGCTGTCTGATAAAAAATATAGTAATAACATTCATAGTGATAGCCTATAGGTCTAAGAAATGAAAACAGAATCAATCTGCTCACAACACATTCAAATTGTGATATGGTCAAGGCAGAGTCCTATATAAAAAAACAAACAAAAACCAGTGAATATCATATAAGATGAACAGTAGCGTTGACTTTTATTTTCTTCAAACAACAGTAGCAACTCTGGTGAGAGAAGCTAACTGGCTGCATTAAGCCACTGAATGCACTATTATGCTTGGTATTCACTCCCGTGATGCAGAAAATTGAATATTCTAGAACAGGGATGGGCAATTAATGTTTCCGAGGGGCCACATGAGAGACCGAGACTGCTATGGAGGGCCGAAGCAATAGATTGAAATTAATTCTGCTCAGTATTGCTATTAACATATTCATTATTAGCGGTTAATCAAAACCATATAATTTACTACTTTGTATAAAGTTTATAAATAATCCTGCTCCTGTTATTCAGCCATTGCACCTTGATCAACAGCTCCCTCCACACAGTATGATGTCCCCACAGCTCCCCAGACATTATGATGTCCCTAAAACCCTCCCACACAAAATATGATACCCCACGAATCCCCAACAGTTTGATCGACCTTACAGCCCCTCACACAGTATGATAACCCTACAGTCCTCAACACAGTATGATGCCCACCAATACAGTATGATGTCCCCACAGCCCCCCAACATAGTATGATGCTTCTACAGCCCACCAGCACAATTTGATGGCCCAACAGTTTCTCACAGTATGATGGCCCACACAGCCCCCACAGACAGTATTATGGACCTCACAGCCCCCACACAAGGAATGATTTCCCACAGTTACCCACACACAGCCCCTCCCCTCACAGACAGAATAGGGGCCACCCAGCCCCCCACACAGAATGATGACTCCCATAGACAATATGATGGTCTCCCACAGACGCCACCGGACAGTATGACGGTCCCCACAGCCCCCCTACACATGGTATGATGGTCCTCACAGCACCCCACACATGGTATGATGGTCCTCATAATGGCCTATACTCAGTATGATCACCCACAAACAGCCTCCCACCCCCCACAGTATGATGCTCTCACACATTCATCGCACAAGTTACTGATAATTAAAAATAGAGAAATACTCATCACCTTGTTCCTGTTCCCCCAGCGCTCTGCTGTGGTCTTTGTTGTGTGCACTGAGGTTCTGAACAGCAGACTCGATCTAATGACCTCATTGTATCTGTTATCTGAGACTCAGTCACTGAATGGTGTAAGGAATCTGTGGCCCCCTATTCCACCTCTATAATTACCGGTATCTGCATCCTAGGGAAAGGTAAAATTGAGATGATGGGTGGGAGAGGGTGGCTACATGGTGCTAAATGTGGGCCACTGCTTTCAGCCGTTTTGCTGTTCTGGTCTGAAGGCCGGACAGGAAAAGCCAGAGGGACTGAAGTGGCTCGGGGGCTGCACTTTGTAGCACTGCTTGATTGATATTCTAGAACAAACTTGGGCAAACATCAAAAATATAACTTACAGTTAAACAGACCCAGAACAGTGTTGTGTTCACCCCAACCCTGCACACCAATAAGTGCACGATCACCATTGAACTCTACAATACAACCTTTATACTTATAAATAGGAGGTAAGTCACTACATTACTTGGCTCTCTTTCTTAGTGTGCTTACTTAACCAAACATTTCTACCATGCCCATTCAATCCACTGACTCACAGCAGGCCTCTGAGAGGCTTATCTTCCATTACACACTAGTCAGAATTCTCTACTAGGCCACAGTGCCACGCAGACCTAGCAGGCGCAACAGGGTTAAATCTACCATCACATACACTTTCTTAGCTCTACACTTGGGTGACATCTCTGACAGCCCCAAAAGACTCTCTAGAATTGACCCTTCCCCAGGCTGACAGCATTCTCAGTCAACGCCACTTCAGCAACAGCCCACACAATGCTCTGCAATCTGTCCTTTCCTGTGACTATCCCAGCATTACTACTATAAAGCTGCAACGATTCTTCAGAACCGCTCACAGTTTGATTCTCAGTGATATCTTCCAAGCCATGTTCAGTGATATACCTTTCAGCAATGGATATGCTAACACTGGAGGTGTTCATTTCTTGCAATGAACAAGCCACTCTAACCTCCAGTGCACCATTGTACCAGCGAGGAATAAGCCATACCAGCTTCAAATTTACCAACATGCCACCAATGGACAAGAACAGGCTCATCTACTTCCAAAGTCCAGTCGCATGTATTCCTGACACCACACGCAGACCCTTCATACTGCCAAACCACTCCCTTTCATTAGCTCCTGCTGTCCCAGCTTTGCATCACCTGTGGTGCTCTTACTGACAGGCAATTGGAAACTGCACTTAAGACTACAATAATCTTGCACTCAAAGAACAATGAAGTAAAGGTGACAATGCACACTAACACTTGATGTGTTCTGACTCTGGATTTACTTGTAGAATTAAACTTTTGGAATTTAGAAACATTGATTAATATTAGTGCATTTAGCAAAAATGTATTGAACAGTTAGTTATTTATCAGATTTTTTCCCTTGGTTTTATATCCTGGGCTAATATACACATTATTTTACAGCCAACAGAATGTCTTTAAAGCAAGTTCCTCACAAAATCTCTCCTGTTAGTCAAATCACAGCCTTAGGCCTCCTTCACACGTCCTGGTGATTCCTGTACAGGAAAAAACAGTACTGGTGAGGTCCGTGTACCATCTGTATGTACATATGTGACATCCGTGTGGCATACTGTAACATACCTGGCGGCATCCTTGCATAGTGGTCCATCTCCCACTGTGCAAGAGCGCGCACTTGATCTCCAGTCCAGTTTGCTAGCCTGGCTTCCCTCCATGCTGTCTGTTTGCCTCTGTGTCTGCTGCTTAAGGGCCGCGCCCGATCACTTCCTGCTTTTTGTACCTGCTGCAGACACACCCCTTGTGCGTCCTCAGCCTGTTGCTGTCTGCCATCTGGTATTTAACCCAGCTGTTCCAATGAATCCCTGCCTGAGCATTATGTTCTGTCAGTTGGCCTTTGGTCACTGATATGCCAGGTCCCGTTTATGTTTCCTGCCTTCGGTATCAGTTCCCATGTCTGAACTGTGTCCTGTCTATTATTTTCTAGCCTGTTGTCTTCTGCCTATCCTGGAGGCTGTATTTCCAGGCCTGTGTGAACTCGCTCCTGCCTGTTCGATCCACCTTCTAGGGACCGTATACCTAGACCCGCTCCTGTATCTTGCTGCTGTGTCTGTTCTTGTCTGAATACTCTCCTAGTCTGTTTTGTTTTTCTCTATGTCCGTACTTTCCCTTTTTCTGCAGAGTCTGAACTCGTACCTAACTCCTGCTCGCTGTCACTGTACTTCCGTTTGTGAGTTTGTGGTCCACTCGCTACTTCTCTGCAAGTACCCTGTGGGTATCTGGTTCTGCCTTTCCCTTCTAGTCTGTTCTGTTTGTACAGAGCCCTGCCCACCGCGTCTGCGGTTTTCGCTCTGCCCAGCCCTGTCCACCGCGTCTGCGGTTTTCGCTCTGCCCAGCCCTGTCCACCGCGTCTGCGGTTTTCGCTCTGCCCAGCCCTGTCCACCGCGTCTGCGGTTTTCGCTCTGCCCAGCCCTGTCCACCGCGTCTGCGGTTTTCGCTCTGCCCAGCCCTGTCCACCGCGTCTGCGATTTTCGCTCTGCCCAGCCCTGTCCACCGCGTCTGCGGTTTTCGCTCTGCCCAGCCCTGTCCACCGCGTCTGCGGTTTTCGCTCTGCCCAGCCCTGTCCACCGCGTCTGCGGTTTTCGCTCTTTGCCCAGCCCTGTCCACCGTGTCTGCGGTTTTCGCTCTGCCCAGCCCTGTCCACCGCGTCTGCGGTTTTCGCTCTGCCCAGCCCTGTCCACCGCGTCTGCGGTTTTCGCTCTGCTCAGCCCTGTCCACCGCGTCTGCGGTTTTCGCTCTGCCCAGCCCTGTCCACCGCGTCTGCGGTTTTCGCTCTGCCCAGCCCTGTCCACCGCGTCTGCGGTTTTCGCTCTGCCCAGCCCTGTCCACCGCGTCTGCGGTTTTCGCTCTGCCCAGCCCTGTCCACCGCGTCTGCGGTTTTCGCTCTGCCCAGCCCTGTCCACCGCGTCTGCGGTTTTCGCTCTGCCCAGCCCTGTCCACCGCGTCTGCGGTTTTCGCTCTGCCCAGCCCTGTCCACCGCGTCTGCGGTTTTCGCTCTGCCCAGCCCTGTCCACCGCGTCTGCGGTTTTCGCTCTGCCCAGCCCTATCCACCGCGTCTGCGGTTTTCGCTCTGCCCAGCCCTGTCCACCGCGTCTGCGGTTTTCGCTCTGCCCAGCCCTGTCCACCGCGTCTGCGGTTTTCGCTCTGCCCAGCCCTGTCCACCGCGTCTGCGGTTTTCGCTCTGCCCAGCCCTGTCCACCGCGTCTGCGGTTTTCGCTCTGCCCAGCCCTGTCCACCGCGTCTGCGGTTTTCGCTCTGCCCAGCCCTGTCCACCGCGTCTGCGGTTTTCGCTCTGCCCAGCCCTGTCCACCGCGTCTGCGGTTTTCGCTCTGCCCAGCCCTGTCCACCGCGTTTGCGGTTTTCGCTCTGCCCAGCCCTGTCCACCGCGTCTGCGGTTTTCGCTCTGCCCAGCCCTGTCCACCGCGTCTGCGGTTTTCGCTCTGCCCAGCCCTGTCCACCGCGTCTGCGGTTTTCGCTCTGCCCAGCCCTGTCCACCGCGTCTGCGGTTTTCGCTCTGCCCAGCCCTGTCCACCGCGTCTGCGGTTTTCGCTCCGCCCAGCCCTGTCCACCGCGTCTGCGGTTTTCGCTCTGCCCAGCCCTGTCCACCGCGTTTGCGGTTTTCGCTCTGCCCAGCCCTGTCCACCGCGTCTGCGGTTTTCGCTCTGCCCAGCCCTGTCCACCGCATCTGCGGTTTTCGCTCTGCCCAGCCCTGTTCACCGCGTCTGCGGTTTTCGCTCTGCCCAGCCCTGTCCACCGCGTCTGCGGTTTTCGCTCTGCTCAGCCCTGTCCACCGCGTCTGCGGTTTCCGCTTTGCTCAGCCCTGTCCACCGCGTCTGCGGTTTCGAATTTGTCTCCCAGTCTGTACTGGACCCTACCCAGCCTGTGCTCTAGTCTGCCTGTTCCTGTATTCCCTGGTGTGGGTCAACAGCCGTGTCCGGAGTCTGACCTGGAGTAGACCCTGGTTCCTCCCTGCTGCACTGGCATCGTATGCCGTCGTACGACCTTGGTCGGATCGGGCAGATACTTAGTTACGCCCCTCCAGGCACTCTCCGGTTCATGGCACAGTGGAATCACTACATAAACACGCACACGCCAGTCAGTCCGGGCGTGTGCATTACAGCATGCTCATGCCATGGTTCCCGTTGAGCCCCACGACCTTCGCTCTCTGAGACGTTTTCCAGCGAATACGTGCATTAAAAATAAATATATATTTTTTTCTCTAGCTGAGTTCCAGGCGAATTACGCACCCGTCCAGATGGATCTATCAGCTCTCATTCCTGCGGATCCGCCACGGTACTATGGGGATCCAAGACAGAGTCGTGCATTTGTGGAGCAATGCATGCTACACTTCAAGTTCTACCCTCTTTGTTTTCCCACCGATCGGGTTAAGGTGGGATTCATTATGTCTAACCTAGCGGGTGATGCCTTGGAATGGATCAACCCCCTATGGGAAACACAGGATCCTATCATCCTGGACATAATGGCCTTCCTGGTTGCCTTTCTAATGGTCTTCGATGATCCTAACCCGGAGGCTCCTGCTGAAGCTTCACTTCCCAATATCCCGGAGCAGCCCCGATGGGTAATGTGTGTGGGTAGCGCAATAGTCCTCCAGCCCAATGAGACTACTGCCCACCCAGAGTCCTCACAGGGTGACTACGCTCTCCGGAATACTTCTCCCAACCTCAAGAGGCAGTCCAGACGTGCTAGACGTAGAGGCAAGCCGTCACGCCAGGGTCTGTCCTCCCTGAGACTTCCTGACCCCAACCTTGAAGTCCCTATTGAAGCTTCATCTCCCTGTATCCCGGAGAAGCCCCAACGGGTAATGTGCGTGGGTAGTGCACCAGTTCTCCTGCCCGAAGAGACTACTGCCCATCCAGACTCCATACAGGAGAACTTCCTGCACCCGGCATCAGATACTTCACCCACTTTAACCAAAGAGAAACCAAAGACAAGAAAAATACCCAAATGATTAAAAGTAAATATATAAATCGCACAGTGCAAAAATAATAATAAATAATAAAGGGTATTTAGTTAACATAATTTTGATCAAAATAATGTAAAAGCTGTCCCGCCACGTCACGGCATCCCTTGTGGGACAGTCCTAACTCTAATATTAAAAACCTTACCATTTGTCAAGTGACATACATATGGACAAGGACAGAGAGACTGGATCCCTGGTGCAAGCATAAAACCGAGGCAGGATCAGCGTCCCAGCCCAGACAAAGGGCGGCCACACCCTTTTATATGCACTCAAGCATACTAATTGCAAAGAAAAAACCTGAAGGTGTGAACTTGAACATAAATTGATGTGCATGCAAAATGTAAATGCATGTTCACACAAGGCCATTAAACAAAGAGAAACCAAAGACAAGAAAAATACCAAAATGATTAAAAGTAAATATATAAATCGCACAGTGCAAAAATAATAATAAATAATAAAGGGTATTTAGTTAACATAATTTTGATCAAAATAATGTAAAAGCTGTCCCGCCACGTCACGGCATCCCTTGTGGGACAGTCCTAACTCTAATATTAAAAACCTTACCATTTGTCAAGTGACATACATATGGAAAAGGACAGAGAGACTGGATCCCTGGTGCAAGCATAAAACCGAGGCAGGATCAGCGTCCCAGCCCAGACAAAGGGCGGCCACACCCTTTTATATGCACTCAAGCATACTAATTGCAAATAAAAAACCTGAAGGTGTGAACTGGAACATAAATTAATGTGCATGCAAAATGTAAATGCATGTTCACACAAGGCCATTAAACAAAGAAAAACCAAAGACAAGAAAAATACCCAAATGATTAAAAGTAAATATATAAATCGCACAGTGCAAAAATAATAATAAATAATAAAGGGTATTTAGTTAACATAATTTTGATCAAAATAATGTAAAAGCTGTCCCGCCACGTCACGGCATCCCTTGTGGGACAGTCCTAACTCTAATATTAAAAACCTTACCATTTGTCAAGTGACATACATATGGACAAGGACAGAGAGACTGGATCCCTGGTGCAAGCATAAAACCGAGGCAGGATCAGCGTCCCAGCCCAGACAAAGGGCGGCCACACCCTTTTATATGCACTCAAGCATACTAATTGCAAAGAAAAAACCTGAAGGTGTGAACTGGAACATAAATTGATGTGCATGCAAAATGTAAATGCATGTTCACACAAGGCCATTAAACAAAGAGAAACCAAAGAAAACATGCACCAGTGTGCATGTCTAAGGATGCTCCGAAGCTGTGATTACCTCCGAGTCTGTGCACCTCTACTACCTGGCGGAGGACCCCCTGTTGCCTCCTGAATCCTCCGGGATACCACTCGATGACAAATGGAGAGAGACTTCTCTACACCTGGTACTCGATACTTTGTCCACTCCGTCCTGTGAGCCTGACAATGGGTACCCCAAAGTGGTAGTTACCCCCGAGTCTCTACACCCCTCCGACCAGGCGGAGGACCTCCAGTTGTTTCCAGAACCCTTCAGGGTGCTACCTGGTAGCGAAAGGACAGAGACTCTCCTATACTCTGTACCTGATACCTCGCTCGCTTCGTCCATTGAGTCCGACCTAGTGTACTCTGAAGCAGAGGTTACCTATGAGTCTCTGCACCCCTCTGACCAGGCGGAGGACCTCCAGTTGTCTCCTGAACCCTTCGGGGTGCTACCTGATAGCGAATGGACAGAGACTCTCCTATGCTCGGTACCTGATAGCTCGCCCGCTTCTTCCAGTGAGTCCGACCTAGTGTACTCCGAAGCAGAGGTTATCCCTGAGTCTCTACACCCCTCCGACCAGGTGGAGGACCTCCAGTTGTCTCCTGAACCCTTCGGGGTGCTACCTGATAGCGAATGGACAGAGACTCTCCTATACTCGGTACCTGATACCTCGCCCGCTTCTTCCAGTGAGTCCGACCTAGTGTACTCCGAAGCAGAGGTTACCCCCGAGTCTCTGCACTCTTCCGACCCGGCGGAGGACCCCCAGTTGTTTCCTGAATCCTCCGGGGTACCACCTGATAACAAAGAGACAGTGACTTTTCTACACCTTGTACCTGATACCTCGCCCATTTCATCCTGTGAGCTTGACAAGATGTACCCCGAAGCAGAGGTTACCCCCGAGTCTCTGCACCCCTCCAACCCGTCGGAGGGCTTCCAGTTGTCTCCTGAACCCTCTGGGGTGCTACCTGATAATAAGTGGAGAGAGACTTCCTTGTGTGCTGTTCCTGGTACTCGACCCGTTTCGTCTGTTGCTGAGGATGGCTGGATGGGAGGTAGCATCCTAGCTACCCAGAGGAGACCGGTTTTTCCGGTGGACAGTGGAAGTGATCTCCTTGAAGTAAAGGATTGGCCCTCGAATTCCCTGCGGAACATTCTGGCAGGCTTGAAGAAGAGGGGGCGTAAGGGCTGGGGTACTGTAACATACCTGGCTGCGTCCTTGCATAGTGGTCCATCTCCCACTGTGCAAGAGCGCGCACTTGATCTCCAGTCCAGTTTGCTAGCCTGGCTTCCCTCCATGCTGTCTGTTTGCCTCTGTGTCTGCTGCTTAAGGGCGGCGCCCGATCACTTCCTGCTTTTTGTACCTGCTGCAGACACACCCCTTGTGCGTCCTCAGCCTATTGCTGTCTGCCATCTGGTATTTAACCCAGCTGTTCCAATGAATCCCTGCCTGATCATTGTGTTCTGTCAGTTGGCCTTTGGTCACTGATATGCCAGGTCCCGTTTAGGTTTCCTGCCTTCAGTGTCAGTTCCCGTGTCTGAACTGTGTCAAAACTGTATTATTTTCTAGCCTGTTGTCTTCTGCCTATCCTGGAGGCTGTATTTCCAGGTGTGTGAACTCGCTCCTGCCTGTTTGATCCGCCTTCTAGGGACCGTATACCTAGACCCGCTCCTGTATCTTGCTGCTGTGTCTGTTCTTGTCTGAATACTCTCCTAGTCTGTTTTGTTTTTCTCTATGTCCGTACTTTCCCTTTTTCTGCAGAGTCTGAACTCGTACCTAACTCCTGCTCGTTGTCACTGTACTTCCGTTTGTGAGTTTGTGGTCCACTCGCTACTTCTCTGCAAGTACTGTGGGTATCTGGTTCTGCCTTTCCCTTCTAGTCTGTTCCGTTTGTACAGAGCTCTGTCCACCACGTCTGCGGTTTTCGCTTTGCTCAGCCCTGTCCACCGCGTCTGCGGTTTTCGCTTTGCTCAGCCCTGTCCACCGCGTCTGCGGTTTTCACTTTGCTCAGCTCTGTCCACCGCGTCTGCGGTTTTCGCTTTGCTCAGCTCTGTCCACCGCGTCTGCGGTTTTCGCTTTGCTCAGCTCTGTCCACCGCGTCTGCGGTTTTCGCTTTGCTCAGCTCTGTCCACCGCGTCTGCGGTTTTCGCTTTGCTCAGCTCTGTCCACCGCGTCTGCGGTTTTCGCTTTGCTTAGCTCTGTCCACCGCGTCTGCGGTTTTCGCTTTGCTCTGCCCTGTCCACCGCGTCTGCGGTTTCGAATTTGTCTCCCAGTCTTTACTGGACCCTACCCAGCCTGTGCTCTAGTCTGCCTGTTCCTGTATTCCCCGGTGTGGGTCAACAGCCGTGTCCGGAGTCTGACCTGGAGTAGACCCTGGTTCCTCTGCTCAGTTCCTCCCTGGTGCACTGGCGTCGTATGCCGTCGTGCGACCTTGGTCGGATCGGGCAGATACTTAGTTACGCCCCTCCAGGCACTCTCCAGTTCATGGCACAGTGGAATCACTACATAAAGACGCACATGCCAGTCAGTCCGGGCGTGTGCATTACACATACGTGTGACATCTGTGTGTTTGTATGTCGGTGTGACACATCTGTGTGTCGTTCGTGTGGTTGTGTGACACGTACCAGCGCCTTGGAAAAGCAGTACAGTTCGCGCTGATCCCAGGTGCCGCCTGCTGAAGGCTGCTCTCATCATTGTCCCCTGCTCGGTGTGAGATCAGTGCGAGCAGGAGACAATGATGGGAGTTGTATTCAGCAGCCCCTGTGTACATGCTGTGTAGAATGAAGAATTAAATAAAATAAATTGCGTGGGCTCCTGCCAATTATTCATAACCAGCAGAAGGAAAGACTCCTGCTGGGGGCTGATATTAATAGCCAGGGAAGGGACCATGGATACCCTACGAGGTTAATAACATAATAACAAAAGCCATTGTCCCCTGTAAAAAAAAACAAAAAACAACAAAAACAAAACATGTCCCTTACCTGTACGAAGTGGAAATAATCCATCCTGTCCCACGCCGTAATGCATCTGTGCAACATGTGGTCTTCAGCATGAACGGTGGCATGATGCGACCGTTCATGCTGAAAAGCAGAGGAGGAGAATAAGCTGCAGCGAGCGGGCCCATGATCTGCGGTGACCTCAGTAAGATCACTGCTAGCATCGTGAGAAAATCTCTCACGGTACTGCGCTGAGATCAGTGAGTTCACCATAGTTCACCATGAGAAATTTCTTGAAAGATGCATCTTTCAAGTTTTCTTGATGCATGTATCGATCCTGCAGACTTTGTGAATAGTATGTTTTTTAAATTATTTCTATGTGTTTATTTAAGGGGATGGGTTAGTGCAAGCGCATTTAAATAGAAGAAATTGTGTTCTGCTCACATGCCCCTTGAAAAAGACAAAAGGGCAAAATCCTGGGTCGGGCAGGATGCTGAGCATTTGGTTTTATTTTCCTAATCTCTTCATATTGATGTGCTGACTATTTTACATTCTTTTGTGAGTATGCTGATTGTGTTTTAGAATAAAATTTTGATATTGGTCTTATACTATGTTTTGGCCACTCTGATTTATAGAGAATCATGCCATTTATTTGTACAACATATTAGGTGTTTTAACCAACCTGCAAGTGTAAAGCCGTGATATAACATCTATCCTAATGAATGCTGCCTGATTGGAAGCTCATTAATCATTAAGAGTATTAATAAAAAAGCTAGTGGTCTATGAATTTTTATGACACCATGCAGACTGTGATAGTGTTGAGCGGCCAAAATGTAACTATTTTATTCCGTCTATTGCAAAGTTCTTTTTGGGCATTCTGCTCCTACACAGGGCCAGCTCTAATGAAAATTTAATAAACATATTTTATATGTGCAATAATTTTGGACTTTTGTTCAGACGTTAATTCCAATTTTTATAAACTTGTTTCCTGCACTTTGTTTTTATGCTCTGAATATTCTATAATTTAAATGTTGCCAAAGCTCCTGCCTGCCGTGCAAGAAGTTGTGAGTTTTAATCCCATGACAGACCATATTAAAAAAAAACCAAACATACTCAATTAACTACAAAACAAATCAAAGAGAAATGCAGGGCACTAGTACATTGTATTATATTGTTGCTAATGTTAATATGCATACGAATGTGCATGACTTCATGTGAGTGGGGTCTGACTTATAGTGGGTCCATACACAAGACTTGCGCCAGATCTTTCACTGTCAGTTTATACCAAAAGAGTAACATGTAGAGATGTTGAAGTATTTAGTGCAGCCTAAAAATGGAATCTATGTGTAGGTTACTCAAACTGTATCCAAATATCAAATGTATAAAAAAGCTTTCTTAATATGGCCAAACATAAACCAAGCAGAGGCTCATTAAGCATGACACCAATATTTTATATGACACAAGTTGAGAAATTAAAGAGCAAGACACATACATTCAGAGAAACCAATTTCATAGCTCATAGTAAAAAGACATGTATATGGATGATTAGAGGCAGAATATGTGTTATACTGGGTGCCCTCCAGTGTAATAAAGAAGGATTGCAAGCAACAATATAAAAGTGAAGCTTCATGTTTATTGATGGAATTGTGCCCTAGTAAACCAAATAGTAATATTAGTTGGGGTTTATTGGAACAACTTCAAGACCATGGATAGAATAAATAGGGGTTTTAAAGGGTAAAGTTTCCCTTTAAGGAGAGAGTGAAGTTGTTGTAGGGAGACTTATAGGCAATACAATGCTCCCCAGAGTGACTGCAGACTTGTAGCTTAAGACCGGACAACCCCTTGAAAGAAAACTGTATGTGTTTAATATGAGCACTAGCGCTCTTTTTAATCACCTTCAATTTGATAAGTAAATGAACACATTTTGGGTATTGTGCATAACATATTTTTCTGAAGCAATCCATATTTATAGGCAGCATGTGGCTGCATTGTGTGGGAGAGAACTTGTGATGTGACCAGCAATTAGAATTGACTTACTTTTGTATTCCAATGAGTACATATTTGTCTCTTAAGTTTTTTTTTTAATAAGCACAGAAACAAATTGTATACACATTGAAAGCAAACACCAGCTGTCCATTGCACCCACGGGCACTCCACCCACATATCTTATTTTTCAAGAATAAATATTTTAGGAAAAGTACAATGGATGAGAAATCTGTAAGCACCAATAAATATTGTTTTGAAATAAAAGGTATAGCTGCTAAGAATGATAATTTGTAAAACATTTAGACCAAATATTGAATCCTTCAGTGTCTTCCTATTTCCACTTCTAGATCATTTGGTACAATTATTGTACCTTATCTGAATATTTATTTTGAAATGTATATTTGTTCAATAACTTGAGAACACAAATCATCACGATCCACTGCAGGCAATTTGCAATTACTGACCAAGGACATTATCTATGAGAAAAAAGTCCAGAGATGCTGCAGGCAGGGGTAGCACATTTAGGCCACCAGGCTGCTTACAATAGCACAGAAGCTACACTTGCACAAGTAACATGCAACTTGGTGTCGACATGTTGAAAAATGGCACCTAAGGATATGTGCACACGGTGCGGATTTGCTGCGGTTTTATGCAGCATCAAAACTGCAGCGGCCAGATGTTACAGCATAGTGGATGGGATTTCTAGAAATCCCATGCCCACTATGCGTTTTTGTGCACCACGCGGAAACTGACATGAGTCACGTCTTGCCAGACCGCAGCATGTCAATTTCTCTTGCGGAAACGCACGCGGATTTTCCCCATAGACTTGCATTGGAGGAGGAAAATCTGAATGCGTAAAAACCGCATGTGTGTTTCAATAGCGTTTCCACAGCGGAAACGCACACAAAAATGCTACATGATGATTAATAAAGTTTGTTTAAAAAAAACCTACTCTCTAATTTCAACATGAAGACATGAAAAACGCATGCATAAAAAACGCATCAAAAACGCATGCGGCAAAACCGCATGTAAAAACCGCACCAAAACCCGCAAGTAACCTAATTTGCATACTAGGTGCGGAAATGGTGCAGGAATTCTGCAGCGTCAAAAACGCAGCTAATCCAGACCGTGTGCACATACCCTAAGACTCTTTGGAGAAATGGCTGTATCATTATTTCCATGACTGTTCCATTCTGTTCTTGCAGACATATTGGACGTCACATGCCAAGCTTAAGGTGTCAAGCAGTGTCTACACAAATCAGAAGGTGTCTGCACAACATTGGGCTATGAGGCAGACATCCAGCTACAAGTGGTCCATTGACCCCACGACACCTCTTCCAAAGGCTATGATGGTGAAGGGCAAGATGGCAATGGAGGATGGCATGGAGGTCTATCCTCTTCAGAAATGAGTTCCGCTTTTGTCTGGTACATAATATTAGCTGGAGATTTGTCTGAAGACAACATAGGTGACGCCATGAAGAGGACTTCACCATGGAATGTCACAACGGTATAACTACATAGATCATGGTGTGCAGTAACATAATATACAGTAGCCAGACCCTTCTAGTCTTCATTCCAAGTACACTAACAGCTCAACATTACATGGATTTGGAGGGTGAACCAGTGGTATGTCTATTTTTCAACAGTACAACGATGGGCCACATGTTGCTCATGTTACTATGAGCAGCCTGCGTGGCCTAAAAGTGCTACAATGGCCTGTAGCATCTCCAGATTTGACTTCCATCAAGTACATCTGAAATATCATTGGTCGGTAATTACAAAAGAAGCTGCCAACAGTGGATCTTGATGATTTTCAAGTGCATTCAGCGTGGCAGAACATTCCTCCGACAACCATTAATAACCTCATTGATAGCATGCCAAAGCGTGAAAGTGCATTTATTTCAGTCCGTAGTGCTTATACTCAATAATAAACAAATTGAGATGTTTTGGAAAATTTTATTTACATTTTTTATCATTTGCATAACATTACTCTGTGTGACTGCAAACTTACAAATCCTCATATCGCACACGGCACCTGCTGTAAGGATTCTCCAGTGCTGACTTAGAGACCGAGCACTCATGTGACCGCAAGTATGCAATATGCATACTTCCAGTCACATTCTTACCGGACATGCGAGGCCGGGCACATCTAGTCGGAATGTGACAGGCAGGGCTGGTTTTAGACAAAGTGGGGCCCTGGGCAAAAGTTTAATCACACAGAAACATTTTTGTTGTATTTACATGCGCTGAGTTCAGGCCATTAAACGAGCTTGATCTACTATATTGAAGTAATTTGGCGCTTGTTTCCTGGCCTCTTTACACCGGCTGAGGAAGAATTATGGGGACATAACAATCACTAATAGATCAATCTGTCCCCATACAGTATCATGTTATCAGCTGCATATCTGCAGTTTTCGCTGGGCGATGTGCTGCTGAGAACAATGATTTTAGTTCCGGCATAAACAATCCAATCACTAGATGAATAGGCAGCATTTTCCTTGTTTAGAATAAAACAGCACCCTATAGTCCTCCATATAGTATAATGCACCCCATAGTCCTCCATATAGTATAATGCACACCTCATAGTCCTTCATATAGTATAATGTGCCCCATAGTCCTCCATATAGTATAATGTGCCCCATAGTCCTCCATATAGTATAATGTGCCCCATAGTCCTCCATATAGTATAATGTGCCCCATAGTCCTCCACATAGTATAATGTGCCCCATAGTCATCCATATAGTATAATACACTCCCCATAGTCATCTATATAATATAATGCAAACACCATAGTCATCCATACAGTATAATGCACCTCATAGTCCTCCATATTGTATAATGCACCCCCATAGTCCTCCTTATAGTACAATGCACTCCCCATAGTATAATGTACCCCATAGTCCTTCATATAGTGAAATGCATTCCCCATAGTCTTCCATACAGTATAATGCACCTCATAGTCCTTGATAGAGTATAATGCAGCCCCCATAGAGTACGCATAGTATAATGCACACCCCATAGTCCTTGATAGCGTATAATGCAGCCCACATATACAGGGTGGGCCATTTATATGGATACACCTAAATTAAATGGGAATGGTTGGTGATATCAACTTCCTGTTTGTGGCACATTAGTATATGGGAGGGGGGAAACTTTTCCAGATGGGTGGTGACCATGGCGGCCATTTTGAAGTCGACCATTTTGGATCCAACTTTATTTTTTTCAATGGGAAGAGGGTCATGTGACACTTCAAACTTATTGAGAATTTCATAAGAAAAATAATGGTGTGCTTGTTTTTAACGTAGCTTTATTCTTTCATGAGTTTTTTACAAGTTTATGACCACTTATAAAATGTGTTCAAAGTGCTGCCCATTGTGTTGGATTGTCAATGCAACCCTCTTCTCCCACTCTTGACACACTGATAGCAACATCGCAGAAGAAATGCTAGCACAGGCTTCCAGTATCCATTGTTTCAGATGCTGCACATCTCGTATCTTGATGGTATGGTGTGGTATATGGGGTACAAAGATAGTGGGGCCATTCGTCATCAATGGAAACCTCAAGGCCACTGGATATCTGAAATTGCTACATGATGATGTGTTGCACTGAAGATGGCACGTTCCCTGAGTTTTTCCAACAAGATGGTGTACCACCACATTATGGGTGTCAGGACCGAGCATTCCTATATGAACCGTTTCCTGGAAAGTGGATTGGTCATCGTGGCCAGTTGAATGGCCACCATGGTCTCTCCTTTTATCTTTGGCGTCATCTGAAGGCAATTGTCTATGCTATGAAGATACGAGATGTGCAGCATCTGAAATAACGGATACTGGAAGCCTGTGCTAGCATTTCTTCTGCAGTGTTGCTATCAGTGTGTCAAGAGTGGGTGAAGAGGGATGCATTGACAATCCAACACAATGGGCAGCAATTTGAACACATTTTATAAGTGGTCATGAACTTGTAAAAAGCTAATGAAAGAATAAAGTTATGTTAAAACCAAGCACACCATTGTTTTTCTTATGAAATTCTCAAGTTTGATGTGTCACTTGACCGTCTTCCCATTGAAAAAATAAAGTTGGATCCAAAATGGCCGACTTCAAAATGGCCGCCTTCAAAATTACCGCCATGGTCACCACCCATCTGGAAAAGTTTTCCCCCTCCCATATACTAATGTGCCACAAACAGGAAGTTGATATCACCAACCATTCCCATTTAATTTAGGTGTATCCATATAAATGGCCCACCCTGCAGTTCATATAGTATAATGCACTCCCCATAGTCCTTGATAGAGTATAATACAGCCCCCATATAGTATATATAGTATAATGCACAGCCGATAGTCCTCAATAGAGTATAATACAGCCCCCATATAGTATAATGCAGCCCCCATATAGTACATATAGTATAATGCACTCCCCATAGTCCTTTAAAGTATAATGCACTCCCCATATAGTATAGTACATATAGTATAATACACAGCCTATAGTCCTTGATAAAGCATAATAAAGCCCCCTATATAGTATAATGCACCCGATAGTCCTTGATAGAGTATAATGCAGCCCCCATATAGTGCATATAGTATAATGCACCCCATAGTCCTTGATAGAGTATAATGCAGCCTCATATAGTATAATGCAGTCCCCATATGGTATGATGCAGCCCCCATATGGTGTAATGCAGCCCCCATATATCATAATGCAGCCTCCATATGGTATAATGCAGCCCCCATATGGTATAATGCAGCCCCCATATGGTATAATTCAGCCCCCATATGGTATAATGCAGTCCCCAAATAGTATAATGCAGCCCCCATATAGTACATATAGTATAATGCACCCCCTAGTTCTTGATAGAGTATAATGCAGCATCCATATAGTATAATACAGCCCCCCATATTGTATAATGCAACCCCATATGGTATAATGCACACCCCATAGTCCTCCAGTATTATGGCCACCACATACTCACTGATTTAAAAAAAATACAATACTCACCTCTCCCCATTCTCCCACTGCTCTGGTCTCTGTCACCTGACGCTCCCTCCTCCATCATTGCTTTGAACTGTATTGGCATCTAGCTATATTTAATGGGGTTTTCCCTCAAGCAAAGTACATTTTAATTAATAGATCTTGGAATAATAATAATTTCCTCAATTGGATGTGTTAAAAAAATGTTTCTGTGCTGAGATAATCTTATACATGTGCCTTATTCATGTGTATGGTCTGATCATACCACAGCTCCTGGGCAGGGGAGGAAGCAAAAGAGTATACAGACAAGACAGCATGGAGTCACACCTGATTTTTTTTGCGAGACAAAATATTTCACTGACTGATTTTAAGCAATGTTTTACTTCAAAGAAAGAATTATTTTGATCTCGTGCTGTAATATCTGTATACTCTTTTGCTTCCTCCCTGCCCAGGATATATGGTATGATCAGACCATGTCCCTGTATGGTCAGACATGGCCATTACACAGTACATAGCAGGGGCACATTTATAATATTATCCCAGCACGGAAACATTTTTTTTAACACATCCACATCCAATTGTGGAATTTATTATTATTCCAACATCTATTGATTGAAATGAATTTTCGTTTGTGGGAAAACCCCTTTAAGTTCCAGTTATGACGCAGGGTCTCCCTTGTTAGTGCCGACAATCCGCAATATGCGGATGTTGAGGTTCTTAGTGATTGTGTCAGATTAGAGTTATTCAGTCACTGCACTTTACCCTAAGGCCATGTTCACACACATTATTATTCCAAGATTTATTGATTAAAATTAACTTTGTTCATGGTAAAACCCCTTTAAGGCTGACAGACCCTGCCGACAATGTACATTTTGCCTTACCATGGCTATTTGAATTGCGTGCTGTATTGCCAACATCCCTGTGTGTTGTCTTGTTTTTCATCTTTGCCAATGGCGTACCACCAATGGCGGCAGGCCACGCGACTGCTATGAGGCCCATGACGCGAGGAGGCCCCATAGCAGTCCAGGGGAGGACATACCGCCACCGGTGCAGCTGCTCCCTGCACACGGCGGGCATGGAGCGATCCCTGCAGCTCTGCTGCTGACAGGAGGAAAATTGCAGCGGAGCTGGAGGGATCCGTTCTCTGCTTCCTCCTTGACACAGACGCGCGCAGCTAGTGTACTAACTTATTATGTATAGCGTCGTCCTTAGTTATATAGTTTCACCTTTTTTTATGTATAACACCCTCCCTTATTAAGTATCATCCTCTCTAGCTCTAAGGGGTCACAGTTGGGGGATCATACTGTGTTGGGGTCACCATACTTTGCTCTGGGAGTTGAGGTAGGGTACAGTAGGGACATTATACTGCACATGTGGAGGAATTCACCATGACCACAACAATTATTTTCATTTTTTTTTTCGGGGGGGCCCAATTAGAACTTCTGCTATGGGGCCCCATGATTCCTATGTACGCCCCTGATCTTTGCCTCTACTATATGAATAGTCTCCTGATGAACCTCAAGGCCACTGGAGGAAAACACGTCGGGACATGAACTTTTTGGAACCTGGAAATATCACAAAACACCTAAGTATTGTGTTTACAGAGCATTGTTCATTTCCTGGGATTTACTATATATATATTGACTATGTGTGACATTTTGTCAAGGTGTTCATTGGATATTAGTATTTGCTTTTAATGCTAGCACCTTACTCCTAGGGTTCTGTACATCATTTTCTCTGTTAGTGTTGCACATTGTCCTGTAGAGAGGGTGTAGATAAGGGCATTAGGGGCCATTCTACTTTGAGCGGGAGCGCCACTGAGTATTTATTTAGAGTGTCAACCTCCGCAGCGAGACAGGGACAATTTAGTGTCTTATTAGGGGATCTTTAGTTATTTCCCATTCTTTCCTCTGTGCTATATATTTCATTTTGGTCCTCATGCTACCTAGCGCCTATTCCCCATATTATTCTATTTGAGTGTCCTTTGATTGTTTTTAGAACATATTTATGAAAAGTTATTGTTTTAGGGGTTTCTTAGATTTTTGATAGTTATATAAATTTTTTGCTACCCTACTTTCAGAAATAAAAAAAAAATAAAATAAATGTTTTACAACAGATTATATTTAGCCCAAGATTATATAATAAAAAAATACAGCTGGAAAGCAAATGTCATCAGAAAGCTATTTTGCAGATAAATGCAAATCTATGGCTCTTAAAACATGATCATAACATAAAGAAATCTATGATTCCTTAACCATTTATAGACATAGCCAGTTTTGTTTTATAGTGACATTTTATTTTATCAAGTATTTATATTTTGTGGATTTATCATCTTAATAAGTTGACTGGGACTATAGAGGCTGAAAAATCAGAGACATTAAAAATAAACTAATACAATTGCTACCAAACAGTACAATTGGGTCCAACATTGGTGCAGCTCAATTCATTGGAGAAGATGACCTTGTAATATTCAGTACAATATGCTGTGTCTCTTCATCTAATGTATTCCATCAACACTGCACAAAATGACAAACCTCAAATCAATAAATAATAACAGATACATGATAATATAACATAAAGTATCATCAACAATGGTGCCTACATCATCTCCAAATCAAGCAGAATGTAAATGTCCCTCCAGCAATGACTAGGGTTAAGTGATCATTTCTAAGCTGATATTATCCCTAAAAAAGCTGATGTCTGTAATTCTCTCTGCTGTGACCTTTGAGACTTATCAAAGTCAGATAGGTAATCATCCAATCAAAGGGGCTATCATTATCAGAAGAAAGGTAATTATAATCTGAATATGTTTCAACATGATTATTATAAACCCAGACTTCCAGATTTGATTGGGGTAGATGTTAGACATTAGTCCTTCATGATTTTAGCCTTGCAAATCGCCAAGTTGTTTTTCTCTTATTTTCACTGCCATCTGAGCTCACTGTTCTATTTATTTGGGATGTGGTTTCTGAAGTGTGAACACTTCAAATGTTGTAGAGGGTATGAGTTAATGTGAAGCTACTGGCACATCAGCATATAATTACATTCTTTTGCTGGTCTCCAGAGGCTGGGGAAATATTTACTGTAGCTCATGCATTCTTGACAGTCTCTCGATATTTGTTCCCTATTTATTATAAGCACATCCCACAAACTGCAGCACAGAATGATTTAAATTGTTTATGTACGTATATGTTTAATGTCTTGCAATGGTGTAGTGAAATCCTTGGAGACTAAAGTAAGATGAAAGCTGAAGCTTCATTTGACACCCTTAAACTAATCCAAACTGTATGCATTGCATTTATGTGCTGGGATAGGACTCAAAACTAGAAGCAATAGTGGGGGTAATATGGCCATGGGATAAAGTGAGCTTTGTCTTCTTGGTCTGTGACTATGCAGAGCTCAGCAGTTGCAACAAAGGTTGCACTGTGCTCTCCCATAGCCTCCAAACTCTCCTTCCTATCACTCATACAGAGACCTGCTGGGGGAGCTGTCCAAAATTTTAAAACGTGTGCCCTGTAAAAAAAAAAAAATACTTTTGTTATAATAACCTTTAGGTTTTTATCTGTTTTTTCTAACCCAAATTATGGTTAGGGCTGACACTAGGATTACTGCTAGGACTAAAATTAGGACTAAGATTGAGTTTAGGTTTAGAAATAAGGTAATTGATTAGACTAGGGTTAGGTTTAGAACTAGGATTAGGGATAAAACTAGGTCTGGAGTAAGAAAGGTTAGAGATAGTTGCTATGGTTAGATTTAGGATTGGTTATATAAAAAACTCACAAAAATGTAATAAAAAAGTTAAAACATAATATAACAATGTATAACTTTAAATTTCTTACATTTTATGTCAGTTTTCAGCAAAACGTAGTAGATAATTAGATGGTCAATTGGCAAACTATAATCAGTATTTTCTTAAAGGGGTTGTGCGGTACTTTAGATTACCCCCCCATGTATCCCCCCCAGGTCCCTAAGACTTTTTGTAAATACCTTCTGCTGTTGATAATGCCTGTGAGAGGCGCTATCGGTGGCCGCTCACAGGCATCACGTGACCCCAGGCTCTGACATCCGCTGATGTCACGACAAGTGCTGGCAGCAGCCGGGGGTCACGATCTTCCTGGTTCCAGGTGGATGCCAGGCTGTGGGCGGAGTAACCCCCCACGTCACACCCAGCATCCACCGTGCGTCCCGCCCGTCTCACACCTACTCACAAAGAACCAGACCCTTGATGCTGATTAACCTCTTCAGCACCTAACATGCTAAAAAAACTTCTAGGTTCAGTTCACTGAGGCTAGTAGCCGCAGTCAAACATATCTCCCCTCACATACATCACCCATGACTCTGTCACAAAATACATGCATTCCCATACATGCAAGCACATACATACATATAGATACATACATGCACATACATACAGATACATGCATGCACATACATACAGGCATGCACATACATACATACATCCATACATACATCAAGATATGACTGAAAGAACACCACAGCAACAAAATATAATACATTGATAGATAGTGTTATATTTACATGTATGTTGCTGCTCAAAAGAGAGGACTGATAATACACCAGTTGTCATACATATTGTATAAGGGGGGGGAATGGCCAAAAGCCAAAATGGACGACACAGATGGTGATATTGTCACATTAAAAATGCTTTATTACACATGCATCATATAAATAGGGCAAAATACAGAAAATGGGATACATATTATAAAAACACTCTTAACGGCCATCAAGAGTGGTGGCACATCGTATTTCGTTTGTTATGCTCTACATATATATAGGGGATGGATGCCAAAAAGGTTAAATCAAAATATATCTCATATATAGACATATAACACCATGCATCAAATAGGCTTATAACATACCCCCCAGAGCGTTCTATACCTGACCACCACGCTGAGGCCGTCCCCATACATCACCAATGACTCTGTCACAAAATACATGCATTCCCATACATGCAAGCACATACATACATATAGATACATACATGCACATACATACAGATACATGCATGCACATACATACAGGCATGCACATACATACATATATCCATACATACATAAAGACACAGGCATGCACATACATACATAGGCATGTACAGTATAGACCAAAAGTTTGGACACACCTTCTCATTTAAAGATTTTTCTGTATTTTCATAACTATGAAAATTGTATATCCACACTGAAGGCATCAAAACTATGAATTAACACATGTGGAATTATATACTTAACAAAAAAGTGTGAAACAACTGAAAATATGTCTTATATTCTAGGTTCTTCAAAGTAGCCACCTTTTGCTTTGATGAATGCTTTGCACACTCTTGGCATTCTCTTGATGAGCTTCAAGAGGTAGTCACCAGAAATGGTCTTCCAACAATCTTGAAGGAGTTCCCAGAGCTGCTTAGCACTTGTTGGCCCTTTTGCCTTCACTCTGCTGTCCACCTCTCCCCAAACCATCTCCATTGGGTTCAGGTCTGTAGACTGTGGAGGCCAGGTCATCTGGCGTAGCACCCCATCACTCTCCTTCTTGGTCAAATAGCCCTTACACAGCCTGAAGGTGTGTTTGGGGTCATTGTCCTGTTGAAAAATAAGTGATGGTCCAACTAAACGCAAACCGGATGTAATAGCATGCCGCTGCAAGATGCTGTGGTAGCCATGCTGGTTCAGTATGCCTTCAATTTTGAATAAATCCCCAACAGTGTCACCAGCAAAGCACCCCCACACCATCACACCTCCTCCTCCATGCTTCACGGTGGGAACCAGGCATGTAGAGTCCATTCGTTCACCTTTTCTGCGTCGCACAAAGACATGGTGGTTGGAACCAAAGATCTCAAATTTGGACTCATCAGACCAAAGCACAGATTTCCACTGGTCTAATGTCCATTCCTTGTGTTCTTTAGCCTAAAGAAGTCTCTTCTGCTTGTTGCCTGTCCTTAGCAGTGGTTTCCTAGCAGCTATTTTACCATGAAAGCCTGCTGCACAAAGTCTCCTCTTAACAGTTGTTAAAGAGATGTGTCTGCTGCTAGAACTCTGTGTGGCATTGACCTGGTCTCTAATCTGAGCTGCTGTTAAGCTGCGATTTCTGAGGCTGGTGACTCGGATAAACTTATCCTCAGAAGCAGAGGTGACTCTTGATCTTCCTTTCCTTGGGCGGTCCTCATGTGAGCCAGTTTCTGTGTAGCGCTTGATGGTTTTCGCAACTGCACTTGGGGACACTTTCAAAGTTTTCCCAATTTTTCACACTGACTGACCTTCATTTCTTAAAGTAATGATGGGCACTCGTTTTTCTTTACTTAGCTGCTTTCTTCTTGCCATAATACAAATTCTAACAGTCTATTCAGTAGGACTAAATCAGTTGTGTATCCACCAGACTTCTGCACAACACAACTGATGGTCCCAACCCATTTATAAGGCAAGAAATCCCACTTATTAAACCTGACAGGGCACACTTGTGAAGTGAAAACCATTTCGATAACGACCTCTTGAAGCTCATCAAGAGAATGCCAAGAGTGTGCAAAGCAGTCATCAAAGCAAAAGGTGGCTACTTTGAAGAACCTAGAATATAAGACATATTTTCAGTTGTTTCATACTTTTTTGTTAAGTATATAATTCCACATGTGTTAATTCATAGTTTTGATGCCTTCAGTGTGAATGTACAATTTTCATAGTCATGAAAATACAGAAAAATCTTTAAATGAGAAGGTGTGTCCAAACTTTTGGTCTGTACTGTACATGCATACATTCTCACAGACACTTCTTCAGCTCGTCTAAACTGCCGCACAGTACAGGGCTTGTGGCGATATTACGGTCACGTGATCGTGATGTCACCAAAGGTCCTGAAATTTCGCAGAGTACAAGACCTGTGGTAACATCACGGTTACATAATTGTGATGTCACGAAGCAGTCTCAACATACGGAATTAGATTGATAATGCAGAGCTATCAATGTAGTGGGGCCCTTGGCAATTGCCCACTCTTAACTCCCCTCTAACGCCGGCCTTGAATACAGTACATGTTCCTGGTGGGATAAAGGGTTCAAAATTGTTCTGGTAGAATTGACCCAGGAAGTGCTAATGGCCCATCTGATAGATGACACAAAATAATTGCCTTGGCCCTGATGCTGGCACCTCACCCTAAGCACCTATTACCTGCCCTTTAAGGGTATGTGCTCACTGTCCGGAACCAGCTGCGGCCCCCGACGCTCCAGAATAGCCGCGCGGCCTCCGCTCATTATGCAAATGAGCGGCGCCATTTTTTTTCATCTGCAGACTTTCCTCATAGCGCTTAGGTCTATGGGGAAAGCCCACAGGCGGCCCCGCAAGAGAAATTGACATACTGCAGTCTGGAAAGACCGGCCACATGTCAGTTTCCACGGGTGAGCTGCAGGTGCCCAGATACACATAGTGGACATGGATTTCTACAAATCCCATCCACTATGCTGTAACATTTGGCTGCTGTGGGTTTGACGCTGCATAACATGCAGCGTCAAACCCGCAGCGACTCCGGATTGTGTGTACAGCCCCTAACATATGCTTTTCCCCTCTCACCTTCATTATCTTTGTCTGTCCCTTCGGCGGGTGTGTTTTCTGTATGCTCCTACTTACAGTATCTACTCTTGTTTCTCATGTATTCTCTGTGCCATGGTCATTCCTTTGTGTTTCGATGCTAGGTTTCCTATTGTTGTTAGTGCTACCAAAGAGAGAGAGATAGAGCACACAAAATTTCCCCAGTGTTTCCCCAGTGTTCAGGGAAAGAAAGAGAGAGGCAGGAGACAAGTTAACACTGTCTAAAGACTGTATATGGCATCTAGCAGTTTGCAATGTATTAGGTTATATTCAAGCTGCTGAAACCAATTGTAACAAAATGTTTAATAAAGTTTAATAAAGTTTAGTTAATGTAAAGATGTCCATAGTGTTTAAAGGAGAAGACCCAGGTCTTGTGCACTGAAATCTAATTAGAAGAAAACGTCAAATGTTGATTAAAGAACAACTATGCAGATTTCTTCACCAAAGATATCAATGTCATCTGTATTACAGTGATATTACAGCCATGACTTTGCTGTACATTACAAAACCGTGCTGACAGGGTCTCTTTAACACCTCTCACACAGACTGCTTTCCATGCACCACCAAAAACTACTCCCAATGGACGCCTCTTTCACATAGACTATGCTGCCTGCCTTTCCTTTACAGACTGTTCCTTGTGTTCCCTTACCTCTCACACAGACTTCTCCCCCATGCCACCCACTGTTGTACACATACTTCTCCTCATGCTGTCCTATTTCTAATATACTTCTCCTCATGCTGCCCTTGTATCACACACTGCTCCCCATACTCTCATCTAACAGATAGACTTCCCAAAATACTGGCATCTCTCTCACATACTGCTCCTTCTGGCATCTCTCTCACATACTGTTTCTTATGCTGTCATTCTCTCACATATGTTACACGCACACTGCTAGGTTCAGATAGGGCGAGACGGGTTTCATGAATTTGTTTGAATCCTGGGGGAATCATTACTCAGGGTGACCATAGGCTGCAGCTTCTCTCAGGAACATGATAGATTCAACTGCTGACCAGACACATCTGACAAGAGTCTTTTTCAATAGTTTAACAGTGGAATTTAATCTGAAGCATGGCCAGTGCAATTCAGGGATATTACAGAAACAATCTTCATTACAGTACAGTCTAATAAAGCAGGCACAGTAACGTCAGTCTCTTCAGTAGCATAATTCAGCACAGATTATATCTCTTAGCAGCACACTTCTATGCATATACAACCACAGGCTTTTCCTTCACAAGGACTCAAGAGTACATAGCATTCTTTGTCCTGAATGGAGATGGAGGGGGGGGGGTTTGATGAGGGAGAAGATCCCTATGACATGATTCCTTCTAGTCCTTATCTTTCTGCCCGATAATACTCCACACTGTTAGCTCAGGGAGTCTATCTGACCTGTGTTCAGCTTGCCTCCTTACCTGAGTCCTGTTCCCTTGCCTTCTGTGAGATACAGATAACAAAGCACCTTTCTCTTCGGCTCCAGCCAGACAGTAAACAACTTCCCCACAATTACCCTGGGGCTCTGCTAAACACTCCCTGTCTCCTGTGACTGTGTTAACCCATCTAGTTGCTGAATGCTTCTGGAGCACAACACTTCCTGTCTCCTGTGCTTGTGTTACTTCTAATAGTTGCTGGATGCTTTTGAAGCAACAGCACTACTTCTGCATGTCACACTCTTCCCTCCTTTTTGAATGTCGTCCTCGACATTCGTCTTAATTGGTCAATCTGACCAATTCTGAGGCAGTGGTGAAAGTTGAATAACTTTATATACAAATTGGCATTGTCAAATTGGTATATCGTTCATAAATATTGATAACAACCTATTCTTACAACCTTTTTCTTGTAGGACGCCTGTAAGAAATAAACAATTAACACAATTAAAACAATCAGCATCTCTTCCGCTGGAGAATTTCGTACGTCTTCAACCAGCTCTTTCTCACTAGGCATTAACAGTTCTTTGTTTCTACAAAGTCTTTTAAGCAAAATGAAAGCATGAAAACAAGTCTTTCCGCCAGGCAACATCTTCCATGCTGCCTCTCGGTGGTGAATACCTCTTCAGTGGGCTTACCTGGTCCATAGGCAGAGATACATGTTTCCAGTCGACAGTCCTTGGCACTTGACTCGGTTCACCAAGTGTCTCATACGTCAACATCACGGGCCTCCTCACTTCTCGAGTCGACATCCTACAGGTGGGTTGTTCTTCAGATACCACGGGTTCTTCGGTCACAGGAGTTTCTTCCGCTGCACTCATTTCCCGTGCTTCCTCAGATGCTCTTGGAGCTTCCTCTGTAAGTTCCTGTACTTCTCCTGAAGCGGCTGTTTCCGCTCCTCCGGAGAGTCGATTGGTCTCTTCAGGGACCGGTGTTCGACCATCAGATCTGAATTGGACTTTATCTGTACTCCTTGGTACAAACGCTGGAGCCTTGGGACTTAGTTCACTCTCCTGAGGATGGTACATCCCTCTCCTTATCGGTCCAAGAAATACAACGGTGTGTTCTTCTTCATCTGAAATTTCAAGGTCACTATCTACCTCCGGAGCTTCAGTATGTTGTGGTCCCTTAGTCTCAGACGATGTAGGTCTACTTCTGGGAAGTCTTGTTGTGGTGGGAGATAATCACAGGGTAGTAGTAAATTCCGATGGACTATTCTGGTTTTCTTGTCTCCCGTTTCCAATCGGATTTCATACACTGGGCTGTCATAGGCTTTCCTCCTTACGATCACATACACCTTGTGTTCCCAGTACGAACAAAGTTTTCCTGGATTGCCTTTCTCACTTGCGTTCTTGACTAGCACCCGGCTTCCCGGTGCCAATTCTGCTCCATAACATTTTTGATCATTTTTGCTCATCACCCACCAGAGATGAGCGAGCATGCTCGCTACTGCTCGCTGCTCGCCCGAGCATCTCACTGCTTGAGATGCTCGGCGCTCGCCGAGTATTTCCGGGTTGCTCGGTGGGAACTCGGGTCCCCTCCCTGCATGTTTGGTGCTCTTTAAAGAGCCAATGAACATGCAGGAATAGCCTGCCATGCACTGTAATGCCGTAGCCATGTTGGTTGTGTGCATTACAGTGATTGGCTGGGTGCACAACGTCATCAGGTCTATATCAGACCTGGCGCTGCCATTATCGCCACAGTCACTGCGGATCAGATAGTGTAGGGAGAGCTGCTGCTGTGTCAGGGAGAGATTTGATCGTGTATTAGGCAGTGTAGGGAGAAAAACCGTACATTACACATATCGATCTTAACAAACAGTCCTTCTGAGGACTAATCCATCTGCAGAGATATCAGGCAGGCAGGGTGTATAGGCAGGCAGTGTATATAGCAGACTGCAGTGCATATAGCACAAGAGGCTCCATTCCAATTCTACCTTCTGCTGCTGTTAGATATTTCTATACAAAGGCCCAGGTCTCAGGGGCCAGGAATACTTTTCTTTGGATCTTAATCCTCATTATTTGCTTAAAAAGCAATCCAGAGAACACCATTTTTTCTGCGCCATTTGCTTGTTGGCATTGCAGAATACAGCCAGGTCCTTTCCATATTAGAGAGCTAGAAATCCAGCTATTTAAAACTGTGTTTTCTCCGTCAAACGGATCACATATACGTTGTCAGAAAATACTGCCATTTCTGGCCTCCATTAAAAATTTCCTTTAGTGTGTCATTGAAGCAATTCACCGCAGTTTGCTGTTCAAACTACTTACCTACAGGCCAGGTATTTAAAACTCTGTTTTCTCTATCACACGGATCACATATAAGTTCGGTCCAAACTCAGTCATTTGTAATGAGCGTGGAAGATACTCTCCTCCATTTAAAATGGGCAAGGCACGTGGCAAGGGACGGGGAACTGGACGTGATGGTAATGGTGCATGCAGAGGCCGAGAACAAGGCCGTGGGCAAGCCGAAATTGTGCCACAACAAACACCCACATCTTCTCGCCTGACCTTCCTGTCCCAATTTCTAGGGGACCCCAGCACACCACTATTGAACCCAGAGCAGTGTCAAAAGGTTGTTGGTTGCATAGCGGATAATGCTTCCAGTCACTTAGCCACCACCACCACCACCCTGTCTTCCACACGGTCAAGTCTCAGTAGCCGTGAGTTTGGACCGCATATTCCTCACCCTGATCCTCCTTCCTCCCACCATGCCGAGTACCCAGAGACAACTTGAAGCGGGGCAAGAAGAGATCGCATGTAGCGATGCCCAAATATTTGAGCAGCCACGGTCACACGAAGGCGACGGTGGGAAAGTGTCACAAGAGGTGGACGATGATGAGACACAATTGCCAGAAAGTCAGGAGGAGGACTAGGGTGCGGAAGTGGAAGATGAGGTGGTGGATGATATAGTAACGACCTAACCTGGCAGGAGGACATGCAGAGCGAGGACAGCAGCACACAGGGGGAGGGAGGCAGAGCACCCCAACAGGTAGGAAGAAGCAGTGTGGTGGCCGCAGACAGAAGGCAGGCAACCGTTCCCCGTAACTAGTGTTGAGCCACCCCCGTAGTGTCCGAGTTCGGTTCGGTTCGTCGAACACCCGTATGTTCACCGAACTGTACGTCGAACTGTTCGCCGAACACCGTCGAACACCGTTAAAACCAATGGCAGGCAAACAGAAACACATAGAAACACATAGAAAACACTTCAAAGGTGTCCGAAAGCTGACAAACTGCTCAGAAGACACAACTAACACATGAAAAAGTGACAAGTACATATAGTCATGCGAAAAGAAAAGAGGTGGAGGAGTAAAAGGAGGGGGAGACACAGATATAGGCATGTCATGCCCTTCTAAAACAAAAAAAAGTGTGAAGCTGACACGGCCAGTCCGTTCCTGCCCGTGCGACCTCCGTGTCACCGGGTTTGTGCCAGAGCTGCGGTGGACCCTGACGGCCAGCCCCCCTCTACCAATACTGGTGCCTGTCCGCTGGTGGGTCAAGCGAGCCCCCCTGCGGTGGAGGCAGGTCTAATCTTTTTAATTTAAATTGTCTCTCTAATTTGAATGAGTACACTTTAAATCCTTTTACAAGGATCTATTGGAGGGCAAGTCTTATGCCAGCAGCCGCGGTAATTCCAGCTCCAGTACTAAAAATGAACGTCCTACCTAAACTCTTATACCTCTTCCAAACCATTCCCGTGGTAATTCCCTCAAATTTTTGGAAAAGACTACGCAGTAGCTTTTCCAGATTTATCTGGGCAAGTGGGCGTCCACACATTCTGGGGGACGTTCTGATCAGACACAAACAAAAGGGGGGCCTTAGCCTTCCGGATTGTAGAAGGTATTACATGGCAGCAGTACACGCTAGAATCCTGGACTTCTTCCATCATTCGGAGGGGAAATTGTGGGTCAAAATAGCTCAATCCATTTGTCCTAAAGCTCTTACCACTCTACCATGGTGCGCCCATTTAATTGTCCCCTCTCTTGGCCTCATGTCATATAGTACTTATGCCACTGCTTTGGCTTTGAGATCCCAAAAAAAAAGCTTATCCTCAATCGAACCCCAGGGCCCCTTGCTCCCGATTTCAGATAATCCAGATTTCCCACCAGGACTATCTGCAAATAGATCTCTCGGTTCAAATAAATCCCATCCGATATTATTTTCTCATGTCATCTTCAATACTTCGCTGCTCCCCCTCAATGACTTGTTACAGAGAAGAGCCACTTCACCGAAGGCTAATTTTGAATATAGCCAGTTACAACACTTCTATTCAACTGTGAAGAAGCGCACACATCTTCATAGAGATCTCACAAACTTTGAAAAATTAAGCCTATCATTGTCACCCCCTACACACTCCATCTCCCTACAGTATAATCTCCTCATTGCCCAGGTAACTGACAATAGGCCAGGATTCTGCGGTGCATGGGGAAGGGAACTGGGGAAGTCCTTCTCTGACTCACAATGGGATAAATGTTTCTTCCTAACACATAAAACCTCAATAGGGTCCAAAGCTCAGGAAATCTCCTTCAAAATTATCTCTAGATGGTACCGGGTACCAGCAGTCCTTCATAGATGGTATCCAGTGGTCTCAGATAGATGTTGGAGATGTGGGGAGGGGGAAGGGACAATGTCACACATATGGTGGGCATGCCCTATAATAAATGCATTTTGGGCAAAGGTGGTTCCCATGATTGAGAAAATAACTGGTTTGACTATCCCTAATACGCCAGAAGCCCTCCTTTTATCAATGTTACCAATAAGTAAACGTAGTTATATAAGGTCATCAATAGGCTACCTAATACAGGCGGCTAAGAATGTCATTCCACGACACTGGAAAAGCAGAGACCCACCCACTGTGGAGGAATGGTTTGCGGAGATCTCCCTCCTTAATAGGATGGAGCATCTGATTGCCATCTCACCGGCTGATGTTGATAGATACTGTGTGATTTGGAGGGATTGGATTGATTTGCAAAACTCTGATGCCTACCATCTAGCCCCCAACTAAAGTTATCCGTGATGTCGGCACAACAATGATCATAATCGCACTTTATTGATTGGTGGTCTGCCGTGGTCTCTATCTTTCATATGGAAAAATACATGCTTGATCTGGATATTGATGGAAAACCCTCCCTGTACCCCCTAATGTACTGTCGTTATGCCTAGATTTATAGTTATACTACCCCTTTTACTATGTATATTGTATTTTCTTGTACTTTTTAAACACAAAAACAAAAAAAAACTTGAATTTGAATAAAAAAATTGTAATTAGATCTACAGGCGGAGGCTACTCCGCTGACTAGCAGACACTGAAGCTTTGGAGCAGACCCCTGATTCCCAGGCTATAGTATGAGTAAACAGCTCTTCAGACTCAACCATCTGTGTTACCCCAAGCCATAGTGTATGTAGTTTCTTACGGTTAAAAGGGGGGGGGAGACCCGACCCACCTGGAATTGACGATGGCAACGTCATGTAAAACACAGCAAGGGGACTCCAAAAAGAGTCTCCATTTTTTCCCAAAATTGTGGCACAGACACCACTTAAGTGGCATCAATTGTCCAAGAGTTGCTTAAAATGGTTGGTGAGGTGATTTTCCAAAATCCTGAAGCTTTTAGTCTCCCCAGAATGACACAGGTGAGGCAGACGGTGGTTGTCCCGGCCCGCTAGGCCGCATTGTAGCACAGTGAGTTTCGCACTGCAACTTATGCTTCACATCCATGTGACGGTTCATGCATAAAGTACTCAAACTATGGAGTTTTTCGCCTCTACTTAGCTTTTGGTGACAAATGTTACAGATAACACGAGTTGGGTCATCCTTATCGATCTGAAAAAATGCACAGGCTATGCAAGGCTTAGAGCCCATGCGACTCTGCTACTAGCAATACTATCAAATGATTGGCTGGGTTAGATGCAGAGCGTCTGGGTTTGGTTGGGGGTCCCCACAGTCTGCCTAGGCTAGATGCAGTTAAAAAGTATTATTAGATACACAGGTGGTGCAGCTTGCTTCGCAGCTGGGCTAATACGCCCAAAGTATTGGTAGACTCTATACTAAATAAGGAAGGATTCACTGACTGTGGTGGCCCCTCCGTGGGCTGTGGCGATTGGTGGAGATTTGGTGGATGATTATAGGAGAAAGCTCCTTAATAGAGAAAGTTGGTGGATTTATACTTTAAATACACGTGTACCAGAGGGTTTAAACATCAGACATGATTTGATGTATCATTATGAATGATCATTTATAGATTATTATAGATTTTTTCTTCTTTTCTTTTTCTTTTGGATTATTTATATTTATATGCATTGTTTCTATGCTATACGATTTTAACATGGTATGTGTGTTTAAATTTCTGATTAACTCAGCCTTGAACAGGTGCATAGCAGGACATGACATATAAATACCACTTCCTTTTTTTTTTTTTTGCTATGCAATGATTAAGAACCTTTAGCTCGAAATGCGTTTGCTGTTCTTCTCCAAGGTGGACTTTTAAAATATTTTTTGTATGACCCAATAAAAAGTGGATTTTAGAAGATTTGTTCAGCTGGATATTCCTGGTTCCTCATGTTCGTCTGGTAGCACTCCTGGCTCCGTGCTGTTGATCTTCCAGGTGGGTGAGCTGATTTTTTCCTTTCTTTTATTGCCATGTGGCGATTGATCATCCACTTTTGCTGCCCCTTACTCAACGAATTCACAAACATCTTCCGTCGGTTTGGAGTCCCATTATGCCCAACCAAAAACATAGGCCCCACAACTAAAAAAAATCGTTCTTAGGCATCGAAATCGACACCACAGCAAGGTTGTTCCGCCTCCCATGGGAAAAAATACCAAAACATTACACCTGATCTAGGTTTTTTGCGCAGTATGGAAAGTAATACTACAGCAGATGCAAGTATTACTAGGTCTTCTCGTGTTTGCGAGCCTGGTGATGCCAGTCGGAAGGGTTTTTTCTCTTCATTTATCGCCCGCAACAAAAGGGGCATCTAAACCGAGTCATACAATCAGAATCAGCAGGCAGCTACAGGCGGACTTAGAGGTGTGGAAAACCTTCTTATAATCATTCAACGGTCACACGTTATTTATGTCAGCAGAACAGTCCAACATTCAACTAAGATTATTCACCGGGGCGGCAGAATCAGGCGGATATGCAGCGATACTAAATAACCAATGGTGCACAAGCTTATGGCCTCCGTATTGGGCAGAACAAGTGCTGACAAAAAAACAGACAGTCCTGGAACTGTTTCCAATAGTGGTAGTAATAGAAATATGGGGCGCGCGCCTAGCTAACAAAAATATACTCTTCATAACAAAAAACACCAGCCTAGCGCACTTCATTAATAATATGGCATCATCGTCTCTCCCAGTGCTAGGCCTACTACGCCGGCTAGCATTCCTGTGCCTAAAACACAATGTATGGGTCCGCGCTAGCCATGATGCTGAGGGGTCTAACGCTGCTGCTAACGCTTTATCACAATTCAATTGGCAGATTTTCACAGAGCTCCTCCCCAACGCCCACCCATCGGGCAACAGTTGCCCAGCCTCCCTATGGGATCTAGTGGAGAATAGTTGATGCCATTAATCAGAGCGTCAGTTGCCCCATCGATGTGGCAAGCATACGGTAAGGCATGGGAACAGTGGACACGACTAGTAGCAGGCAGACGGGTTGACCAATGTGAACAAGCCAGATTACTAGTCACCATAGAATTTCTCCACCAGCTAATGATGAGGGGCATATCAGGGGCATCAGCGCAGCGGTGGCTGACCGGAGTAGCATTTCACTTCCAACTACTGAATTGGGGAGATGTGACAAAGAGATTCATCATCAGACAATCCATAAAAGGGTGGAAAAGGGGTCAGCCAAGTCAGGAGTGTAGATGTCCCGTCCCGTGTCACTAAAACTGATTTCTCACATCATATCCCTAACACCATTAACATGATACTCACAATTTGAAGCAACACTACTGTCTACTGTATTTGCGATCGCCTTCTTCGGGGCGCTATGCATAAGCGAATTAGTCCCTCAATCCAAAATTAACACCAGTGGAGGCTTATTACACCAGGACATAGTCATAGCCAATATTGCAATACGTCTACGCATACGCAAATCGGAAACGGTTCCAGCGGGCAGGGGCACTTGGGTACTTCTACAACCCACAAATGGTACGCTGAGTCGGGTAACAATAGTAAAAACATATATAACCATCAGATCACAAAGTAATTTCTTCCTATCACACATTGATGGAACGCCATTATCAAGATACCAGTTCCAAGCTATATTTAATAAATGCATTACATCGGCAGGGAACCACCCCAAAGATTATGGGACACACTCATTCCGCATAGGCGCGGCCACGGAAGCAGCAAGAGCAGGACTGTCACAAACGGAAGTTCAGAGGATAGGGAGATGGCGATCCACGTGTTTGGCGAGATACATAAGACCGGACTTGTTAACCTAACGTGGTTTGTGTCTTTTACAGGTGACGCTAAGCCAACAGTGTGGGTGATAGGCCACTCATATATATATTGGGCAGAAAAAAGGGCGAAAGTCTGCCCAGGCGGAAGGAAATTAGAGTTTCATAACACATATTTGAACTGGAGAGGTATTAGAGGCCTGCAATGGCCACAGGTACTAATGGAGGTAATCAGGGTAGGGAGAGAGGCAAGAGGTCCGGTCATCTTAGTTATACAGGCCGGGGGAAACGACCTAGGTTATCACAAGAGCGCATAACTAATGGCAATAATGAAACTAGACACTGAGCGCTTCAGAGAATTTTTAACAAAAATAGTCAGAGATTGTGCCGAGCGCGGTATGGCAAGGTGCCCGAGACATCACGGCCATCGAACGGATAAGGCGGCTAATAAATATTTGGATGCCAAAATTTATAAGAGACAGATGCGGACAACTGGAAGGAGATAAAGCAGGCCTCATACGTCCCGACTGTGTTCACTTAATGGATATTGGACAGGACATATTCCTGTCAGAACTCTAGGGCGCAGTGGAACAAGCGTTAACAGTGATGGATGGGGGTCAGATTCCTGCATACGAGTACGCAGGATCCTCCGTGGCCTGGAAATAGAAAGGACATGTTGGAGAGTTACACTTGTTGGCCAACTTGCCGTTGTGGAGACTAGAGACACAGGGCATGCTGCAACAAGCTGAATTAATTTAGAAATAAAATGCCTTTCTAATGTAAAGAGTATAAACAGTTAATAAAGCTGTGACCGATCCTCACCCATCCAGTTGTAAGAGTTACATGATTGTATTGTCAATGAAAGGGGGGCGGTAGGGGGCTGAGCGTCTGGGTTTGGTTGGGGGTCACCACAGTCTGCCTAGGCTAGATGCAGTTAAAAATCATTATTAGATACACAGGCGGTACAGCTTGCTTCGCAGCTGGGTTACTATGCTGACTAGCAGACACTGAAGCTTTGGAGCAGACTTCTGAGTAAACAGCTCTTCAGACTCAACCATCTGTGTTACCCCAAGCCATAGTGTATGTAGTTTCTTACGGTTAAAAGAGGGGGGGGAGACCCAACCCACCTGTAATTGACGATGCCAACGTTGCTTAAAACGGTTGGTGAGGTGATTTTAACAAATCCTCAAGCTTTTACTCTCCCCAGGATGACACAGGGGTAGAAAAGTCCTTGCAGATCCATGATTTGTTCATCTTTATGAACGTGAGTCTGTCTACATTGTCAGTGGACAGTCGCGTGCGCTTATCTGTCAGCACACCACCAGCAGCGCTGAACACACGTTCAGAGAGAACAAAAATTATTATTAATTTGAAAGTTGGTGGAGCTTAGTATAGATGGCCTAATAGAATGAGTACCACACACTGCTACTATGCCCACAATTATTTTCCAGACAAGATGCAGCTAAAAATTATTATTCATTTGAAAGCTGGTGGAGCTTAGTATAGATGGCCTAATAGAATGAGTACCACACACTGCTACAGGCCCAAAATTATTTTCCAGGCAAGATGCAGCTAAAAATTATTAGTAATTTGAAAGATGGTGGAGCTTAGTATAGATGGCCTATTAGAACGAGTACCACACACTGCTACAGGCCTAAAATTATTTTCCGGGCTAGATGCAGCTAAAAATTATTATTAATTTGAAAGCTTAAAATGGTTGGTGAGGTGATTTTAACAAATCCTCAAGCTTTTACTCTCCTCAGGATGACACAGGGGTAGAAAAGTCCTTGCGGATCCATGATTTGTTCATGTTTATGAACGTGAGTCTGTCTACATTGTCAGTGGACAGCCGCGTGCGCTTATCTGTCAGCACACCACCAGCAGCGCTGAACACACGTTCAGAGAGAACGCTGGCTGCGGGACATGACAAGATCTCCAAGGCGTGAGTGGCGAGCTCCGGCCATTTATCCAGATTGGAAGCCCAAAAAGAACAAGGGTCCAGTGACACAGTCATGGCTTCGATGTTCACTTGGAGATACTCCTGTACCATCGCCTCTAGGCGTTGACTATGTGTCTGACTTCTTGTCTCCTGTGGCCTTGCAAAGGATGGGCTAAAAAAGTGGTGAAAGGATTCCGCAAAATTGCTGTCACCAGCAGATACTGTGTTTCTGTTACGGTTTGAGTGCTGAAGACTCGACAGTCCCACGGTTGCCAAGTTAGAACTGTGAGATTCACTACGTGCACCACTGGTGTTTTGTGGAAAAGCACATGTAAGATTCTGCAACAGTCTCTGCTGATACTCCTGCATGCGTGAATCCCTTTCTATGGCAGGAATTATTTCGGCAAATTTACTTTTGTACTGGGTATCAAAGAGTGTGGCAACCCAGTAGTCAGGATTATTTCGAATTCTGACAATTCGAGGGTCATGTTGCAGGTAGTGCAGCAAGAAGGCACTCATGTGTCTTGCGCATCCAGGAGCACCAAGTCCCTGTTGTGTTGGTGGCGAGGTAAGAATCATGCTTCCTTCCTCTGCCCTCTCCCCCCAACCTCGCACAACAGAAATGTGATCAAGGTCTCCCTCATCTGATGAGTCTTCCATGCCCATCGCCAGTTCGTCCTCCACTTCTTCCTGGGCTCCTGCACCTTCCTCACTAGTTTGGCTGCTACCATGCGCCCTGGTTAATCCCTCTCCCCCACCCTCCCATGCCTGCCTCCTTGGTGCTGCCGACCGTCTGGACCTTGCAGATGTTAGCCCTTCCGCATACAACTCCTCCTCCTCTACTTCCTCCACCTCCTCTTGTCCCACCACCTGACTCCGAATTCTGTTTAACATATGCTCCAGCATGTAAATCACCGGAATAGTCATGCTGATAATGGCATTGTCAGCACTAAACATCTTCGTCGCCATTTCAAAACTGTGCAGAAGGGTGCATAGGTCCCTGATCTGAGACCTCTCCTCCAGCGTGATTTGCCCCACCTCTGGATCTCGTTGGCCCAGGCTATAAGTCAGAACGTATTGCACCAGGGATTGTCGGTGCTGCCACAGTCGCTGCAACATGTGCAGAGTTGAATTCCACCGGGTAGGCACATCGCATTTTAGCCAGTGAAGTGGCAGGCCCAACGACTTCTGTAGAGATGTAAGTCGCTGAGCTGCGGGATGCGAACGGCGGAAGTGAGCACACAGAGACCGTGCCCTCTGCAGAAGGCCATCTAGTCTGGGATAGTGGGCTAAAAATTGCTGGACAAGCAGGTTCAACACGTGAGCCATACAAGGCACGTGTGTGACATTGCCCCGGCGAAGGGCCGCACCCAGGTTTGCAGCATTGTCGCACACGGCCTTCCCTGGTTTCAGGTCCAGTGGAGACAACCATTCGTGAAACTGGTTCTCCAGAGCTGACCACAACTCCTCAGCTGTGTGACTCACATTTCCCAGACATTTCAAAGTAAAAACCGCCTGATGACGTTGAGCCCTGGTGCCAGCATAGTAAGGAGGTGTGCAGGATCCCTTCTGCGCAGTTAGAAAGCGGGTGGCATGACCAGACAGGCTTTGGGTGCAGGTGGAGGACCGAGAGGAGGTTGAGGAGGCAGAAGCAGTGGAGGAACTTCGAGATAAAGAGGATTGACGCACAACTCGTGGGGACGGCAAGACTTGGACAGCAGCCCCTTGTCCTGCTGTCACCATAGTTATCCAGTGCCCAGTCAGCGACATGTAACACCCCTGTCCATGCCTACTCGCCCAAGTGTCTGTGGTGAAATGCACCCTGTCACACACAGAGTTTCTCAAAGAAGTGGTGATGTTGTGTGCGACATGCTGGTGGAGCGCAGGCACACCTTTCTTTGAGAAGTAGTGCCGACTGGGCATCTGGTACTGGGGCACTGCGACGGACATAAGGTCTCGAAAATCCTCTGTGTCCACCAGGCGGAAATGCAGCATTTCTGTAGCCAAGAGCTAGCAGATGGTGAAATTCAACCTCTTAGCTTTCTCATGGCTAGGAGGAAATGGTCTTTTACTTGTCCACATCTGAGGGACCGAGGGCTGGCTGTTGTGCTTAGACGGGGTTGAGTAGGGTGTCCCCGGAAAAATGACGGTCTGTGAGGAAGATGCAGGCGGACATGTTAGGTTGCCTTGATCCAAAGGTGGTGCTCTCGATTTCGGAGAGCGCTCAACACCAGCTGGTGTTTCCACTTCCAAATAAAATGATGACCTGCCAATCACGCTGGCTGTTGCGGGTAAAGAGGTGGCAGGTCTGTGTCCCAAAACAGGTGTGACTGCTGTCCCCTCAGTCACAGAGGATGAAGAGGCCGTGGATGCACAAGATGGGGCAGATGGTGGTTGGCCCGGCCCGCTAGGCCGCATTATAGCACTGTGAGCTTCCCACTGCAACTTATGCTTCATATCCATGTGACGGTTCATGCATGAAGTACTCAAACTATGGATATTTTGGCCTTTACTTAGCTTTTGGTGACAAATGTTACAGATAACACGAGTTGGGTCATCCTTATCGATCTGAAAAAATACCCTCTGTGGTCAGAGGCAGAGTTGTGTTTGAGGATGCAGTTGTTGAAGTGCTTCCAGTACTACGTCTCTGTCCAGGAAGGCGCAACCTGACCTCGTCGTCACTAGCATCCTCCTCCACCTCCTCTGCTGACCTCATCGACTGGCTGGCTGTGGGTTGACAGTAAGTGGGATCTGCAACCTCGTCATCATAACCCTGTGTGTTCTCACACCCGTCGTCCTCAGAGCCAACCTCTTCCTGCCCTGACAAAAAACTCAAGTTGTCGCTCCAATCAGGTGTTTGAGTCTCATCATCGTCTTCCTCATTGTCTCCACCAACAGGAGTTACAGTTTAGGAACGAGGGTCTACATTATGCTCAGAACCTTCTTCTGATCCTGGATCCGACTCAAAGATTCTGGGCATCAGTGCAGATCATTTCCTCGTCTGGATTCACAGAAGCTCTGGAGCCGACCTCTGATTCCCAGGCTATAGTATGAGTGAACAGCTCTGCAGACTCAACTATCTGTTCTACCCCATACTCAGATGGGCAGCTGGAGACTTGGGAGCTGTGAGGAAGCAAGTGCGATTGGGGTGACACCTCTGAGGACTGGAGTATTTGTGATGTTGAAGTTGAGGTGGAGGAGAGCCCACTTTGTAGCGATGGGCGTGGCCGTAAGAAAGGGATCGTATCACATTGTCCACTAAAAGAAGTAGACATCTTAGTTTGGCTGGAAGATGGTCTTTCTTCTGCAGATGTTCCTGTTGCTTTAACACCTACCCCATGGACACAACCTTTTTTTCCCTTCTCAACACGCCTATTCCCCTTTCCACCAGCAACAGGCCTTTTGCCACTCATTTTGGTGGTTAATTAATTGACAACTGTGGAGTTGTTTGCACAAAAAACGATGGATGGAAACCGAGCAGACCTGAGTGGCCAAATTGTGGTACTAGCCCAAAAGGATTGGCTGGGTTAGAAGCAGTAAAACAATTTTATTAGATACACAGGTGGTGGAGCTTGGTATAGATGGCCTAATAGAATGAGTACCAAACACTGCTACAGGCCGAAAATTATTTTCCAGGCAAGATGCAGCTAAAAATTATTAGTAATTTGAAAGCTGGTGGAGCTTAGTATAGATGACCTAATAGAATGAGTACCACACACTGCTACAGGCCCAAAATTATTTTCCAGGCAAGATGCAGCTAAAAATTATTAGTAATTTGAAAGCTGGTGGAGCTTAGTATAGATGGCCTAATAGAATGAGTACCACACACTGCTAATATGCCCAAAATATTTTACTTGGCTAGGTGGAGTAAAAAATTTGTATTACATACACAGATGGTGTAGCTTGCAACACAGATAGGCTACTCCACTAACTAACACACACTGCTAATATGCCCAAAAGGTTTTACTTGGCTAGGTGCAGTAAAAAAATTGTATTACATACACAGGTGGTATAGCTTGCAACACAGTAAGGCTACTCCACTGACTAACACACACTGCTAATATGCCCAAAAGGTTTTACTTGGCTAGATGTGTTAAGGGAGGACAATAACCCTTCACGGTTGACCAAGTGAGTGTCAAATTATTATGTTGATTGCAATCCACAGAAAACCAAATGGAAACAATGTTCTGTATTGGAAGGATTCAAAGAATCTCTGATCCCATTTATTTTGCTTAGCATTTTATATTGTTTTGAGTATATCAAATAGCCAATCAACTCTACAGCCATACTACAATACTATAGGCTAACTGATGTGAGTACAATTATTACGGAAACACATATATGGTCATATTATCATTGTTAATTTGAAGCACTATGCAAATTTTACAAGGTCAAACCTGGCCTAAACAAGTTAGATAAGAGTGTCTGACAAAATGTTCTCTTGAGAAAAGGTTAGTGTGAGATAAGTTCTATGGGAAGAGAAAGAAAGAATGTATGTTATGCAAGGAGTGATAATAACATGATTTTAAAGCGAGCAGACAAAATGGAGTTTCTCTAGCATGAGTATCAATATATCCTTTACATTCCCCCCTAAAAATTATGTTATTATCAACAATAGAGGTGCTATCCCAGGGTCATGCTTTGAGCCTGAGGGACATTGGTCTTCACTCAATTAGTGCCCTTGTTACCAATTGAGGCTGTCGCGGCATGTCCATCCCCCTTGTTAGTTGATATAATCATAAGCTCAGATCTGAGGTTGGTCGGGGCAAGCGGGTAATGGTCATCATTCCCTTGTCATCCAGGTCCTCAATGCTGGTTACATGTCCGTGTATAGTAGCACTGGATGTTGGTTGGCAGCGTCCTCCTTGCTCTCTGATGACTGGCAGGCTTTCCTCATGCAAAATGGAATACAATAAAAGACTAGTTTTAGTAAAACATATATTAACAAGCAAGCAACAATATGCAACACTCTCTGGTCAATTCATTATGTTTGTTATACTCTTCCCTGAATTTCCTAATGTCTTCCATTTTAGTTTTTAAATCAACATAGTGACAACAGGCTGGCAGGCTGGGCCTATAACCTGACACATCCCTTCTTGAGCTGCTGTCAAATAGTCCAGCACTAAGGTCTGTTGATTAGCCACTATGATAAGTTGATTCTGCACTGCAACAGTAGTATTAATTGCTTCCAAAATATTCTAATATTCTAAATCGGGTCATCCAAGTAATCAATGACTTCCACTAACTATCTTATCGGGTATACTCATTTGTACTAAATGAGGTCTTCTTGATGGGCATGGGGTGTTGTCCTTGGCACGTTTATAGATGGTATGAAGAGGGATGGCTCTCATATCTACTTTACTATGGGGAATAAGATAAGTGGCTGAAGTTAGCCGGGCCAACGTACAAGTCCCCCCTACTCCGACTGGGAGCCATTTATACGCATTATCCCCACACACCCAATATGTGGCTGATGGTAAATCCATCCCATAAAGCAGAGTGCTGTAATACTAATTTATGTACCAAAATTTGATAATGAGTAATGAACTTATTATTAAAGTACTCTGTTGTAGGCTATTCCAGGTATTGACTAGTTTAACCATATATATTATTATAAAATATCTCAGCTGTTGGGATTGTCAGGAGCACTTGGTATGGTCCGTCATACAATGGTTTTAGTCCGTGTTTCCGAACATGCCTCTTCACATACACATAATCTCCAGGCCTGAGGGTATGACAACCTTCTGCATCAGCTGGATCTGGAATAGAAGATGATACTAACGCATGGGGGTTAGTTAATGCTTTGGTAAGCTGAATCACATATTGCACAACATAATCTGTTTCTTCTGATAATTTTTGTGGGGTAAATCTAGCTATGGCTGGTTGTGACCCAAATAGTATCTCATAGGGTGACAGTTTGTGTTTCCCTATGGGTGTGGTGCGTATGTGATATGGTGCAATGGGAAGGAAGGAGCTCAGGCCACTAGGCCGTAGTTTCTTGCATCATTTTGGTTAACTGCCTTTTCAGTGTGCCATTCAATCTCTCCACCTTGCCACTTGACTGTGAATGGTAAGGAGTATGTAACGTCACTGTTGATCCAATCATGGTAAGTATTTCTTGATATACGCGTGAGGGAAAGACTGGTTCTTGATCACTTTTGATAACTTCTGGGACTCCATACCGGCAAACAACTTCAGAGACCAGCTTCTTGGCGGTAGTCTTGGCAGTCATGTTTGGAACGGCGAATGCTTCTAGCCAACTGGAAAACATATTCACTACCACTAAGCAGTTCATGGGCCCAGGCCGCAACGGCTGGATACAGGAGTCGAGGCAAACAGTACAGTTGTTTCTTCTTCCATAGCCCATTTATTAACTTAGCACCCGCCTCCTTCCATGACTGGCGTTCTTCTTTAGAGCATAGAGCGTGTGGAGCGTAGCTTTGTGATTGGAGGGACCGGTTTATGCTCTTCTGCAGGTTGATCCTGGGTTGGCATGGAATTTAGCTGTTTGGCCTGTTGCCGCGTAAGAGCCATGGACATGGATGTCAGAAGAAGAGCTGCTCGCTTAGCATGGAGATCAGCAAGTGTATTACTTCTTGCTTCAGAGGCATCTGGCTGGTCGGGTATGAGCTTTTACCTTTATGACAGCCAACTGTCTTGGTAGTTGCACCACTTCCATCAATTGTCTGACGCTTTCAGCATTTTTCACAGGAGAATCTGCAGTCAGAGCTTTGAGCTCTGCTTCCTGTGCTGACATACTGGGAGGTAAGACTGCAGCCTCTACCAATGTATCTTCAGTTGTGACAGCATATCCAGTATGAAACCTGCCAGAGGTGTCAGCATATCTGGATCCATCCGTATATAACGTAAGTTCTGGGTTATATGATGGTGGCTGGCTCTCAGTGGGAAGTGCAGGGTATTTAATCTCATAAGGTATAAATTGCTCAGTTTCCGGATTCAGGGGCTGGGGTACTGCTACATTTGTGGGAGATGCTTCTTTAGGGGCTTTAGATTTGTATTGTGGACACATAAGTACTTCCTCCTGTACTTTTTCAACATATCCTTCATCACAAATCTCATGTGCCACTTTCCTAAACTTCTCAGCATCTTCCAACAATCCACAGTCCACTAATCTACCCTTTTGCTGCCGGATGCCTTCATCACACAACACAGGCTGAAGCCTCCTCCCCTCCTCAGGAAAATTTAACACTTTTGGTGCATTCTTGCATTCTTAAATGATCTTTTTCCTTCTCGAGACTGATCATGATATTCATCACATCCTCCCCCTCCTGCAGGGGAGACAAAATTCTTTCTGCTCCACGGAAACATTGATGATAATCACTACTGCCACTTCACAACCAACAAAGATTCTTAATTCTTGTGCACAGCGGAGTCTGGACAGAGCTCCCAGCTGTTCCACCACTACCTACTACCTGCTAACTGCTACCTGCTAACTGCTACCTGCTAACTGCTACCTGCTAACTGCTAACTGCTGCCTGCTAACTGCTGCCTGCTAACTGCTCCGGACACTCGATATATGTATATCTACTTGCGTGTCCTACTAACTAACTAACTAACTAACAATGTCCAGTCTTTTCTAAGAATCTTTGTTGGAAGTTAAAGAAGGGAAGATTCACACAATATTCACTTGTCAATCCGAGGTGATACTGCTTTGAAGTTAAATAATATCAGACCCCTAATGGGACTTCACCCCTTATAGTCTCACCTTTGACTACATCCAACCAGGACGTCCGGAGATACTGCAAACAACCACACACCACGTGGAAACCACGCCAAAAGGTCAGTGTCACTAGTAAAGAACTTGTGCACTTACCGTGGCTTTTTGTGGGGGATGATCAGTCCCAATTCCAGTGGGGGAGGCTGAAAGCAAGTCTCTCTTTGTGGACGTCCAGAGGTGGAGGGGCGTCCCTGGTTAGGGATCCGAGTCATGACACCAACTGTTAAGGGAGGGCAATAATCCTTCACGGTTGACCAAGTGAGTGTCAAATTATTATGTTGATTGCAATCCACAGAAAACCAAACGGAAACAATGTTCTGTATTGGGAGGATTCAAAGAATCTCTGATGCCGTTTATTTTGCTTAGCATTTAATATTGTTTTGAGTATATCAAATAGCCAATCAACTCTACAGCCATACTACAATACTATAGGCTAACTGATGTGAGTACAATTATTACGGAAACACATATATGGTCATATTATCATTGTTAGTTTGAAGCACTATGGAAATTTTACAAGGTCAGACCTGGCCTAAACAAGTTAGATAAGAGTGTCTGACAAAATGTTCTCTTGAGAAAAGGTTAGTGTGAGATAAGTTCTATGGGAAGAGAAAGAAAGAATGTATGTTATGCAAGGAGTGATAATAACATGATTTTAAAGCGAGCAGACAAAATGGAGTTTCTCTAGCATGAGTATCAATATATCCTTTACAGGTGCAGTAAAAAATTTGTATTACATACACAGGTGGTGTAGCTTGCAACACAGATAGGCTACTCCACTGACTAACACACACTGCAAGAGGCCCAAAAGGATTTGATTAGCTAGATTTAGTCAAATGCTGTGAAAAACACTTGCACAGCACTAAAACAGACCTGCCTGGCAAAAAGTGATAGGAACTGATGTAACCTAGCCCTCAAAAGGGCTGCAATTACAAACTAGTCCCTACTCCCTAAACCTTTCCATCTATTTAAGAGAAAATTTGCTTGCAATTCACAGTTACACAATATAGCGCTAACAGCAGCAGCAGTGCCGTCTAACACTCAGCTGCAGCAGTGAGAAAATGGTGGCTACGGGGAAAATGGCTGGGTCTTATAGGGAAAGGACATGTGACATACACAGCCAATGACACATGCCCTTGCTTGTGTGAAAAAAAGCACTTCGCTCCGTGTGTGTGCTGCTGATAGGCTGACAGACTGCACCTTCCCACTGTAAATGTGGGAAAGAGAAAAAAAAATGGAGATCTTCATTATTTCTGCAGAGATCCATCCCATGCCCCACCCCCCGCCCCGCTGTACACTCAAACTGTGTATTAACATTGATTATCAGCATTACTGTGAAAAAATCCAGTTACGATTTTGGTGCACGAACAGTTATCGAACATAACCTCGAACAGCCGGATTTTTTTCAAATCGTTCGGGTTCATCGAACGGCTCGAACACCGCCCAAAACAGCTCAAATTTGAGATTGGCGAACAGTTCAAGTCGAACACTGCTCATCTCTACCCGTAACACCAACACGAAGGAAGTTGCCAGTACAACTGTTAGGTCTTCCCGAGTCTGGTTGTCTTTAAAGACTCTGCCGATAACCCCAAAAAGGCCATTTGCACCACCTGCCAGGCCAGCATCAGCAGGGGTGGCAAAACGACAAGCCTGACCACCACCAGCATGATCAGGCACATGGCAGCAAAGCACCCGACTTTGTGGGCCGAACCCCAGGGTCCAGGAACAGTGTCTGCGGGTGGCACCATTGCTTCTTCCGCTGTTGTGCATGCAAGCCAATCCCCTGTCCATGGTGCATGTGAAGACGCCTCCTGCCCTGCACCTGTCGTTGCACACTCTCAAGTAGCAGCATCAGGAAGCACGTCCATGTCCTTGTCCCAGCGCAGCGTTCAGTTGTCCATACCCCAGTCCTTGGAACGCAAGCGCAAATATGCAGCCAATGCCCCACAGGCCACACTACTAAATTCTCACATTTCACGTCTGCTTGCGCTCGAAATGTTGCCTTTTAGGTTCGTGGAGACGGAAGCATTCCGCAACCTGATGGCGGTGGCCATCCCTCGGTACTCTGTCCCCAGCCGCCACTATTTCTCCCTGTGTGCCGTCCCCGCATTACACAAGCACGTGTCCCAAAACATTAGCCGTGCTCTCAACAACGCAGTCACCGGGTAAGTCCACCTAACCACAGACACATGGACAAGTGCTTGTGGGCAGGGACGACACATCTCTCTGACGGCACACTGTGTTAACATTGTGGAAGCCGGGACCCAGTCCGACCTTGGGATGGAACACGTCCTCCCGATGACAAGGATTGCGGGCCCTAGGTCAATCAGGGTTTCCCCCACGGTCTACAGATCCTGCACCTCATCCTCCTCAGCCTCCTCCTCCTCTTCAGCCTCCATCTCCGAAATGACCACATCAGTCACAAGCTGGAAGCACGGCAGCACTGCCTTGGCCAAGCGGCAACAGGCTGTGCTGAAATAATATGCTTAGATGAAAAACCGCACAATGCTGAAGAGTTATGGACAGCTCTGAAAGAGCAGGAAAATCTGTGGCTCACACCGCTGAACCTACAGCCAGGCATGGTCGTGTGTGACAATGGCCGGAACCTGGTGGCGGCTCTGAGGCGAGGCGAGCTCACACACGTACCATGCCTGGCCCATGTGCTTAACCTCATGGTTCAGCGGTTTCTCAAATCCTACCCGGAGCTGCCGGATCTGCTTGTTAAAGTACGCCGCCTGTGTGCCCATTTTAGAAAGTCAGCAACAGCTTCCACCGCCTTGCAGTGTTTCAGCAGCGTTTGCAGCTTCCGGCTCACAGACTGGTGTGTGATGTCCCCACGCGTTGGAACTCTATGCTGCAGATGTTGGGAAGGATTTGTGAGCAGAAGAGGGCAGTTGTTGAGTACCAGCATCAACAAGGCCGTCGGTATTCAGTTCAGACTCCACACATAAGACCTCAGGAGTGGACATGGATGTCAGACATATGTACCATCCTCCAAAACTTTGAGGACTCCACCAAGATGGTGAGCGGCAATGACGCCATAATTAGCGTCACCATCCCGCTTCTCTGTCTTCTGAAACGCTCTCTTCTCACAATCAAGAGGATACATTGCAGGCGGAGCACCATGAGATGGAGCAATGAACCAAACAGGGTGATTACACACAGCCAAGCCTCATCTCATCCCAATGTGGATTGCGTGACAATGAGGAAGAGGAGGAGGAGGAGGAAGGACAGGAGCTAGTTTCATGCACTATAGATAGTACTACCTGCACTGCTGTCATACCGTCTGTTCAGTGTGGATGGCCCGAGGACAGAGAGGAGGAGGAGGAGGAGAGCATGGTCAGTCATCCTCTTGATGAGGACATGGAAGTCTTGCCTGTTAGTAATGTTACGCTGCCTTTCCCATGACCCTCGCGTTCTCAAAATTTTGGGTGACAGTCATTACTGGTTGGTGACACTTCTAGACCCACGATACAAGGAGAACTTTATATCTCTTATTCCTGCGGCGGACAGGTGTACAAAAATGGGGCAGTATCAGAAGGCCCTTGTTGCGGAACTATTAAAAAAATTCCCATCTGAAAACGCTGGCGGCAGAAGTCACACTTCATTGAACAACCAAGGAGTACAGGCGAGAGAGACACAACTTCAATCCAGCAGAGGCAGGAGAACACTGTCAAAGTTCTGGGAGAGTTTTCTCAGCCCCTCCCATCGCACAGGCCCTGAGGCGCGGGGCACTCTCACAAGGAGTGCAAAGTTTGGGAAGATGCTGAGGGAGTACCTTGCCGACCGTACCAATGTCCTCCGTGATTCCTCTGTGCCTTATAATTATTGGGTGTCCAAGCTGGATACGTGGAATGAACTGGCCCTCTATGCCTTGGAGGTCCTGGCCTGCCCTGCCGCCAGCGTTTTATCAGAGCGGGGTTTTAGTGCCGCTGGTGGAATTATAACTGATAAGCGCTTCCGCCTGTCAACTGAAAATGCTGACAGGCTGACTCTTATAAAAATGAACAAGGGCTGGATTGGGCCAGACTTCTCAACACCACCGAATGATAGCAGCGTAACAAACTCAAATCCAGTGTCTTTTCTTGGGAGGTGTATTCCCATGCACCTTTTCACACCCACACATGGGTATACTATTCCTGATTTTGGGTATTTGCTCTTGTCCTCCTCCTTCTCCTCATCCTCCACCACCATATCACCAGGGTGACCGTTATCCGTGATGCAACACCCACATAATTTTTTTAAAGGGTGTTTATGATGCCTGTAAAAAATTTTTTTTATACAGTATGTTCATGTATACCCCCCAGGGGTAAATGTTTGTCAGCCCAAACACTTAGTGCATGGGCATTACAAGTATAGGAGGCCCGCTCCTTTCTAATGGGAACATTTTTTTATGAGGCCCTCCTCCACATCTCTTCCAAGGGGCATTGAAGTGCCTCCAAATTTTTGGCAGCCCTTGCATTCACTGCATAGGCCAGCACTATGGGAGACTCTCTCCTTTCTAATGGGAATTTGTCGTTACTGTGGCCCTGCTCTGTGTGTCTTTAAATTCTTAGTGGGGTTTTTCCTAAAATTGGTCAGCCGTTGGACTCACTGCATACCTTATAATTCAGGGGCGGACCTACGCCCGTGCAGCCCGTTCATTGAACGGGGGCCCCGAGGGAGAGGGGGCCCCTCCAGCCTCCAGCAGGGCCGCCATTAGGGCATGACTGTCCTGACTCCAGTATGGGGCCCGGCCGGTCGGGGCCCCCTCGGAGCCTGGTTGGGGACCCCCTCTTGTGCGTCTCCTCATGGGGCCCCCGCAGGCAGGGCCGGCGTCAGCACCCGGCGCACCCGGGCATATGCCGGGGGCCTGAGCAGGCGGGGGGGGCCCTCACCGTCGGGTACCCCGCGCTCTATGGGACCCGTGAGCGGAGGAGAGCGGTGTCAGCGCCCGCTCCCCCCCGCTTGCTTAGGGCTCCGGCACCCGGCACAATACTTACCTCTCCCCGTGCCTCCGCAGCAGCTCCTGCATCCTACGCAGCTGCTGCACTGTGACGTCTCAGGTCAGAGGGCGAGTTGACGTCTTTACACCGCGCTCTATCCTGAGCAGTCACAATGCAAAGCAGAATGAGGCCGGCGACGCTGGAATCCGGAACAGCGGCAGCAGGTGAGACGTGAGGTGAGTATTTGATTTTTTTTTTTATTGTATGGAGGCCTGTGGCAGTATAAGGGAGGGGGGTGAGGTGGGGGTGTATGACATCCTGCATGGGGCATTATAAGGGAGGGGGGGTGTATGACATCCTGCTTGGGGCATTATAAGGAAGGGGTATGTGTGACATCCTGCATGGGGCATTATAGGAAGGTGGGGGGGTATGTGTCATCCTGCGTGGGGCATTATAAGGGGGGTGACATCCTATATGGGGGGAACAGCCTGCATGGGGCATTATGTTGGGGGAACAGCCTGCGTAGGGCATTATGTGGGGGGAACAGCCTGTGTGGGGCATTATGTGTGGTGAACAGCCTGCATGGAGCATTATATGGGGGCCAGTATTCTGTATGGAGCATTTTATGGGGGCCAGTATTCTGTATGGAGCATTTTATGGGGGCCAGTATTCTGTATGGAGCATTATATGGGGGCCAGTATCCTGTATGGAGAGTTATATGGGGGCCAGTATTCGGTATGGAGCGTTATATGGGGGCCAGCATTCTGTATGGAGCATTATATGGGGGCCAGTATCCTGTATGGAGCATTATATGGGGGCCAGTATTCAGTATGGAGCGGTATATGGGGGCCAGTATCCTGTATGGAGCATTATATGGGGACCAGTATCCGGTATGGAGCATTTTATGGGGGCCAGTATTCTGTATGGAGCATTTTATGGAGGCCAGTCTCCTGTATGGAGCGTTTTATGGAAGCCAGTATACTGTGTGGAGCGATTCGCTGGTTTCTGAGCTATTGTGGAATTTACAATAGATATCACTCATGTAATGTAAGAAGTGAAATCTTTGCATTGTACTATATATATATTTCTCTTCGGTATCTGTGCATCATGAATCATGGTATGTGTTACAGGGGCCCACTGAGACTCTTTCGCCCCGGGCCCACAAAAACCTGGAGCCGGCCCTGGGCCTCCGGCCCCATGCTGAGCGCTAAGCGCCGGGACATCTCAGCGCTGCTTTCCTCTGTGTAGCAGTGTGACGCGCCCCCTGGGCCGGTACCCGGAGCCGGGCCGGTAGACGCTGGGGGTTGTAGTCACAGTGGCTGTGAACCGGTCCGTGACCCAGGGTGGTCAAACCAAAGGGGTATTCTGGGTATAAGTATTAATGTCCGACCACGCCGCCTGTGGAATGCGGTCAGTAGGAACCGCCGCTGCTGAACAGTCCTCTGAAGCTGGTGGTATAGCAGCGAGGGTGGTATAACTCCCCACAGGAAGAGTGCAGCCTCAGGGCAGTGTAGGTGGATGATGGTGGTTGTAGTGCAGGGAGTCAGTAATAACACGGAGTCAATGGGATGCAGTCTCAGGTCCTTTACTCACAGTTGTCTCATTCCAAGTCATCACTGCAGATCACGACTAGTGTTGAGCCACCCCCGTAGTGTTCGGGTTCGGTTCGGTTCGTCGAACACCGGGATGTTCGAGGAACTGTTCGTCGAACTGTTCGTCGAACACCTTAGAACACCGTCGAACACCATTAAAACCAATGGCAGGCAAACAAAAACACATAGAAACACATAGAAAACACCTTCAAAGGTGTCCAAAAGCAGACAAACTGCTCAGAACACGATCTCTTTAAAAAAGCCGGCCGGCAATTCAGCAGCGGCATACACCGGTACCCGACAATTTAGACAAGAAGGAATAGAGCATCACACATAGATCAGATAGGTAGAAACATGTCAGTCACATATATAAGAAGTACAGTGACAGTGTTGGTTACTGTACTTGTCATTTAGTGTAAAGGATTTATTAAAAAAAAAGTAATAGTGTTTTCATGCACAGTCTCTTTAAAAAAGCCGGCCAGCAATTCAGCAGCGGTACCCGACAATTTATAATAGAAAGAATAGAGCATCACACATAGATTAGATAGATAGAAACATGTCAGTCACATATATATGAAGTACAGTGACAGTGTTGGTTACTGTACTTGTCATTTAGTGTTAAAATAAAGGATTTATTAAAAAAAAAATTGGCGTGGGGTTCCCCGTAATTTTAGTCTCTAGCGGAAGTTAAGCAGGTGGCTGGGGCAGATGTTTGAAGCCTGGGAAGGGGGTAATACCCATGGAGCTTCCCAGGCTACTAATATCAGCCCCCAGCTGAATATCTAGCCTTTACTAGCTATTAAAATGGGGGACCCCCCCAAAAAAATGACGTGGGGGTCCCCCCTATTTTAATAGCTAGCAAAGGCTAGGCAGACAGCTGGGGGCTGATATTAATAGCCCAGGAAGGGTGCCATGAATATTGGCCCCCTCCCAGGCTAGAAACACCAGCCGTCAGCCACCCCTGAAATGGCACATCCATAGGATGCGTCAATTCTGGCACTTAGCCTCGCTCTTCCCACTGCCCTGTAGCGGTGGCAGTGGGGTAATAGGGCTGGGGTTGATGTCAGCTTATAATGCCAGCTGACATCAAGCCCAGGTTAGTAATGGAGAGGCGTCTGTAAGACACCCCCATTACTAACCCCATAGTCAAAGTTAAAAAAAAACACAAACACCCAGAATAAAGTCCTTTAATTGAAATAAAGACACAATTCTTTAATGTTCTAAATTAAACCATACTTACCGTCACGCCCATTCCAGCTGAAGCCAACGATCTCCTGCAATAAAAGTAAAATAATAAAGCAACATCATCCTTACCTTTCGATGGTTCCCAGGACAGCTCCAGCTCTGCTACATCGAGATGACAGGCTGGACCGCAGCAGAAAGCTGCCATCCAGCCTGTCATCCCGCAGACACTGAGAAGCGCAGGCATGCTTGTGCTCCTCAGTGTCAGGCTGTGACGGCATCCAGATGAGCCAAGGTCATGTCCAATGAACTCAGCTCACCTCATGCACGTCACTGACAGCGTGGGAAAATTCTCCTGCACTCAGCGCTTCAGCCTGAGAATTTTCCCACGCTGTCAGTGACGTGCATGAGGTGAGTTCATGTCCAATGATCTCAGCTCATGCCTGCGCTTCTCAGTGTGTGCGGCATGGCAAGCTGGATGGCAGCGTTCTGCTGCGATCCAGCCTGTTATGTGAATGTAGCAGAGCTGAAGCCATCGTGGGACCATGGAAAGGTAAGGATGATGTTGGTTTATTATTTTACTTTTATTGCAGGAGATCGTTGGCTTCAGCTGGAATGGGCGTGACGGTAAGTATGGTTTAATTTAGAACATTAAAGAATTGTGTCTTTATTTCAATTAAAGGACTTTATTCTGGGTGTTTGTGTTTTTTTTAACTTTGACTATGGGGTTAGTAATGGGGGTGTCTTATAGATGCCTCTCCATTGCTAACCTGGGCTTGATGTCAGCTGGCATTATAAGCTGACATCAACCCCAGCCCTATTACCCCACTGCCACCGCTACAGGGCAGTGGGAAGAGCGAGGCTAAGTGCCAGAATTGGCTCCTACGGATGCGCCATTTCTGGGGCGGCTGACTGCTGGTGTTTCTAGCCTGGGAGGGGGCCAATATTCATGGCACCCTTCCTGGGCTATTAATATCAGCCCCCAGCTGTCTGCCTAGCCTTTGCTAGCTATTAAAATATGGGGGACCCCACGTCAATTTTTTGAGGGGTCCCCCATTTTAATAGCTAGTAAAGGCTAAGTATTGCTGAAATGCCGGTCGGCTTTTTTAAAGAGACGGTGCATGAAAACACTATTATTTTTTTTTAATAAATCCTTTACACTAAATGACAAGTACAGTAAGCAACACTGTCACTGTACTTCATATATATGTGACTGACATGTTTCTATCTATCTAATCTATGTGTGATTCTCTATTCTTTCTGCTCTAAATTGTCGGGTACCGGTGTATGCCGCTGCTGAATTGCCGGCTTTTCATGTTTCACTGTGAGCACTGTTCCCATCGATTTGGGCAATCACTGTAATGCCACAACCACCATGGCTGTGGCATTACAGTGAGTGGCAGACAATCCCTGCATGATTGGTGCTCTAAATAGCGCCAGACATGCAGGACACGCTTTTGGTGCACAAACAGCTATCGAACATAACCTCGAACAGCCGAATTTTTTGCAAATCGTTCGGGTTCGTCGAACGACTCGAACACCGCTCAAAACAGCTCGAATTTGAGATTGGCGAACAGTTCTAGTCGAACACCGCTCATCTCTAATCACGACTTCCCACGTCGTCCTGTGTTTACTCAGTGAGGGGTTCAGCCGACCCCCAGGTAACTCCGGAGCATTTAGCAGGACCCCCTTCTGTGTGTCCTTTCTCTGGCCTTCTCCCTGCACCTCACACCCAGTGACACTTCTATCCGGTATCCTCGGGCCTTGGCGGGCGACGTGTGTTCCCTCCCCTGGGTCCTATGTGGCTACCTTCTTAGTGTACTGGTGTGGACTTGTGGCCTGCGGTACTTGAAGTGCTGCCGCCTCCGGTTTTCTAGTTGAACCTTGTAGTTCTTGCTAGTTGAGGAACCGGTTCCCTTTATCTGGCCTGACCCCCCTACTCTCTAGTAGCGGCAGGTGTACGGGTGGCTTGCTGCACGGCCCGTACCCCTAGGGTCCCTTCTCTCCTCGTTCCTGGAGCCTTTCCTGCTCCCTCTCCTCTCTTCTCTCCTTCCAGGCTCAGGCCTCCTGACTAGGCCTGCCTGTGGAGCAGAGCTCATACAGAGCCTCTGCTCCTGTCACTTCTCCTCAGTCTGTCTGACTGGAACTCCACTCTGACTGAACTAAGATGGTGTCCTGTTTTATACTCCTACTCCAGTGCTCCCAGGATCTACATCCTCCACCCATCCACTACATAGTTCCCCCTCTCTAGGTGGTTCCTCCCCACTCCAGCCAGGGATCAGGGACTGTGCTCTCCCGTAGGAGCAATCTCGCCCTGTCCCCCGGAAATGTGGTGTAGTGAATGTAGTGTTAGTGTCCTGAGCCATACTCCTTCCTTACCTGAGAGTGAGGTACCACATCTCTGGATGAGATGCAATAACTCTGTGGCGACCGAACCCTCAGGGGCGCCACACACCACCCTGGTAAAACACAGCACGTCCTCGGGCTGGAATAGAGTAAAAGACAAAGTATTTTACAGACATGCAAAATTTTAGAATGCATTCGCATAGAAGATCACAAATACAACATTTCTTCCCTTTATGGGAGGTTCTCTTTCTTTAACGTTACTGGTTACGTTTTCTTTTTTCACTTGCATAAACACATCTGTCACATATAAAACTTTTTCTTTATAAACATTCTTCATATAACACTTTTATTGACTGGTCACAGTGCACTTTGCAACCAGGTGTCCATTTTTTTAGTAAGGTGCAAACTTGCAAACACGAACATGAGGGACCCGTCCCAAACCCTCAATGTAGGCCCTGGGGTGGCTGCAGGGCATAGATGATCCAGGTGTTGGACCACGTCTTCGGCCACCTCCAACGGGTTTTTGTTCTGAGGTCATAGGTTGTATTAATATAAAACCAATAGGGGGCACTTTAATAAGTGCAATTATTTACAAGGAAAGTTTTTCGGGAGATCACCGTCCTCTTCCCTATTGTCTCTATACCCACACGGGTAACTAATTAAACAGACACAAAACCGGTCAAACTTGCAAAGTTTCCTGCACCCTTACGGGTAACTTATTTACAGTTTCTGTAGAGACTTATATTCAATAGCGGGGTTCCCGCCGGGGAAACTCCTCACTCTTGCCAACTGACTTAGCCGGGTACTGCGGGGGTAGGTCCTTGGCTTCTCTTGCCACCTTGTGGATGTGGCGGGCATACCACCCGCGCTCTCCCTTATGACGGGTGAAAGTGACATGGTCACCGGGATAGAGGTCCCGTCCGGGGTGCCCCTGCTGGAGGTGGGGTTCCACGTCCCGCTGGTTGACGAAGACCTATCTATCGGTCTGTGGCTCCCGGATGAAGCCTCACCCGGCGTTTAAGTCAAATTTGACTATGATCCCCTTCAGGCGGGGACTTGGGGTTGTTGGTTTTCCTGGCAGACCCGAGTCCTGGCCGCCATATTTCGGGCCTCCATACGTTCCCATTTCACCTGCCGGTCATACCGCTCTTTCTCCATCTGCAGGAGCTCCCTCCTGCAGTACTCTTCCCTCTGGAGGGCCTGAGCCTGCGTCTCCTGCGGGAACCCGATGAGGTCCCCCTCCTGGTTGTCCCACCGGAATTCCTCTCCCTCCGCGCAGGCCATCGGGGGCGCAGGTGTGGGAGCCAGGGGGGCTCTCTGCTGGCCTTCATTCCTGGCGGACCAGTCGAGGGCAGAGGCCCCGGAGTCCCACCCAGATGTGGGGGTAGGCCGTTCCGGTAACAGGCCCAGGAGCAGGTTAGCTGAGCTGGCTTCCGGATGATGCGGGGAGTCCGCCTGGGGATTGCGGAGCTGGTCGGCGGAGCTGGTCAGGTGGTAGGGGGATTCCGCCTGGGGATTGCAGAGCTGGTCGGAGGTGGAGGCGCTCGGTGCCGTGGTGGATTCTGGGCCTGGAGGTAAGCTTGGAGCGTGCGCGCCCGGGTATGGAGGCGCCACGAGGGGGCCCAGGAGCAGGTCAGCGCGGTCTGCGCCCGGGACAGGGAAACTCTTCCTACCTGCTCCCACGGCCACTCCTTGGCTGCTCTCTGCCTCCTGGTCCTGGTCTGGCTCCGCCGGGGCTGGGGCACTGCCGGTGCTCTCCGGTGCTGGCTGCCGTCTCGCACCTATCTTCTCCAGCACTTCCCTCTTCCAGCTGGCGATGTCGTTTCTCTCGGCCTCTCCTACCCCCCGGCTGAGCTCACGCATCTCCGCCTGGAGGAACTCCGTATCCTCCTGGGTCAGTTTGTAAATCACCTCCGTCAGGGTAGGAGGTGTCTCGTCTAGCTGCAGGCCGCGGACTGGGGTTTCAGGCTCACTCCGCTCACTTCCCTCCATCTTGCCTGCCGGGGGTGTTCTCTCTGGTCTGCTGGAGACCACCCCCTTTCTCTCTGTTTTCTTTCCTCCTCTCCCCTTTCTGGGGCGGTCCCATTGGTACTGGCTGTCAGCCACACCTGGGGGCATCTCCCCCACCTTGACGGACACATCTATGCGTATGGCCACAGTTACAGGGGGGCTGGTTGCGCTTTTGGCGCCATTCTGGGACCCGGCCCACGATGGGAGGTTCTGTATTATGGTCTTTGATCACGCACATAATGGCGCCCGTTCTTCTGGGGCGGGCGCCACATTTAGTAGAAAACACAGTCTTTAGGCACGCAATATCCGGTGATAACGGGTGGGCTCATATCCTGCCGACTACGCCAAAGTTGACGCGCCCCCTGGGCCGTGGGGTACCCGGAGCCGGGCCGGTAGACGCTGGGGGTTGTAGTCACAGTGGCTGTGACCCGGTCCGTGACCCAGGGCAGTCAAACCAAAAGGGGTAGTCTGGGTATAAGTATTAATGTCCGACTACGCCACCTGTGGAATGCTTTCAATAGGAACCGCCGCTGCGGAACAGTCCTCTGAAGCTGGTGGTATAGCAGCGAGGGTGGTATAACTCCCCACAGGAAGAGTGCAGCCTCAGGGCAGTGTAGGTGGATGATGGTGGTTGTAGTGCAGGGAGTCAGTAATAACACGGAGTCAATGGGATGCAGTCTCAGGTCCTTTACTCACAGTTGTTTCATTCCAAGTCATCACTGCAGATCACGACTTCCCACATCGTCCTGTGTTTACTCAGTGAGGGGTTCAGCTGACCCCCAGGGAACTCCAGCGCATTTAGCAGGACCCCCTTCTGTGTGTCCTTTCTCTGGCCTTCTCCCTGCACCTCACACCCAGTGACACTTCTATCCGGTATCCTCGGGCCTTGGCGGGCGACGTGTGTTCCGTCCCCTGGGTCCTATGTGGCTACCTTCTTAGTGTACTGGTGTGGACTTGTGGCCTGCGGTACTTGAAGTGCTGCCGCCTCCGGTTTTCTAGTTGAACCTTGTAGTTCTTGCTAGTTGAGGAACCGGTTCCCTTTATCTGGCCTGACCCCCCTACTCTCTAGTAGCGGCAGGCATACGGGTGGCTTGCTGCACGGCCCGTACCCCTAGGGTCCCTTCTCTCCTCGTTCCTGGAGCCTTTCCTGCTCCCTCTCCTCTCTTCTCTCCTTCCAGGCTCAGGCCTCCTGACTAGGCCTGCCTGTGGAGCAGAGCTCATACAGAGCCTCTGCTCCTGTCACTTCTCCTCAGTCTGTCTGACTGGAACTCCACTCTGACTGAACTAAGATGGTGTCCAGTTTTATACTCCTACTCCAGTGCTCCCAGGATCTACATCCTCCACCCATCCACTACATAGTTCCCCCTCTCTAGGTGGTTCCTCCCCACTCCAGCCAGGGATCAGGGACTGTGCTCTCCCGTAGGAGCAATCTCGCCCTGTCCCCCGGAAATGTGGTGTAGTGAATGTAGTGTTAGGGTCCTGAGCCATACTCCTTCCTTACCTGAGAGTGAGGTACCACATCTCTGGATGAGATGCAATAACTCTGTGGCGACCAAACCCTCAGGGGCGCCACAAGTGTAGCGCTGCTGCGGCAGCGCCTTCATGATTCCCCTGACTTCCGGTCATGTGACGGCGCTGTCACATGGCCGGAAGTCTGGAGAACCTGGTGGCTGCGACGTGGACGAGCGCCAGGATTCTGCAGGGATCGCATGGGGGTAAGTATAACAAGTTGTTTTTTTTTTAAATACAATTAATTAACTAGGAGTGGGGGGAATCAGAGATGCACAGGGGGGATGAGAGATGCACGGGGGGGATGAGATGCACATGGGGGGGTGAGAGATGCACGGGGGGTGAGATGCATGGGGAGGTGAGATGCACGGGGGGGATGAGATGCACGGGGGGGTATGAGATGCACGGGGGGGTGAGAGCTGCACATGGGGGGGTGAGAACTGCACATGGGGGGGGTGAGAGCTGCACATGGGGGGGTGAGAGCTGCACATGGGGGGGTGAGAGCTGCACAAGGGGGGGTGAGAGCTGCGCATGGGGGGGTTAGAGCTGCACATGGGGGGGATGAGAGCTGCACATGGGGGGGATGAGAGCTGCACATGGGGGGGATGAGAGATGAACGGAGGGGGATGAGATGCACATGGGGGGGATGAGAGATGCACGGGGGGGGTGAGAGCTGCACATGGGGGGGTAAGAGATGCACATGAGGGCGTTATGTTTACATAACTTTGCTGCCCTATAAAGGGCAGGGGGGGGGCCCAAAAATTTCTTTCACAGGGGCCCACTACAGTCTGTGTCCATCCCTGTGATAACTGTATAGCAGACCCTCTCCTTTCTAATGGGAATATGTCTTACTTGTTACTGTGGCACTGCTCTGTGTGTCTTTCAATTCTTAGTAGGGTTTTTCCTAAAATTGGTCAGCCGTTGGACTCACTGCATGTCCTATAACTGTATAGCAGACTCTCTCCTTTCTAATGGGAACATGTCGTACTTATTACTGTGGCACTGCTCTGTGTGTCTTTAAATTCTTAGTAGGGTTTTTCCTAAAATTGGTCAGCCGTTGGACTCCCTGCATACCCTATAACTGTATAGCAGACCCTCTCCTTTCTAATGGGAACATGTCGTACCTTGTTACTGTGGCCCTGCTCTATGTGTCTTTAAATTCTTAGTGGGGTTTTTCCTAAAATTGGTCAGTCGTTGGACTCACTGCTAGTGTTGAGCCACCCCCGTAGTGTTCGAGTTCGGTTCGGTTCGTCGAACACCCGTATGTTCGTCGAACTGTTCGTCGAACACCGTTAAAACCAATGGCAGGCAAACAAAAACACATAGAAACACATATAAAACACATAGAAAACACTTCAAAGGTGTCCAAAAGCTGTCAAACTGCTCAGAAGACACAACTAACACATGGAAAAGTGACAAGTACATATAGTCATGCGAAAAGAAAAGAGGTGGAGGAGTAAAAGGAGGGGGAGACACAGATATAGGCATGTCATGCCCTTCTAAAACCAAAAAAGTGCGAAGCCGACACAAAGCCGTTCCTGCCCGTGCGACCTCCGTGTTGCCGGGTTTGTGCCAGAGCTGCGGTGGACCCTGACGGCCAGCCCCCCTCTCCCAATACTGGTGCCTGTCCGCTGGTGGGTCGAGCGAGCCCCCCTGCGGTGGAAGCAGGTCTAGTCTTTTTAATTTAAATTGTCTCTCTAATTTGAATGAGTACACTTTAAATCCTTTTACAAGGGTCTATTGGAGGGCAAGTCTCATGCCAGCAGCCGCGGTACTTCCTGTTTGGTCAGTGGGAGGACTGCTGCTGAGGAAAGTGGTTGTGATTTTGGAGCTCCTGGGCCGGAAGGTTTTTTTTCCTGGAAGGACCCCCCCCCCTTGGATCCGGAGGAAGGAGGGTGGTTGATGGACTATAGTGGGGCTTTTCCCCTGTCTCCCACCCCTCGGTTGATACCGGGGGTGGGAGTCCCATTTTTTTGGACTGTGTGGACTTGCTGGGCCTTTTATTTTTATAATTATTTCTATAGGCCTCCCCTGAGATGAGGGGCACCAAAAAGGCCAAAGTGGCCAAAGAGGCCAAGGCGGTGCAGCCGGAGAGAGGCGGCAGGGCGCGGGCTGCAGCTGGGCTGGGGGCAGAGGGGATCTCTCTTCCCGGAGGGGAACCTGGTGCTTGCTGGGGTACAGCGGCAGTCCCCAAGGACTGGGGTGTCCAGGCCGCGGGGGAGCCTATAACCACCTATGGCTCCCGCCTCAACTTGTACCTCAGCGAGCACAAAGAGGTATGCAAGATCTTGAAGCGACTCCGGGAAGAGCTGCGGTGTGCCCGGCAGGCTGCAAACTACGCTTCGAAGAACCGGAGACCAGCCCTGTCGTCCCGAGTTGAAGAGCTGAAAAGTTCCATCACACTGGCGGAGGACAGGAAGGCAGAATTAGTGTTGAATGCGGGACCCTTCAAAGAGAAACTAATAAACGATGAAAGGTTCTGGGGGGCACCAGTGGGGTCTGGTTGTCCGACCCAGGCAGAGGTGGAGGAGGCCAAGGAGCCTGCCAAGATCAAGGAGTCTGCCATGGAGGAGGAGGAGGAGAAGCCGGACAGCCTGCCTGGGGACCTGGTAAGTGATCACCAGGTCACACATAGTGGGCTATTAGACCCTCACCAAGTCGCGCTCCCATCGGACGCCAGTAGTGTGGAGGATGATGGTGGGAGTAGTGACAGTGGTGGCGAGGGGGGTTACCTCATGCGCCAGATCCGGCGGCTCGAGTCCCCGGGAGTGGATTTCTCCTAGTTTACATTTGGGGGCGAGGTCTGCCTGGATGAGGCAACTGGGAAGGTGAGGAAGAAAAAAGGGAGGAATAAAATCAGAATGGAAGAAAAACTTGTGTATGTCCCCCTTCCTGGGACCCCCGGGTCCCACTATGTGCCCGCTTCCCACCCCGGCCTGGTTTCTGGTGTGGGCCCAGTGCAAGGGAGCGGGAAGAAAAATGTGACTATGGTGAAGGCTGCCATCCATGCTGGCTGTAGCATGGATGGGGGAAGGGTACCTAACATGAAGATGGTGCCGGAGGTCCGGCTGACCCGCGACCCCACCTTGGTGAGGGAGGTTGTGCTACTGGGGTCCCTGGCAAGTGCGTCATCTACCGGGTCTGCGGGGGCCCCGGGGCCGGCTAGTAATGTAGCACCCTGAGGACTCGGCTGCTACAGGGGTATTACACCTCAAGCCAGAGGTGTGGTATTCCACTCCCGGGTAAGGATGGAGTGTGGAACTGAGCTCAGATAGCTGCATACACTACATACATCCCATTTCCGGGGGACAGACCGACGGTACTCCCACCAGTATATGTGCAGGTACGACAGTGTCTGTCCCTGGCTGGAGTGGGAGGGGGGTGGAACATCCCAGTAGTGTAGGGGCAGATAGGGGGAGCAGTCTGGGTAAGGCTAGGAGCTCATTGGGTGCTGGTCACCTGAGCTCACACATAGAGGGAGTATATAAGGTGGGCACCATCTTAGATCAGGGTCAGTCTTTTGTAGAGAGTCAGTCAGTCCTGAGAGAGGTCCAGGAGAGCCTGTAGAGAGAAGAGAGAGAGGAGAAGAGAAGGACCCAGAGGGGAAGAAGAAGGAACCCCAAGAACCCAGAATCAGACCAGAAGGGTGAAGAGTTGGCACAAGGGTACCGGATCCCAAGCTGGCAGAGGCAAAGCACACCTTAGCCAGGAACCGGAGGTCATGGGCAGGATCTGCCACGACCCTCACCAAGTCCACAAGGAAGGCTACCAAGTATAGGGTCAGGGAACCCCGTAGAGGTGCACCCACCAAGAGGCCCGAGGGAGCCGGACATAAGTGGACCCCTGGTGAGAACGGCCAGTAGAAAGGAAAGTCAGAAAGGGAGCTCAGGACCACGCTCCAGAATTGCTTGGGGGTTGGCCGAGTCCAGGACCTGGTGGACGCAGCACGGCTCGGGCGGTCACTCAAGGCCAGAGTGACCAACAGAACAGCAGTAAGTAAAAACCCTGAACTGCACAGCCCGACTCTGAGTCTTCTTACCATCCACACTGCACCTCCACTACCACCATCCTCTACACCTGACCCCCTGAGGCTATACCCCTCCCGTTGGGGGTTATACTACCACAGCTGCACACTTACCACCAGCCTCAGCGGACCCTGCTGCAGCGGCGGCCTTTTGACCGCAAATCAACGGGTGGCGTAGTCGACACTAAGAACATCAATAACATCTATCAAGACTGCCACACACTGAGTTTGACACCCTGGGCACGGACCGGGTCGCCGCCACTCGGAGACTACAACCCCCATCTAATCCGGCTCCGGGTATCCCCCAAACAGCACTGGCCCAGGGGGCGCGTCAACTTTGGCGTAGTCGGCAGGATAACGTGCCCGCAACCACCGGGTACTGCGTGCCTGAAGAAAAGTTCACATTTACCTCAAAAAGAAGTCTCCCGCCGGTTCCAGAGGGTCCCCGCCATCGGACGCCATCACGGATCGTTTCCCGCCGGTTGCCCGCCATCTGCAGCCTTTTTCCCGCGATCCACGGAGTTTCCCGCCACTGGGAGACGATTCCCACCATTTTCAGAAGATTTCCCGCCTTGGAAGAGCAGACGCCATTATGGGCGTGCCAAAGGGTGGCAAGAGGTCACCTCCCATCGTGGGCCAAGTCAAGGAATGGCGCCAAAAGTGGAGACCGCCCCCACCAACAGAGACTGTGATGCTAGAGATGTCCATCAGCGTGAGAGAACTGCCCCTGGAACTGACAATCACTAAGTTGCCCCGGGACCACCTTCAATGTGGGCGGAGACAGAACAAAAGAGTGAAGATGGGTGCAGCCTGGAGGAGTCTGGAGAGAGCGCACCCGGAGACAAGAAGTCTGGAGAGGAGTCCAGAGAAGTCGTACCCGGAGATGGAAGGAGAGTCAGGCAGCACCGACCCTGTGGTCAGGAGCCTGCTGCAAGCAACAACCCCACTAGGCCTAGTGGAGATCCTGGCACAGCTTCCCCAAGACCGGGAGTGTGCGCAGACCGAGCTGGAGCGCCTCGCACGGAGGATGGCCCAGGTGCAGCGGGAGACGCTGACGGAGTGGAGCCGAGAGATGGCCCTGCAAGCAAGAACCCGCCAGCGAAGCACGCCACCCGAGACGAGGAGACAGACCGCCTCTGAGGATGGTGCAGGAGGAGTGAAGGCCGGAGACAGCGCCAAGGAGGGAGCTGAACAGACGGAGGCAGGTAAAAGGGACGTCACTACCCCGAACCGAGAAATCGTGAGCCTGCCCCAGCTCCCCGTCGCAGAGCCCGAAATTCCCCCTGCCGTGCCCGTCGCTGCACCGTCACCGCTCCAGACAAGGCCTCAAGTAGAAGCCGCGGCCGCGACCCCTGTGACGTCACGCGCCTCAACCCTGAGCGCGGCAAAGCAGGAAACACCACCGGCCTGGTCGCAAGGTCTAGTACCCCCGGGCGCTGCAGTTCGAACAGTGCCCTCTACCTCCACTGAGCCACCGGCCTGGTCGCTGGGCCAAGTTACCCCGGGCGCCGCCGTCTTCACGGTGCCCTTTACCTTCAGGGTGCCCCAAGCCTGGTCGCAAGGCCTAGTGAACCCGGGCGCCGCTACCACCACCGCGCCCTCAACTTCCACAGCGCCACACCTGGGTGAAGACTTGTTTGCCCAGCACACGTGCCCGTGTGGGCAGCCCTCTGTGTGGCCACCGGAGTACCACCATCCCCGACTCCGGAAAGAAAGACCCCTAGATGAGCCCTGATTCCGGTTCCGAAGCCCGTTAAGATCACCCCACTCTCGTTGGAGGAAGCGCAGTTTGCGTGGGACCCCACCGGAGGAGACCTCATGGGATTCACCCAAGAGACTCGGGCAGCCGCAGCTGAGCATGCGGAGTGCTGCCGGCAGCAGTTAGAGGTCTTCGACCGGGAGCGAAGAGAGAGGCGGGTCCGAGAGCAGCGGCTGCAGGAACAGAGTGCAGAGCAGAAGAGCCGGACCAGGAGGAATCCCCGTGCAGCTCATGGTCCCCGTGCCACCGGGACTGTGATTAAATTCCAACTGCGGCACGGTTGGGGTTTCATCAGGGATCATCACACCCCCGGCGACGTCTTTGTCACCCGCAGAGACGTAGAAAGCCATCTGCCGGAGGGACACAGAGGTCTTGACCTATACATAGGGGATGAGGTCACATTCACCCGGCACAAGTGTGCCAAAGGACCCTACGCCCTCCATGTGCATCGCCTGACGGAGGAGGAGCTGCGGTGTGAGGAGGAGCAAGAGGACCCGGACGGGTCTGAAGAAGGAGCAGGAGTACGCCGTCATTAAAGTACGGTAAAGAGACTGTACATAGTTACCCGTCAGGGTACCAGAACTGTTACCATTATAGTCCCCGTTGGGACCAGCAAATTGAACTTTAACCCGTGTGTCCCTATTCCCACTGGTCGAGGACTGAGAGCGGCCAAACTTCCCCTTGTATATAGTTGCGCTTTTTAAGGCGCCCCTTACTGGTTTTATAGGAAAGCTGTGTTTTTCTTTCCAGAAGAGACTGTCGCACTTATCCTGGTCACAAGTTGTACCGTGGCCGGAGGAACAAGAATATTGATATGAAAAGTTTATTGCAGATGATATATATATGATGTTTTATATGTTTATGTTTTATGAGAAAAAAATTGTATGTTTGTGGATGTTTTATTCTCTTACAGCCCGAGGACGTGCTGTGGTTTACCAGGGGGGAATGTAGCACCCTGAGGACTCGGCTGCTACAGGGGTATTACACCTCAAGCCAGAGGTGTGGTATTCCACTCCCGGGTAAGGATGGAGTGTGGAACTGAGCTCAGATAGCTGCATACACTACATACATCCCATTTCCGGGGGACAGACCGACGGTACTCCCACCAGTATATGTGCAGGTACGACAGTGTCTGTCCCTGGCTGGAGTGGGAGGGGGGTGGAACATCCCAGTAGTGTAGGGGCAGATAGGGGGAGCAGTCTGGGTAAGGCTAGGAGCTCATTGGGTGCTGGTCACCTGAGCTCACACATAGAGGGAGTATATAAGGTGGGCACCATCTTAGATCAGGGTCAGTCTTTTGTAGAGAGTCAGTCAGTCCTGAGAGAGGTCCAGGAGAGCCTGTAGAGAGAAGAGAGAGAGGAGAAGAGAAGGACCCAGAGGGGAAGAAGAAGGAACCCCAAGAACCCAGAATCAGACCAGAAGGGTGAAGGGTTGGCACAAGGGTACCGGATCCCAAGCTGGCAGAGGCAAAGCACACCTTAGCCAGGAACCGGAGGTCGTGGGCAGGATCTGCCACGACCCTCACCAAGTCCACAAGGAAGGCTACCAAGTATAGGGTCAGGGAACACCGTAGAGGTGTACCCACCAAGAGGCCCGAGGGAGCCGGACATAAGTGGACCCCTGGTGAGAACGGCCAGTAGAAAGGAAAGTCAGAAAGGGAGCTCAGGACCACGCTCCAGAATTGCTTGGGGGTTGGCCGAGTCCAGGACCTGGTGGACGCAGCACGGCTCGGGCGGTCACTCAAGGCCAGAGTGACCAACAGAACAGCAGTAAGTAAAAACCCTGAACTGCACAGCCCGACTCTGAGTCTTCTTACCATCCACACTGCACCTCCACTACCACCATCCTCTACACCTGACCCCCTGAGGCTATACCCCTCCCGTTGGGGGTTATACTACCACAGCTGCACACTTACCACCAGCCTCAGCGGACCCTGCTGCAGCGGCGGCCTTTTGACCGCAAATCAACGGGTGGCGTAGTCGACACTAAGAACATCAATAACATCTATCAAGACTGCCACACACTGAGTTTGACACCCTGGGCACGGACCGGGTCGCCGCCACTCGGAGACTACAACCCCCATCTGATCCGGCTCCGGGTATCCCCCAAACAGCACTGGCCCAGGGGGCGCGTCAGTAACAGCAAGGGGTCGGCTGTAATAGCCGCCGCCATCCTACCCCCGCCCGCACGCTCGGCGGAGGGGGCCAGCCAGCCGGGGCCCCCTGCTGGCCTGTTTCCACCTGGGGCTGCGGGGGCCTTGGCGTCGGTAACATCAAGGGGCGAGAGGTCTGTCATGGCTGAGGTGCAGCCGGCCATGTCCCGGACCGCACCACCGGCGGTGGGGGTGGTGTCGCCGGGGTCCCCTGTGTGCCTGCCACCATCTGGGGCCATAGGGGCCTCAGCGCCGGCAGTGAGTGAGGACGGGCGTTTGGGGGTTGAAACTGCGGCTACACAGCCGGCCGTGTCCCTGACTGCCACTTTGGCAGGGGGCACGGTGCTGCCAGGGTCTGCAGAAGTCCCGGTGCCAGTTTTAAATCCCAGAGAAGCGAAAACATCAGCAAAATCAGTAAGAACAGTTAAAACTACAGTAGCAACTGTGGCCCCGCCCCCATCCACGGGAGGGGGGGTCGCACCGTTGGGGGCCCCCGCTGGCATGGTCTTACCTGGGTCGGTGGGGTCCTCGGCGGTGGCTGGTCCTCTCAGGGGAAACGTTCTGCAGGCGGGAATGGAGGAGCAACGCTCTGCAGCAGCTCCCACTGTGGCTGCAGGCTCTGCTAAGACAGGGGGCGTGTCCAGTTTGGTCGGCAGCAGTGAGGAGGAGAAGGAAGGAAGGAAGGAGGAGACTACACCTAAGGCACCCATACCACCCATTCCTAAGCCCAGGCTCCATAGGATAACACCAGCTGCTCCTAATCAGCACACTATGGTTAATGTGAGTAATATGAAATATAACAACAAAGGAGGGAATAATGAGACGGGGTCTGGTGTGAGAGTGGCAGGGGAGGGGCAGGATATGAGTGGGGGGGGGGACGCAGGTTTATGGTGTGAATGGCGCCAATGGTGAAAATGGAAAAAATGGAGAAAATGGGGAATGTGTGGAAATGGATGAATGGCCAGTTTTGGGAGGGGGCAGGGTGAGTGGTGAGGCTGGTGATGCAAGGGGGGTGAATGGTGAGGTGAGGGCCGGTCCACCGTCCAATCAAGTGAGGGGTGACGGCGCTAATGGCGGCGCCGGAATGAATTTTTCACTGGCTGTGGCGGGGTCTTCCTCACCTTCAGGCTCAGGAGAGGGAGATTTCCACTGCCATCTCATGCAGGCCCTGAGGCGTGGGGATCGGACGATCCAAGTAGAGGGGAGGGATGTGGACCTGTCCTTTTGGTTGGACAAATTTGGACAGGCCGCTTTCCAAGAGAAAAAGGGGGGAGAGACTGTATGGTCTCTCCCTACAGCCGGGAGGGGGGTGTCCAGGAGAAATGTGGTCCGTCTCCAGTGGAGGGGTAATGATGCGTGCCCACCAAGATCAAGGGTAGTGAAGCTCCTCCTGGAGATGGGATTCAGGGCAAATGACATTTTTGCCCTGATACATCCTTTTGGCGCCTCCATCTTTGATGTTAGCTTTGTTCGGCCGGAGGGTATGGAGCTTTTCTGGTCGAACTATGAGCTGGCAAAAGAGACGCCCAGCTGGCGGGGTCTTGTCGCGGAGGCGATATCCCGCCAGAATGGCCCTAAGAAGGTGACCGTACTGACGTGCAATGAGTCACTTTCGAGAGTCTATATCATGACCTGGCTCAGCAGGTACGGAGAAGTGGTGGAGGCACCAAAAAAGATCATGGACGAGGGCATTTGGTCAGGGGGCTGGACCTTCATGATGAGGTTGAAGAGGTCCGGCGGCACTGTCACCCACATCCCTTCTTCGGCTTTCCTTGGGAGGGACAGGATCCTGGTTTTCTACCAGAGGCAGCCAAAAGTGTACCACAGGTGCGGTGATCCCACGCACTTTAGTGCAGCATGCAGTGTGCAGAAATGCACCCTGTGTGGTGGGATAGGCCATCTCGCCGCCTCCTGTGGTACGGTTCGGTGCCACCTGTGTGATGCCGTCGGGCATCCATTCAGTCGCTGCCCTCGTTCCTTCGCCAACGCCGTCTTTGGTCAGGCGGAGGGTGGCCGTGTCGGGGTGGATCCCAGCAGTGCGCCCTCTGCTGAGCCTGAGGCTGGTGGAAGCGGGGGGGTTGAGGGGCCAGTGAAGAACAAGAAGGTTCGGGGTCCCTCTTATCATCGGAGGCAGGAGAGGCGCCTGGTTGGGGAAGGGCAGGGGGATCCCCAGTCAACTGGGGTGATGACTGCCCCCCCTCCGGGGGTCTCGACCGGTGCCACTGAGGCCCTGGGGGAGGAGGCGCTGAGTGAGGAGACCAGGAGGATGGAGAAGGAGGAGGCAGCTGCGCTTTCAGATTCCTCCCAATATGAAAGTGTTGAGGAGGACGTGGACGCTCAGCATACAGCAGAGGGTGATAGTGAAACCCAAAAAAAGAGGCGAAGGAGGACGAGGAAGATCAATGAGAAGGGGGTTAAAAAATCTGCCCCCCCCTTGACCAGCAAGGTGCCGGCGGAGGGCTCCACGATCTCCCCTCTGATCTCTGTCTCCAACCGGTTTGGAGTCCTCGAGGACCCTGATGTGGTGGGGGTCGAGGGCAAAGAGCCGGGGGAGCCACCTGAGGGGACTGTGGGGGACGGCGAGGTCCTTCCCTTGGGGGGTATGCCATCTTCCTCTGGGGGAGGGACTGTCCCTGAACCTGGGGGTGAGGAAAAAAGGGGAGGGGGGGGTGCTGTGGATATGACAGTGTCCCTCAAACGCCGTGAGCGTGACAGCAAGGGGTCTTTGCCGGACGGTGAGGGGGGTGGAGGGAAGAAGAAAGCAATCTAATTCGATCACCCAATGGCTGCACCCACCCCGTTGACGCTGGCGTCCATTAATGTCGCCAGCATAAAATCAGATGCGCTAGATTTACTGCCTTTGATTTTCTCACCCAGTTTGAGGCTGAAATTTTATTTTTGCAGGAGACCAGACTAACTGACATGGGGGCCATTCACAAGGCAAGAAGTGAGTGGAGGTGTGAGCCCTCATACTGGTCTCTTGCGGTCGAGCCGTATAGCGGGGTGGCGGTCCTTTTTAAGACCGCAGCGGTAGAATGCCGGAGGGTTATCGAAGTAGAAATGGGGAGGTGCTTGGTTTTAGATGTCTTCATGGGGGGACAGGAGCTTCGGCTCATAAACATCTACGGCCCCCAATCAAAGTGGGACCGCAAATGTCTCCTCCTGAAGATCAAGTCCTATCTTTTTACGAGTCAGCAGGTGGTCTTTGGAGGGGACTTCAACACCGTCACAAGATTACGTGACCGGGGAGGCTCCAATGGCCGGCTGGCTTACGATAGCGTGACTCTAAATAGTATAGCTAGTGATGCTCGCCTGGTGGATGTCCACATCCGGCACACCCCAGGTCACAGTGGTTTCACCTATTATATGGGTAGTTGCAGATCTAGAATAGACAGGTTTTTTTAAAGGAGGAGGCCGTCTCTTCAGCAGTGTCCGCTGTGGAGGTGGAATTCTCCGATCACTGTCTAATTTTCTTTTCTTTGAATGTTTCAGAAAACCCCCGGATGGGGAGAGGACTATGGAAGCTGAATTCATCACCGCTGGAAGAAGCGGAGGTGAGACAATCCTTTGAGGATTTTCTTCAGAGTCAGGTACCGCTGTTGGATCTGTGTAGCACTAAGTCTGAGTGGTGGGAGATGTTCAAAGATCGGGTAGCGAGTTTCTTCCGCCAGCTCTCTAGCCTCAGGAGCCTGAGCAGGTACCGCCTGTACCAGAGCCTGAGGAGGAAACTTGAGCAGCTCGTCTCGACTGGAGGTGACAGTGAGGAGATCTCCAGAGTGAAGTCTTTGCTCAAGAGGAGTCAGTATGATAGACACACATCTTTGGTTTTTGAGAGGGATTTCGGGAAGTACCGCTCGCCTGACCCCTACAGAAACTGTAAGATGTCAGTGAATCGTAAAATAGTGACCGGCCTGATCGATGGTACAGGTTCCCTGAACAGATCCAAATCAGGGATCCTGGAAGTCGTCAGGTCGTTCTACTCACACCTCTTGGGAAAGAGGGAACTAGATCGAGACATGACGTCGACTTTCCTGGCCGAAGCCGTTCCTGAGCCAGGGGATGACCCCTCTCTCGGCGTTTTGACTGAGGCAATCAGGGAAGAGGCAATCAGGGAAGAGGAAGTGAGACTGGCCATTGATGGGCTTCGGCTCAAGAAATCGCCAGGTCCAGACGGCTTAACGTCTGAATTTTATAAGACCTTTAGGGACTCTTTGGTCCCCCTCTTGACGGAGGTGTTCAACGAGTGCCTTTCCTCGGGTGCTCTTCCCCGTTCAATGAGGAGGTCTGCCCTGATTATCCTGTCAAAAGGTAGGGACTCGTCCCGTATTGAGAATTGGCGTCCCATAGCGCTTCTCAATACGGACCGGAAGGTTCTGGCAAAGGTGCTTTTCAATCGGTTGGTGAAATTTGCACCCCGGCTCCTCTCGGGGTCCCATCATTGCTCTGTTCCAGGCCGCAGCACATTTAGTGCTGTACTCGGTGTCCGAGAGGCAGTGGAGCAGGGTAGGGCTGGCCTCTGGAAGGGGTTTCTGCTGTCCCTAGATCAGGCAAAGGCTTTTGATCGGGTGAACCACGACTACCTCTGGTCTGTCCTTTTGAGGTACGGTCTGCCTGGGGGGTTCGTAAATTGGTTAAAGGCATTGTATGCAGGGGCTGAGACTTTCCCGCTGGTGAATGGTTGGTCTGGCTGCCCTTTTGAGGTGGAATCTGGGGTTCGCCAGGGCTGTCCGTTGAGCCCGCTGTTATACTTGTTCGCCCTTGACCCTTTTTAAGGAGGATCGAGGGTGGACCGTTGGCGGGAGTCCGAATGGACCAGGCGGCCCCGGAGGCCACCTTGAGGGCAGTGGCGTACGCCGATGATGTCTCCTTGTTTGTGTGCTCGAAAGAGGAGGCGGACTGGGTGATGTCTGAGGTTGATCGCTACTCGGAGGCATCTGGGTCTAAGATCAACCAGGAGAAGTGTGAGAGTCTCTGGCTGGGAGGGGGAGACCAGAACCTCAAGCCACAGCAAAGATCTTAGGCATCAATTTCGGCCAGGGTGATTACCCCCAGCTAAATTGGGAGGGCAGGCTAAAAATCGCCGCTCAAAAGGTGGACCAGTGGAAGGGTTGGACTTTGACCCAAAGGGAGCGGGTGAACCTGATCAAGGGTTACCTTCTGCCTTTGCTGAACTATTTGGGCAGCGTTTGCATTTTGCCAGAACCTCTTTGGACACGGGTCTACAGCCTGTTTTTCCAGATGTTATGGGGAAACAGGCTCAACCTAGTCAAGAGGGAGGTCACGTACCGTACGAGGAGACTAGGAGGGTTGGGTATGGTCAACCCGGTGGTATTCTTAGTGAATGCCTTCCTTAAAACCAACATAGGGAACCTCTGGCCAGAGAGGGCTCCTCCGTGGGCTTTCTCCTGCAGGGGATGGCTTTGACCCTTCTTCCAGGAATGGGAGTCAGGAGGGCGAGTGAGGGACCTACGTACACCGCACGGGCATGTCCCAGCTTATGCTACCCTGGTTTTGAAGGTGATCCGCCAGTGGGGTCTGGGAATGTGGGAGATCAGAACTATGCCGAGGAAATTCCTTGACAGAAAGGTTCTGTTGACCCGTTTCCAGAAGCCTCTGGTCCTCACGGATTGCCCAGGTCGGGATCTCGAGGGGGGGCTGAGGTTGCTAAATTCTACTCGGATCCCCTTGAAGTTTTGGGACTTGGCCTGGCGCTGCTTTCACGGGAGGCTGTATGTAAGGGGCAATTTGAAGTACAGGAATTCCGATGACCGCGGTTGCCCCCGTGAGGAATGCTGCGACGTGCTGGAAAGCATGGAGCACTTCCTCCTTCAGTGCCCCTTTAATACAGGGGTCTACAACAGGGTGGGTGCTTCCATAGGCTGGCCTAGGCTGGCTCGCCTCTCCTATCCGGAGTGGGCGTACGGAGCATTCGGGTCCCTGGGTGGCCGAGATCGGTGCACGTTATTCCTAGTTAGTTTAGTGGTCAGGTTCTACACGTGGAATGCACGCTGTCTAGTGTCCACTCAGCAGAAAACCCTCCCCATGGATGAGGTGGTTAGGAACATTCTGGGTGACCTCGGTAAAGTGCGCTCGCTGGAATTTGACAGGCTGGGCACTAAGAAGGCCTCCCACCTCTGGAGGGGTCTTTCATTTGAAGTGCCTTGAGGGCCAGATTATTTTCAGTGTTACAGCAGTAGGGGCAGGTACTTAGGCAGTAGGGAGAGATATGCATAGGGACAGCTAGGGACAGAGGAGGGAAAGATAGTTAGGCACGTGGTGAGGTAGATAGAGCGATAGGGGCAGGGAGGGATAGATAGGGATAGGTTTTTAATTAGGGGCAGTTTTGAGATAGTTAGGGTAAGATAGGTTTATTTTTGTGTAGTAGGGAAAGTGCCTGTCTTTAAGGCTCCTGGTGGTGGGCTGTCAACTTCCACCGCAGTCTTTTGTTTTCAAAACTCTAGGCAATGTATGGGGCTCGCAAGCACCGAGCCATGGCTGAGAAATGGATTGTTTTTGGCGAGATGTAATGTTGTTATGTCATTTTGTTCTGGGAGAAATGTGCACAGTTGTTAGTCGGCTGTGATAAATATTAGGGGAAATTGCAGTAGTGGGGTGAAGGTAAACCCCACAGGTTAGGTTGATGGGTAAGAGTAAATATGTGTTTTGAGGTGTTATATATGTGTTATATGCGTTATATGTGTTATATATGTTTTAGGTGTTAAAGTTATGATCCTTTCTTTTGTGATAAGACTTGGGAAAAAATAAATAAATAAATAAATAATAAATAAAAAAAAATAAAAAAAATAATATATATATATCGTTGTATATATAGTGTGGATGGGATAAGTTTTAGTTATAGTTTGGTTTGGCGGATTGCCATATGAATTATGTTGGGGCGGTGGACCGGGGTTTTTTGTAGGTTGAGAAGTGAAGGAAGTGTGATAGTGTTTTAATGCGGGCCCTTCTCTCTTTTTTTCTCTCCTTGTCCTATGTCGGAGCCTGGAGGATGAAGGGTGAGGAGCTCGGGAGGAGGAGAAGGGTTAAGGAGTCAAAGAGGAGGAGAAGGAGAAGGAGAAGAAGAGGAGTAAGCTAAGGAGTGAAATATAAACTAAAACTAAGGAGAGGAAAGGATCAGAGCAGAGCAGCCTGGGAAACGGACTTTTGTTTACCCATGCCAGGACTTACAAGAGACTCTAGGACTCAAAGACTCATGGACTCTAATGCTCCCTCCGGTAAGGAAACTTTTTGACAGAGCCTGATGGACATCCGGGACTCCTAAAAATCTCTTTGAACTTTGCTAGGGTGTTTGTTTTATTTCTGAGGTCATACGGGCCTTGTATAAGGTCTATAAAGTTTATATGTTTTTTTTCCCATTTTAGTGTGGATCCAGATGAGGACATGTTTCGTTATGGTTTTGTGTTTATGGTTGGGTTGTGGTAGGGGAATTGGTTAAGTGTGGAATATGTATTTTGTATGGTTTTCTATTTTTATAATAAAAAAAGAGTTCCAGCTCCAGTAGCATCCACTAAAGCTGCTGCAGTTAAAAAGCTTTTATAAGGATCGAGCTTGGCGGTCCACCGCAAGGCGTCCTACCGCCAGTCCCAGCCCCTGTGCCTTGGGGTGCCTCCCCGATGCTCTTCACTGAATGTCCCGGGGGCCCGAAGCATTTCCTTTGAAAAAATTAAGTGTCCAAACTACATGTGGTGTAGCTTGCTTAACAGCTGGGTTAATCCGCTGACTAGCAGACACTGCTACTAGGCCCAAAGTGTTGCTTGGGCTAGATGCAGTTAAAAATTTGTAATTAGATACTCTCGTTGGATGCTGAGAAAGCATTCCATAGAGTCTCCTGGCACGCCATATATTATTCTCTTAAAAAGCTTGGGGTAGGGGACCCTTTTATAGCCAAAATCATGGCCCTGTATCGCAATCCGTCAGCTAGGCTGAAGATAAATGGAACATTATCATCACCTTTCATAATCACCAATGGGACAAGGCAGGGATGTCCTCTGTCCCCTCTCTTATACATCCTAGTGATGGAGCACCTGCTCTCATCAATTCACGATAACCCCAATATTAGGGGGATTGAGGTGGGAGGCACCGAGTACAAGTGCTCTGCATTTGCTGATGATGTCCTAGTATATATCACTCAACCACATATACCCATCACTGCTGTTATGGCTGAAATAGATCACTTTGGTACATGATCAAATTTTAAAATCAATGCAGCGAAGTCTGAGGCCCTCGATGTCTCCCTCCCCAAATTCATACAGGATTCCATCCAGTCCAACTTTCCCTTTGCCTGGCCCTCACAGGGTATCAAATACTTAGGAGTTCGTATTCATAGAGACCTCTCCCGTCTATTTTATCTTAATGTTGGGCCCTTTATTGAACAACTCCATAGAGATCTTACTTCTTGGACGGTGAAGGATCTTTCCTGGTTCGGCAGAATAAATATACTAAAAATGAACGTCCTACCTAAACTCTTATACCTCTTCCAAACCATTCCCGTGGTAATTCCCTCAAATTTTTGGAAAAGACTACGCAGTAGCTTTTGCAGATTTATCTGGGCAAGTGGGCGTCCACGCATTCGGGGGGACGTTCTGATCAGACACAAACAAAAGGGGGGCCTTAGCCTTCCGGATTGTAGAAGGTATTACATGGCAGCAGTACACGCTAGAATCCTGGACTTCTTCCATCATTCGGAGGGGAAATTGTGGGTCAAAATAGCTCAATCCATTTGTCCTAAAGCGCTTACCACTCTCCCATGGTGCGCCCATTTAATTGTCTCCTCTCTTGGCATCATGTCATATAGTACTTATGCCACTGCTTTGGCTTTGAGATCCCCAAAAAAAAGCTTATCCTCAATAGACCCCCAGGGCCCCTTGCTCCCGATTTCAGATAATCCAGATTTCCCACCAGGACTATCTGCAAATAGATTTCTCGGTTCAAATAAATCCCATCCGATATTATTTTCTCATGTCATCTCCAATACTTCGCTGCTCCCCCTCAATGACTTGTTACAGGGAAGAGCCACTTCCCCGAAGGCTAATTTTGAATATAGCCAGTTACAACACTTCTATTCAACTGTGAAGAAGCGCACACATCTTCATAGAGATCTCACAAACTTTGAAAAATTGAGCCTATCATTGTCACCCCCTACACACTCCATCTCCCTACTGTATAATCTCCTCATTGCCCAAGTAACTGACAATAGGCCAGGATTCTGCGGTGCATGGGGAAGGGAATTGGGGAAGTCCTTCTCTGACTCACAATGGGATAAATGTTTCATCCTAACACATAAAACCTCAATATGGTACAAAGCTCAGGAAACCTCCTTCAAAATTATCTCTAGATGGTACCGGGTACCAGTAGTCCTTCATAGATGGTATCCAGTGGTCTCAGATAGATGTTGGAGATGTGGGGAGGGGGAAGGGACAATGTCACACATACAGTTATATAAAAAAGTTTGGGCACCCCTATTAATCTTAAGCTTAATGTTTTATAAAAATTGGTGTTTTTGCAACAGCTACCGTTAGGTCCATATATATTTGGACAGAGACAACATTTTTCTAATTTTGGTTCTAGACATTACCACAATGAATTTTAAACAAAACAATTCAGATGCAGTTGAAGTTCAGACTTTCAGCTTTCATTTGAGGGTATCCACATTAAAATTGGATGAAGGGTTTAGGAGTTTCAGCTCCTTAACATGTGCCACCCTGTTTTTAAAGGGACCAAAAGTACTTGGACAATTGACTCCAAGGCTATTTCATGGATAGGTGTGGGCAATCCCTTCGTTATGTAATTCTCAGTTAAGCAGATAAAAGGCCTGGAGTTGATTTGAGGTGTGGTGCTTGCATTTGGAAGGTTTTGCTGTGAAGTAAACATGCGGTCAAAGGAGGTCTCCATGCAGGTGAAACAAGCCATCCTTAAGCTGCAAAAACAGAAAAAACCCATCCGAGAAATTGCTACAATATAAGGAGTGGCAAATTCTACAGTTTGGTACATCCTGAGAAAGAAAGAAAACACTGGTGAACTCATCAATGCAAAAGACCTGGGCGCCCACGGAAGACAACAGTGGTCGCAGAATAATCTCCAAATCTCCATGGTGAAGAGAAACCCCTTCACAACAGCCAACCAAGTGAACAACACTCTCCAGGAGGTAGGCGTATCAATATCCACATCTACCATAAAGAGAAGACTGCATGAAAGTAAATACAGAGGGTTCACTGCACGGTGCAAGCCACTCATAAGCATCAAGAATAAAAAGGCTAGACTGGACTTTGCTAAAAAACATCTAAAAAATCCAGCACAGTTCTGGAAGAACATTCTTTGGACAGATAAAACCAAGATCAACCTTTACCAGAATGATGGAAAGAGAAAAGTATGGCGAAGGCGTGGTACAGCTCATGATCCAAAGCATACCACATCATCTGTAAAACACGGTGGAGGCAGTGTGATGGCTTGGGCATGCATGGCTGCCAGTGGCACTGGGTCACTAGGGTTTATTGATGATGTGACACAGGACAGAAGCAGCCGAATGAATTCTGATGTATTCAGAGCCATACTGTGTGCTCAGATCCAGCCAAATGCAGCCAAACTGATTAGTCGTCGTTTCATACTACAGATGGACAATGACCCAAAACATAAAGCCAAAGCAACCCAGGAGTTTATTAAAGCAAAGAAGTGGAATATTCTTGAATGGCCAAGTCAGTCACCTGATCTCAACCCAATTTAGCATGAATTTCACTTGTTAAAGACTAAACTTCAGACAGAAAGGCCCACAAACAAACAGCAACTGAAAACCACCACAGTGAAGGCCTGGCAGAGCATCAAAAAGTAGGAAACACAGAGTCTGGTGATGTCCATGAGTTCAAGACTTCAGGCAGTCATTGCCAACAAAGGGTTTTCAACCAAGTACTAGAAATGAACATTTTATTTACAATAATTTAATCTGTCCAATTACTTTTGGTCCCTTTACAAACAGGGTGGCACATGTTATGGAGCTGAAACTCCTAAACCATTCATCCAATTTTAATGTGGATAACCTCAAATGAAAGCTGAAAGTCTGAACTTCAACTGCATCTGAATTGTTTTGTTTAAAATTCATTGTGGTAATGTCTAGAGCCAAGATTAGAAAAATCTTGTCTCTGTCCAAATATATATGGACCTAACTGTATTTCAGTTTGATATATGTAATAACTGTTGGACACAGTAATGTTTCTGCCTTGAAATGAGGTTTATTGTACTAACAGAAAATGTGCAATCTGCATTCAAACAAAATTTGACAGGTGCATAAGTATGGGCACCTCGCCAGAAAAGTGACATTAATATTTAGTAGATCCTCCTTTTGCAAAAATAACAGCCTCTAGTCGCTTCCTGTAGCTTTTAATGAGTTCCTGGATCCTGGATGAAGGTATTTTTGACCATTCCTCTTTACAAAACTATTCAAGTTCAGTTAAGTTTGATGGTCAGCATGGACAGCCCTCTTCAAATGATCCCACAGGTGTTCAATGATATTCAGGTCTGGGGACTGGGATGGCCATTCCAGAACATTGTAATTGTTCCTCTGCATGAATGCCTGAGTAGATTTGGAGCGGTGTTTTGGATCATTGTCTTGCTGAAAGATCCATCCCCTGCGTAACTTCAACTTTATCACTTGAACATTATTGTCAAGAATCTGCTGATACTGAGTGGAATCCATGCGTCCCTCAACTTTAACAAGATTCCCGGTGCCGGCATTGGCCACACAGCCCCAAAGCATGATGGAACCTCCCCCAAATTTTACTGTGGGGAGCAAGTGTTTTTCTTGGAATGCTGTGTTTTTTTGCCGCCATGCATAACGCCTTTTTGTATGACCAAACAACTCAATCTTGGTTTCATCAGTCCACAGGACCTTCTTCCAAAAAGAAATTGGCTTCTCCAAATGTGCTTTTGCATACCTCAGCCGACTCTGTTTGTGGCGTGCTTGCAGAAAGAGCTTCTTTCGCATCACTCTCCCATACAGCTTCTCCTTGTGCAAAGTGCGTTGTATAGTTGACCGATGCACAGTGACACTATCTGCAGCAAGTTGATGCTGCAGCTCTCTGGAGGTGGTCTGAGGATTGTCCTTGACTGATCTCACCATTCTTCTTCTCTGCCTTTCTGATGTTTTTCTTGGCCTGCCACTTCTGGCCTTAACAAGAACTGTCCCTGTGTTCTTCCATTTCCTTACTATGTTCCTCACAGTGGAAACTGACAGGTTAAATCTCTGAGACAGCTTTTTGTATCCTTCCCCTGAACAACTATGTTGAATAATCTTTGTTTTCAGATCATTTGATAGTTGTTTTGAGGAGCCTATGATGCCACTCTTCAGAGGAGATTCAAACAGGAGAACAACTTGCAAGTGGCCACTTTAAGTAGCTTTTCTCGTGATTGCATACACCTGGCTATGAAGTTCAAAGCTCAATGAGGTTACAAAACCAAAAAAAGTGCTTTAGTAAGTCAGTAAAAAGTAGGTAGGAGTATTTAAAACAAGAAAATGATAAGGGTGCCCATACTTATGCACCTGTCAAATTTTGTTTGAATGCAGATTGCACATTTTCTGTTAGTACAATAAACCTCATTTCAAGGCAGAAACATTGCTGTGTCCAACAGTTATTACATATATCAAACTGAAATAGCTGTTGCAAAAACACCAATTTTTATAAAACATTAAGCTTAAGATTAATAGGGGTGCCCAAACTTTTCCATATAACTGTATGGTATGCATGCCCTATAACAAATGCATTTTGGGCAAAGGTGGTTCCCATGATTGAGAAAATAACTGGTTTGACTATCCCTAATACGCCAGAAGCCCTCCTTTTATCAATGTTACCAATAAGTAAACGTAGTTATAAAAGGTCATCAATAGGCTACCTAATACAGGCTGCTAAGAATGTCATTCCACGACACTGGAGAAGCAGAGACCCACCCACTGTGGAGGAATGGTTTGCGGAGATCTTCCTCCTTAATAGGATGGAGCATCTGATTGCCATCTCACCGGCTGATGTTGATAGATACTGTGTGATTTGGAGGGATTGGATTGATTTGCAAAACTCTGATGCCTACCATCTAGCCCCCAACTAAAGTTATCCGTGATGTCGGCACAACAATGATCATAATCAAACTCTATTGATTGGTGGTCTGCTGTGGTCTGCTCCCTCTCTCTCTATCTTTCATATGGAAAAATACATGTTTGATCTGGATATTGATGGAAAACCCTCCCTGTACCCCCCAATGTACTGTCGTTGTGCCTAGATTTATAGTTACACTACCCCATTTACTAAGTATATTGTATGTTCTTGTACTTTTTCAACACAAAAATAAAAAAAAACTTGAATTTGAAAAAAAAAATTGTAATTAGATCTACAGGCGGTGGCTACTCCGCTGACTAGCAGACACTGAAGCTTTGGAGCAGACCTCTGATTCCCAGGCTATAGTATGAGTAAACAGCTCTTCAGACTCAACCATCTGTGTTACCCCAAGCCATAGTGTATGTAGTTTCTTACGGGTTAAAAGGGGGGGGGGGGAGACCCGACCCACCTGGAATTGACGATGGCAACGTCATGTAAAACACATTAAGGGGACTTCAAAAAGAGTCTCCATTTTTTCCCAAAATTGTGGCACAGACACCACTTAAGTGGCATCAATTGTCCCAGAGTTGCTTAAAATGGTTGGTGAGGTGATTTTCCAAAATCCTCAAGCTTTTAGTTTCCCCAGAATGACACAGGTGGGGCAGATGGTGGCTGTCCCGGCCCGCTAGGCCGCATTGTAGCACAGTGAGCTTTGCACTGCAGCTTATGCTTCATATCCATGTGACGGTTCATGCATGAAGTACTCAAACTATGGATTTTTTGGCCTCTACTTAGCTTTTGGTGACAAATGTTACAGATAACACGAATTGGGTCATCCTAATCGATCTGAAAAAATGCACAGGCTATGCAAGGTTTAGAGCCCATGCGACTCTGCTACTAGCAATACTATCAAATGATTGGCTGGGTTAGATGCAGAGCGTCTGGGTTTGGTTGGGGGTCCCCACAGTCTGCCTAGGCTAGATGCAGTTAAAAATTATTATTAGATACACAGGCGGTGCCGCTTGTTTCGCAGCTGGGCTAATACGCCCAAAGTATTGGTAGACTCTATACTAAATAAGGAAGGATTCACTGACTGTGGTGGCCCCTCCATGGGCCGTGGTGATTGGTGGAGATTTGGTGGATGATTATAGGAGAAAGCTCCTTAATAGAGAAAGTTGGTGGATTTATACTTTAAATACACGTGTACCAGCGGGTTTAAACATCAGATATGATTTGATGTATCATTATGAGTGATCATTTATAGATTATTATTATATACAGTATATGTTCCTTTTTTCTTCTTTTCTTTTGGATTATTTACATTTATATGCATTGTTTCTATGCTATACGATTTTAACATGGTATGTGTGTTTAAATTTCTGATTAACTCAGCCTTGAACAGGTGCATAGCAGGACATGACATATAAATACCACTTCCTTGCTGTTTTTGTGCTATGCAATGATTAAGAACCTTTAGTTTGAAACGCGTTTGCTTTTCTTCTCCAAGGTGGACTTTTAAAATATTTTTTGTGTGACCCAATAAAAAGTGGATTTTAGAAGATTTGTTCAGCTGGATATTCCTGGTTCCTCATGTTCGTCTGGTAGCACTCCTGGCTCCGTGCTGTTGATCTTCTAGGTGGGTGAGCTGATTTTTTCCTTTCTTTTTCTGCCATGTGGCGATTGGTCATCCACTTTCGCTGCCCCTTACTCAACGAATTCACAAACATCTCCCGTCGGTTTGGAGTCCCATTATGCCCAACCAAAAACATAGGCCCCACAACTAAAAAAAATCGTTCTTAGGCACCGAAATCGACACCACAGCAAGGTTGTTCCGCCTCCCATGGGAAAAAATACCAAAACATTACACCTGATCTAGGTTTTTTGCGCAGTATGGAAAGTAACACTACAGCAGATGCAAGTATTACTAGGTCTCCTCGTGTTTGCGAGCCGGGTGATGCCAGTCGGAAGGGTTTTTCCTCTTCATTTATCGCCCGCAACAAAAGGGGCATCTAAACCGAGTGATACAATCAAAATCAGCAGGCAGCTATGGGCGGACTTAGAGGTGTGGAAAACCTTCTTATAATCATTCAATGGTCACACGTTATTTATGTCAGCAGAACAGTCCAACATTCAACTAAGATTATTCACCGGGGCGGCAGAATCAGGCGGATATGTAGCGATACTAAATAACCAATGGTGCACAAGCTTATGGCCTCCGTATTGGGCAGAAGAAGTGCTGACAAAAAAACAGACAGTCCTGGAACTGTTTCCAATAGTGGTAGCAATAGAAATATGGGGCGCGCGCCTGAGTAACAAAAATATACTCTTCATAACAAAAAACACCAGCCTAGCGCACTTCATTAATAATATGGCATCATCGTCTCTCCCAGTGCTAGGCCTACTACGCCGGCTAGCATTCCTGTGCCTAAAACACAATGTATGGGTCCGCGCTAGCCACGATGCTGAGGGGTCTAACGCTGCTGCTAACGCTTTATCACAATTCAATTGGCAGATTTTCACAGAGCTCCTCCCCAACGCCCACCCATCGGGCAACAGTTGCCCAGCCTCCCTATGGGATCTAGTGGAGAAAAGTTGATGCCATTAATCAGAGCGTCAGTTGCCCCGTCGATGTGGCAAGCATACGGTAATGCATGGGAACAGTGGTCATGACTAGTAGCAGGCAGACGGGTTGACCTATGTGAACAAGACAGATTACAAGTCACCATAGAATTTCTCCACCAGCTAATGATGAGGGGCATATCAGGGGCGTCAGCGCAGCGGTGTCTGACCCGGAGTAGCATTTCACTTCCAACTACTGAATTGGGGAGATGTGACAAAGAGATTCATCATCAGACAATCCATAAAAGGGTGGAAAAGGGGTCAGCCAAGTCAGGAGTGTAGACGTCCCGTCCCGTGTCACTAAAACTTATTTCTCACATCATATCCCTAACACCATTAACATGATACTTACAATTCGAAGCAACACTACTGTCTACTGTATTTGCGATCGCCTTCTTTGGGGCGCTATGCATAAGCGAATTAGTCCCTCAATCCAAAATTAACACCAATGGAGGCTTATTACACCAGGTCGTAGTCATAGCCAATAATGCAATACGTCTACGCATACAAAAACGGTTCCAGTGGGCAGGGGCACTTGGGTACTTCTACAACCCACAAATGGTACGCTGAGTCGGGTAACAATAGTAAAAACATATATAACCATCAGATCACAAAGTAATTTCTTCCTATCACACATTGATGGAACGCCATTATCAAGATACCAGTTCCAAGCTATATTTAATAAATGCATAACATCGGCAGCGAACCACCCCAAAGATTATGGGACACACTCATTCCGCATAGGCGCGGCCACGGAAGCAGCAAGAGCAGGACTGTCACAAACGGAAGTTCAGAGGATAGGGAGATGGCGATTCACGTGTTTGGCGAGATACATAAGACCGGACTTCTTACTCTAACGTGGTTTGTTTCATTTACAAGTGACGCTAAGCCAACAGTGTGGGTGATAGGCCACTCGTATATATATTGTGCAGAAAAAAGGGCAAAAGTCTGCCCAGGCGGGAGGAAATATGAGTTTCAAAACACATATTTGAACTGGAGAGGTATTAGAGGCCTGCAATGGCCACAGGTACTAATGGAGGCAATCAAGGTAGGGAGAGAGGCAAGAGGTTCGGTCATCTTAGTTATACAGGCCGGGGGAAACGACCTAGGTTATCACAAGAACGCATAACTAATGGCAATAATGAAACTAGACACTGAGCGCTTCAGAGAATTTTCACAAAAATAGTAATAGATTGTGCCAAGCGCGGTATGGCAAGGTGCCCGAGACATCACGGCCATCGAACGGACAAGGCGGCTAATTAATATTTGGATGCCAAAATTCATAAGAGACAGAGGCGGACAACTGGAAGGAGACAAAGCAAGTCTCATACGGCCCGACTGTGTTCACTTAATGGATATTGGACTGGACATATTCCTGTCAGGACTCCAGGACGGAGTGGAACAAGCATTAAGAGTGATGGATGGGGGTCAGAGTCCTGCATATGAGTACGCAGGATCCTCCGTGGCCTGGAAATAGAAAGGACATGTTGGAGAGTTACACTTGTTGGCCAACTTGCCATTGTGGAGACTGGAGACACAGGGCATGCTGCAACAAGCTGAATTATTTTAGAAATAAAATGCCTTTCTAATGTAATGAGTATAAACAGTTAATAAAGCTGTGACCGATCCTCACCCATCCAGTTGTAAGAGTTACATGATTGTATTGTCAATGAAAGGGGGCGGTAGGGGGCTAAGTGTCTGGGTTTGGTTGGGGGTCACCACAGTCTGCCTAGGCTAGATGCAGTTAAAAATCATTATTGGATACACAGGCAGTGCAGCTTGCTTCGCAGCTGGGTTACTACGCTGACTAGCAGACACTGAAGCTTTGGAGCAGACCTCTGAGTAAACAGCTCTTCAGACTCAACCATCTGTGTTAACCCAACCCATAGTGTATGTAGTTTCTTACAGTTAAAAGGTGGGGGGGAAGACCCAACCCACCTGTAATTGACGATGCCAACGTCACGTAAAACACAGAAAGGGGACTCCAAAAAGAGTCTCCATTTTTTCCAAAAATTTGGGGCACAGACACCACTTAAGTGGCATCAATTGCCCCAGAGTTGCTTAAAACGGTTGGTGAGGTGATTTTAACAAATCCTCAAGCTTTTACTCTCCTGCGGGGCATGACAAGATCTCCAAGGCATGAGTGGCGAGATCCAGCCATTTATCCAGATTGGAAGCCCAAAAAGAGCAAGGGTCCAGTGACACAGTCATGGCTTCGATGTTCACTTGGAGATACTCCTGTACCATCCTCTCTAGGCGTTGACTATGTGTCTGACTTCTTGTCTCCTGTGGCCTTGCAAAGGATGGGCTAAAAAAGTGGTGAAAGGATTCCGCAAAATTGCTGTTACCAGCAGATACTGTGTTTCTGTTACAGTTTGAGTGCTGAAGACTCGACAGTCCCACGGTGGGCAAGTTAGAACTGTGAGATTCACTACGTGCACCACTGGTGTTTTGTGGAAAAGCACATGTAAGATTCTGCAACAGTCTCTGCTGATACTCCTGCATGCGTGAATCCCTTTCTATGGCAGGAATTATTTCGGCAAATTTACTTTTGTACCGAGGATCTAAGAGTGTGGCAACCCAGTAGTCAGGATTATTTCGAATTCTGACAATTCGAGGGTCATGTTGCAGGTAGTGCAGCAAGAAGGCACTCATGTGTCTTGCGCATCCAGGAGGACCAAGTCCCTGTTGTGTTGGTGGCGAGGTAAGAATCATGCTTCCTTCCTCTGCCATCTCCCCCCAACCTCGCACAACAGAAATGTGATCAAGGTCTCCCTCATCTGATGAGTCTTCCATGCCCATCGCCAGTTCGTCCTCCACTTCTTCCTGGGCTACTGCACCTTCCTCACTAGTTTGGCTGCTACCATGCGCCCTGGTTAATCCCTCTCCCCCATCCTCCCATGCCTGCCGCCTTGGTGCTGCCGACCGTCTGGAACTTGCAGATGTTAGCCCTTCTGCATACAACCCCTCCTCCTCTTCTTCCTCCACCTCCTCTTGTCCCACCACCTGACTCCGAATTCTGTTTAACAAGTGCAGCTAAAAATTATTAGTAATTTGAAAGCTGGTGGAGCTTAGTATAGATGGCCTAATAGAATGAGTACCACACACTGCTACAGGCCCAAAATTATTTTCCAGGCAAGATGCAGCTAAAAATTATTAGTAATTTGAAAGCTGGTGGAGCTTAGTATAGATGGCCTAATAGAATGAGTACCACACACTGCTACAGGCCCAAAATTATTTTGCAAGCAAGATGCAGCTAAAAATTATTAGTAATTTGAAAGCTGGTGGAGCTTAGTATAGATGGCCTAATGGAATGAGTACCACACACTGCTACTATGCCCAAAATTATTTTACAGGCAAGATGCAGCTAAAAATTATTAGCAATTTGAAAGCTGGTGGAGCTTAGTATAGATGGCCTAATAGAATGAGTACCACACACTGCTACTATGCCCAAAATTATTTTACAGGCAAGTTGCAGCTAAAAATTATTAGTAATTTGAAAGCTGGTGGAGCTTAGTATAGATGGCCTAATAGAATGAGTACCACACACTGCTAATACGCCCAAAATTATATTACAGGCAAGATGCAGCTAAAAATTATTAGTAATTTGAAAGCTGGTGGAGCTTAGTATAGATGGCCTAATAGAATGAGTACCACACACTGCTAATATGCCCAAAAGGTTTTACTTGGCTAGGTGCAGTAAAAAATTTGTATTACTCACACAGGTGGTGTAGCTTGCAACACAGATAGGCTACTCCACTGACTAACACACACTGCTAATATGCCCAAAAGGTTTTACTTGGCTAGGTGCAGTAAAAAATTTGTATTACATACACAGGTGGTGTAGCTTGCAACACAGATAGGCTACTCCACTGACTAACACACACTGCAAGAGGCCCAAAAGGATTTGCTTAGCTAGATTTAGCCAAATCCTGTGAAAAACACTTGCACAGCACTAAAACAGACCTGCCTGGCAAAAAGTGATAGGAACTGATGTAACCTAGCCCTCAAAAGGGCTGCAATTACAACTAGTCACTACTCCCAACCTATCTGCCTATTTAAGAGCACAGACCTGCCTGCTAAAAGTCGTAGGAAATGCTGTAACCTAGCCCTCTAAAGGGCTGCAATTAGAACTAGTCCCTACTCCCAAGCTATCTGTCTATTTCAGATAAAATTCGCTTGCAATTCACACAGTTATACTGTATAGCGCGCACACGGCAGCAGCTGTGCCGTCTAACACTCAGCTGCAGCAGTGAGAAAATGGTGGCGACGGGGAAAATGGCTGGGTCTTATAGGGAAAGGACATGTGACATACACAGCCAATGACACATGCCCTTGCTTGTGTGAAAAAAAGCACTTCGCTCCGTGTGTGCGCTGCTGATAGGCTGACCGACTGCACCTCCCCACTGTAAATGCGGGAAAGAGAAAAAAAAATGGAGATCTTCATTATTTCTGCAGAGATCCATCCCATGCCCCTCCCCCCACCCCGCTGTACACTCAAACTATGTATTAACATTGATTATCAGCATTACTGTGAAAAAATCCAGTTACGATTTTGGTGCACGAACAGTTATCGAACATAACCTCGAACAGCCGGATTTTTTTCAAATCGTTTGGGTTCGTCGAACGGCTCGAACACCGTCCAAAACAGCTCGAATTTGAGATTGGCGAACAGTTCGATTCGAACACCGCTCATCTCTACTCACTGCATACCCTATATCTGTGTAGCAGACCCTCTCCTTTCTATTGGGAACATGTCGTACCTTGTTACTGTGGCCCTGCTCCGTGTGTCTTTAAATTCTTAGTGAGGTTTTTCCCAAATTTTGGCAGCCCTTGCAGTCACAGCATGGGCATAACCACTATAGGAGATCCGCTCCTTTATAATGGGAACATTTTTTTTACTGAGACCCTCCTCTATGTCTCTTCAAAGAGGTATTGGGTTGCGTCCAAATTTTTGGCAGCCCTTGCAGTCACTGGATACGCAATAACAGTATAGGAGACTCACTTGTTAATAATGGGAACAACAAAGCATAGCCGGCTGATGGCTCTCTAACAATAGCTAGTGCCGACTACTGGCCTTTTAAGAATAGTAAGGGCCATCTGATGTCCCTATAAAAATAGGCTTTATGATTTTCAGAGTCCCTCCATCATAAATAAAAAAGGATGTGTCTGATGATGTGTCACACACCACATTGCCAGATAAGGTTGCAAAATGTTAAAATGACATTTCCCGGTGAATGCATTTGTCTTAAAAAATAACGTAAAAAAACAAAAACAATAGGATCTTTCTTTAGTATAAAAAACAGCGTCACCAATTTAACCTCAATGTAATCACATTGTTCAGCTCATGCATCTCCTCCTCCATCTCCAAAATGACCACATCAGTCACAAGCAGACAGCACTGCAACACTGCCTTGGCCAAACGGCAACAGGCTATGCTGAAGATAACATGCTTAATGTTTAATTGACAAACCGCCCAGCGCTGCAGAGTTGTTGAAAGCTGTAACACAGCAGCCTGATCTGTGGCTCTCACCGCTGAACATACAGCCAGGCATTGTCGTGTGTGACAATGGATGGAACCTGGTGACGGAGAAATGACAGCCGGGGTAGATACGGTTTCCCTCTATGCCAGTCCTTTCACCGAGCTAAAGAATATGGCTGTGATGAAATACCACTCCCACTGAGAAGCTGTTTCAGATTGAAAAACATTGTGCCCAGCAGAGGATTTGATTCTGAGGGCTAACCTTTCTCACCCGCTCAAGAGCTCCATAGCAGCTGCAAAGTTAGCGCTATCATGAACTCTCCTGAGGTAGAAGCCAAGGCACACCAGAGGATTCTCTGGTGGGACCGTCCAACCCTGCCGAGAAGCAGTCCTGGCTAAGAAAAGTGTGTGGGAAGGTTCCCGGACACTCTATGGCTGCTTTTTTACTGAGGAGGAAACCTACGCAAACACGGGGAGAACATACAAATTCCTTGCAGATGTTGTCCTTGCTGGGATTTGAACCCAGGATCCCAGCGCTGCAAGGCTTCAATGCTAATCACTGATCCAATGTGCTGCCGTTCACCCTCTAATATCTAACAGGCTGGAGAAACTTGCACCTACTGCCACTCTATCTTCAGCTCCTTTGTGAGAAAATGTATTTGGGCAGCCACTCAGTCTACCAAATAAAATTCTTGAGAAGGAAATTGGGGATGGTTTCGCTACTGGTACTGGGGGCAGTGCTAATACCATGGCGTCGTACCAAGGTTTGCTGGAAATATTCCAGGCTGGTAGGAGGTAAGCAAATTTCCACAGAAAAGTACAAGCAGTAATGTTCAGGCCACATTTCAAGTGCAAGCAGCTTTAGAGGACTTCCTGGGAGAAATGACACGCAGGGTACATACGGTTTCCCTCTATGCCAGTCCTTTCACCGAGCTAAATACAACTCTCAGCAAAAAAAGTTGTGGACTGGCTCCGTACCATCCCTGGCCACATTCACCTGTCCACGTGTTTGTGGTTAGGCAGTCCTTCCCAGTAAGTGCACTGGGGAGGGCACAGGTAATGTTGTGGGACCCATGCTTGTGGAAGGCAGAGGCGATACCGGGAAATATAGTGGCGGCTGGGGACCGAGTATGGACACCCGGCCGCCGCCGGCATGAGGTTGTGAAAAGCTTCCGCCTCCACGAGCTTGAAAGGCCGTATTTCAATTGCAAAGAGCTACCCAGAAATCTGGCAGTTTAGTGTTGCGGCCTGTGGGTGGGTGGCTGGCTGCATACTTGCACTTGCATTCCAAGTAACAGAAAACTAAGCAGATGGTGGCCTCTATAATCATTATGACCTCACGTCGGCACTATGAACTCTCCTGGAGGAGAAGTCAGGGCCCGCCGGAGGAGTCTCCGGTTCTCTGGTGTGCCAGTCCAAACCTGCCGAAAAGCAGCCCTGGCTAAGAAAAGTGTGGGGGAAGGTTCCCTGACACTCTATGGCTCCTTTTTTAATGTGGATCAGCCATGCTTATGCATGCTATTTCTCAAAACGCATTACAGATCAGGCCATTGTACAACTCTGTATTCAAGAAATTAAATGTGCAAAGAAAGATGTGTGTGTGTGTCAAAGCACCACCGACAAGTGCGAGTTGATGTTGGACGGGCTGCTATTACTTCTGCAACAAGCTCAATTACAGGACTTCCTGGGAGAAATGACACGCAGGGTATATACGGTTTCCCTCTATGCCAGTCCTTTCACTGAGCTAAATACAACTCAGCAAAAAAAGTTGTGGACTGGCTCTGTACCGTCCCTGGCCACATTCACCTGTCCACGTGTTTGTGGTTAGGCGGTCCTTCCCAGTAAGTGCACTGGGGAGGGCACGGGTAATGCTGTGGGACCCGTGCTTGTGGAAGGGAGAGGCGATACCGGGAAATATAGTGGTGGCTGGGGACCGAGTATGGACATCTGGCCGCCGCCGGCATGAGGTTGTGAAAAGCTTCCGCCTCCACGAGCCTAAAAGGCCACATTTCAAGTGCAAGCAGCAATCAAAAATTTGGCAGTATAGTATTGCAGCCTGTGGGTGGATGGGTGGCTGCCTGCATACTTGCGCTTGCATTCCAAGGAATGGGGTAGGGACAACTGAACGCTGCAGTGGGACAAGGACGGGGACGGTGATTGTTACAAGTATGCAACGACAGGTGCATGGAGGCATCTTCACATGTGCCAAGGATCACTTATGATGAGCACACTTTCAGGCAGTGACCTGGGAGTCAGAGATGCTTCCAGAGGTCTTCACCATGCTGTTCCCATGTCTTTTCAGCACATGGGGACAGCATGGGGATCGCCCCAGGAAGCATTTCTGACCCCCAGGTCACTGCTGTCAACAACATGGTTAGAGGTATTAAGCTCACAATAAAACGTTCAAAAACGAAACTGAAACTTTTTTCCTGTGAAATATGTTAAGGAATTTCTTTTCCAGGGTAAAGACTTGTGTATAAGGTAAAATAAATAACCAAAAACAAAAATACTCCTCCACACCTTGGGCTATGTTCACAAGTAGCATTTTTTATGCATTTTTGCACTTTTGTATTGCTTTCAACTGTGACAAATGCATTCACCGGGAAATGTCATTTTAACATTTTACATCCTTATCTGGCCATGTGCTGTATGACACATGCATAAAGTGCTGAAAAGACATGGGAACAGCATGGGGAAGACCCCTGGAAGCATCTCTGACACCCAGGTCACTGTCTAAAAGTGTGCCCATCATAAGTGATCCTTGTCGCATCAGAAGATGCAGACTTGCAACTATCCCATGCAAGTTGTAGTCCCAGGGCAGTGTTCAATTGTACCCCCCCCATTCCTTGCAATACAAGCACAAGTATGCAGCCTGCCACCCACCCACCCCCAGGCTGCAATACTAAACTGCTTGCTTGCACTTGAAATTGGGCCTTTTAGGCATGTGGAGGTGGAAACTGGCCACCACGTCATGGCTGCGTTGGCGGCCTGGAATCCATACTCAGTCCCCAGCCGCCCGGCGGCCGGGTGTCCATGCTCGGTCCCCAGCCGCCCCGCGGCCGGGTGTCCACACACGGTTCCCAGCCGCCTGGGGGCAGCCGGGTGTCCATAAACGGTCCCCAGTCGCCCCTATTTCTCCTTGGAACATCCCCCCACACACTTTTCTTAGCCCGGCCTGCTTTAGGGCAGCATTGGACGAGCCCACCAGAGAACCAGACTCCTCCGGTGGGCCCTGGCTTCTCCATTAGGGGAGTTGAGAGTGCCAAGGTGAGGAGCATGATGATGATGACAGAAGTTAGCATCTGCTTTCTTTTCTTTAATGCAAGTGTAAGTGTGCAGCCTGCCACCCACCCACCCCCAGACTGCAATGCCATACTGCTAGCTTGCACTTGAAATGGGACCTTTTAGTTTGGAGGAGACCGAAGCTGGCCACTACCTCATGGCTGCTTCGGCAGCGAGGTATCCATACTCAGTCCCCAGCCGCCCCTATTTGTCCTGGTGTGCCTTATACATAAGATTAAGCGCGTATACCAAAACATTACCTGTGCCCTCCCCAGTGCATTTAGTAGGAAGGAGAGCCTATTCCGCTGTAGTGTGTGCATGCCAAACCCCTGTTCATGGTACATGCGAAGATGCCTCCCACCCTGCACCTGTCGTTGCAGACTTGCAACTATCCCCGTTCAAGTCCTTGTCCCAGGGCAGTGTTCAATTGTACCTCTCCCATTCCTTGCAATGCAAGCGCAAGTATGCAGCCTGCCACCCACCCACCCCCAGGCTGCAAAACCATACTGCTTGCTTGCACTTTAAATTGGGCCTTTTAGGCATGTGGAGGCGGAATCTGGCCACCACGCCATGGCTGCGTCGGCGGCCTGGTATCCATACTCAGTCCCCAGCCGCCCGGTGGCCGGATGTCCCCGCTTGCTCCCCAGCCTCCAGGGGGTGGCCAGGTGTCAATACTCGGTCCCCAGCCACCCCTATTTGTCCCGGTAACCTTTCCCACACTTTTCTTAGCCTGGCCTGCTTTAGGGCAGCATTGGCCGAGCCCACCAGACAACCAGACTCCTCCGGTGGGCCCTGGCTTCTCCATCAGGGGATTTGAGAGTGCCAAGGTGAGGAGCATGATAAGGATGATAGAAGTTAGCATCTGCTTTGTTTTGTTGGAATGCAAGCGCATGTATGTAGTAGCGGCTAGGCCTGAGGTGGTCAGCGTTTTGGCGCATATCCTACCTCCTCCGAGGATTGCTGGATGTTTTCCTGCTACTATCCAAGTTCTATGACTCCCGTTAAAACAAAGCTTCAGGTGATAAATGATGGATGAGGTGGTGGCAAAGGAGAAAGAGCAGGAGGAACAGGGACCATTCACATCAATATCAGGCCAGTCAACCAGATATGTCTTGTAGGATATGTTTCTGTAACAAAAGGAGCGGTTCGGCTACACAGTTATAGGGCATACAGTGAGTGCAATGCCTACCAAAAACTTTGAGGCACTCCAATGCCCATTGGAAATAACATGGAGGTCAGAGGGCCTTAACTAAACCTTTTTTTTCATTTATAGCAACTGGGTTTCCTGTGCACTGTTGGCCTAAGCAGTGAATGGAAGGCTTTCCAAAATTTATGAGGAACTGCAATGCCCCTTACAAGAGCCATGCAGTACAGCATATTACAAACATAAGTCCCATTATTGGGGAGTGGGTCTCCCATAGTATTTTCTTATGCCTTCCAAGCAAAAGCTTCCAAAAATTAGGGCGGAGCAACTTGCAATGCCCCTTACAAGAACCATGCAGTACAGCATATTACAAACATAAGTCCCATTATTGTGGAGTGGGTCTCCCATAGGATTTGCTTATGCCTTCCAAGCAAAAGCTTCCAAAAATTAGGACGGAGCAACTTGCAATGCCCCTTACAAGAACCATGCAGTACAGCATATTACAAACATAAGTCCCATTATTGTGGAGTGGGTCTCCCATAGGATTTGCTTATGCCTTCCAAGCAAAAGCTTCCAAAAATTAGGATGGAGCAACTTGCAATGCCCCTTACAAGAACCATGCAGTACAGCATATTACAAACATAAGTCCCATTATTGGAGAGTGGGTCTCCCATAGGATTTGCTTATGCCTTCCAAGCAAAAGCTTCAAAAAATTAGGACGGAGCAACTTGAAATGACCCTTACAAGAACCATGCAGTACAGCATATTACAAACATAAGTCCCATTATTGCGGAATGGGTCTCCCATAGGATTTGCTTATGTCTTCCAAGCAAAAGCTTCAAAAAATTAGGACGGAGCAACTTGAAATGACCCTTACAAGAACCATGCAGTACAGCATATTACAAACATAAGTCCCATTATTGCGGAATGGGTCTCCCATAGGATTTGCTTATGCCTTCCAAGCAAAAGCTTCAAAAAATTAGGACGGAGCAACTTGAAATGACCCTTACAAGAACCATGCAGTACAGCATATTACAAACATAAGTCCCATTATTGCGGAATGGGTCTCCCATAGGATTTGCTTATGTCTTCCAAGCAAAAGCTGACAAAAATAATTACGGAAGAACTTGCAATGCTGGCACCCTGGTGGTATAGTGGTGGTGGAGGCTGAGGATAAGGAGAAGAACATAAAACAGCCGAAATGAGGAAGTGTATACCCATGTGTGGATGTGAAGCTGTGCATGTGAATACACCTCCCGAAATAACACAGTGGATTTGACTTTATGTTACTCTGCTGTCATTTGGTGGTGATGAGAAGTCTGGCCCAATCCAGCCCTTGCTCATTTTGATAAGGGTCAGCTTGTCAGCATTGTCAGTTGACAGGCGAGTGCGCTTATCAGTTATAATTCCCCCAGCGGCACTAAAAACACGCTCCGATAACACGCTAGCGGCAGGGCAGTCCAGGACCTCCAAGGCGTACAGAGTGAGTTCATTCCAAGTATCCAGCTTGGATACCCAATAATTAAAAGGCACAGAGGAATCACGGAGGACGCTGGTACGGTCGGCAAGGTGCTCCCTCACCATCTTTTGAAACTTTCCACTCCTTGTGAGAGTACCCCGCGCCTCAGGGCCTGTAAGCTGGGCGGGTGTCAGAAATCTGTCCCAGATTGTTGACAGTGTTCCCCTGCCTCTGCTGGATTGGAGTTGCATCTCTCTCGCCTGTACGCCTTGGTTGGGCAACGAACTGTGACCTCTGCCGCTAGCGTGTTCAGATGGGAATTTTTTTAAGAGTTCTGCAGCAAGGGCCTTCTGGTACTGCCCCATTTTTGTAGACCTCGCCACCTCAGGAATAAGAGAGTGAAAGTTCTCCTTGTAGCGGGGGGTCTAAAAGTGTCACCAACCAGTAATGACTGTCACCCAACATTTTGACAACGCGAGGGTCACGGTTAAGGCAGCGTAACATAAAGTCAGCCATGCGTGGTAACGGGCAAGATTTCCGTGTCCTCACCAAGATGACAACTGACCATGCTCTCCTCCTCCTCCTCCTCTCCCCTGTCCTCAGGCCACCCACGCTGAACCGACGGTATGACACTTGTACAGGTACTAGCGTCTACAGCGCATGATAGCAGCTCCTGTTCTTCCTCCTCCTCCTCCTCCTCCTCTCCCTCATTGTCCCCCAATGCACATTGGGATGAGATGAGGCTGGGCTGTGTGTAATCGCCCACTACGGCTTCTTGATCCATCTCATCATACTCTGGCTGCAATGCCTCCTCTTTAATTCTCTGCGGAGAGCGTTGCAAAAGACAGACAAGTGGGATGCTGACACTAATGATGGCGTCATCGCCACTCACCATCTTGGTGGCCTCCTCAAAGTTTGTCAGGATGGTACATATGTCAGACATCCAGGTCCACTCCTGAGGTCTTATGTGTGGAGTCTGACCTGAATATCGACGGCCTTGTTGCATCTGGTACTCCACAACTGCTCTCTTCTGCTCACAAATCCTTTGCAACATGTGGAGGGTAGAGTTCCAACGTGTGGGGACATCACACACCAGTCGGTGTGCCGGAAGCTGCAAACGCTGCTGCAACACAGCAAGGGCGGCGAAAGCTGTAGCCGACTTGTGAAAATGAGCTGACAGGCGGCGTACTTTCACGAGCAGATCTGGCAACTCGGGGTACGATTTAAGAAACCGCTGAACCACAAGGTTAAGCACATGAGCCAGGCATGGTACGTGTGTGATCTCACCTCGCCTCAGAGCCGCCACCAGGTTACGGCCATTGTCACACACGACCATGCCAGGATGTAGGTTCAGCGGTCTCAGCCACAGATCTGCCTGCTCTTTCACAGCTGTCCACAACTCACAAGCAGTGTGAGGTTTATCACCTAAGCTTATGAGTTTCAGCACAGCCTGTTGCCGCTTGGCGGAGGCAGTACTGCAGTGCTTCCAGCTTGTAACTGATGTGGTGATATCTGAGATGGAGGCTGAACATGAGGAGGAGGATGATGCGCAGGAGCTATACACTGTGGGGGCAACTATCACTGACATAGGGCCCGCAATCCTCGGTGTGGGGAGGACTTGTTCCGTCCCAAGGTCCGACTGGGTCCCGGCTTCCACTATGTTTACCCAGTGTGCCATCAGAGAGATGTACCGTCCCTGGCCACAAGCACTTGTCCACGTGTCCGTTGTCAGGTGGACTCTCCCAGTAACTGCGTTGTTGATGGCACGGCAGATGCTTTGGGACACGTGCTTGTGTAGTGCGGGGATGGCACACCGGGCAAAATAGTGTCGGCTGGGGACCGAGTACCGAGGGACGGTCACCGCCATAAGATTGCGGAAGGATTCCGTCTCCACCAGCCTAAAAGGCAGCATTTCCAACGCAAGCAGTCGTGAAATGTGCGAATTTAGGACTGTGGCCTGTGGGGCATTAGCTGCGAATTTCCGCTTTCGTTCAAAGATCTGGGATATGGACAATTGAACGCTGCGGTGGGACGTGGACGTGGACGTTGATGCTGTTTCTTGAGAAACTGCCATAACAAGTGAAGACTGAGAGGAGGGGGCATCTTTACATGCAGTATGGACAGGGGATTGCCTTGCACACACAACAGGGGGTTCTATTGCACGCACAACAGTGGAAGAAGCAGTGGTGACACCCGCTGACACTGGTCGTGGACCCTGGGTTTCGCCCCACAAAGTCGGGTGCTTTGCTGCCATGTGCCTGATCATGCTGGTGGTGGTCAGGCTGGTAGTTTTGTCACCCCTGCTGATGCTGGCATGGCAGGTGGAACATATGGCCTTTTTGGGGTTATCAGCAGAGTCTTTAAAAAAATTCCAGACTCTGGAAGACGTACCGCTTGTACTGGCAACGTCCCTCGTGTTGGTGTTACGGGGAACGGTTGCCTGCCTTCTGTCTGCGGCCACCACACTGCTTCTTCCTGCCTGTTTGGATACTCTGTCTCCCTCCCCCTGTGTGCTGCTGGCCTCACTCTGCATGTCATCCTGCCATGTTGGGTCAGTTACTAGATCATCCACCACCTCCTCCTCTTCCACTTGCGCACCACGATGCTCCTTCTCACTTGCTGGCAATTGTGTCTCGTCATCGTCCACCTCTTGTGACAAATTGCCAGCGTCGACTTCCTGTGGCCGTGGCTGTTCAAATATTTGGGCATCGCTATATGGGATCTCCTCTTCCACCACTTCAAGCGCATCAGGCGAGGGGCACAAATCTGGAAATGGACCAGTGAACAGCTCTTCAGAGTGTCCAAGTGTGGGATCTATTGCTGTCTGACGACACTCGGCATGGTGGGAGGAAGGAGCATCAGGGTGAGGAGGAGTATGCGGTCGAGACTCACGGCTACTAAGAGTTGACCGTGTGGAAGACAGACCGGAGGTGGTGGTGCCCAGGTAACTGGAAGTATTATCTGCTATCCAATTAATAACCTGTTCACACTGATCAGTTCTCAATACTGGTGTTGTTCTGTGCTTCCCTAGTAATTCGGCCAAGAAGTGGGAGCGAGAAGATGTGGCTGTTGGTTGTGGCACATTTTCACCTTGGCCACAGCCCCGTCCTCTGCACGAACCATCACCAGAACGTCCACTTACACATCCCTTGCCACGCGCCTTGCCCATTGTAAAGGAAGTAAAATAGCTTACACGTGCACTATCAATGGAAAAAGGGTAATAAAAAGTAGATTAGAACCGTGGAAGAGGAAAACCACAGTTCTATTTCTCTGGCCTACACCCGACTCTTTTAAACAATCTGAACAATCAGGGAGAAACTATTACTGTTTTTCTTTACGGATAATATACCAAAACCTGAATAATAGAGATTTTTTACCGTGGGATGGCAAAACCACAGTTATTGCTTACTGGGGTATACCAGACTTTTTTAAATAGATCTAATTGCGGCTGAACAGTGAACGACACACTCAAACTGTGTTTTTTTTAGATACCATAGGCCCAAAACTGGATAGTACAGAGATTTGACCCATTGAACTGCAAAACCACACTGGGATTTGTCGGGCCTACACCAGACTATTTTCAACAGATATATTTTTGTGTCACAACAGTCAGGAGACACTACTGTTTTTCTTTACTGAAAATATACCAAAACCTGAATAATAGATATTTTTTACCGTGGGATGGCAAAACCACAGTTATTGTTTACTGGGGTATACCAGACTTTTTTAAATAGATCTAATTGGGGCTGAACAGTGAGCGGCACACTCAAACTGTGTTTTTTTAGATGCCAAAGGCCCAAAACTAGATAGTACAGAGATTTGACCCGTTGAACTGCAAAACCACACTGGGATTTGTCGGGCCTACACCAGACTATTTTCAACAGATATATTTTTGTGTCACAACAGTCAGGAGACACTACTGTTTTTCTTTACGGAAAATATACTAAAACCTGAATAGAGATTTTTCACCGTGGGATTGCAAAACCACAGTTATTGTTTACTGGGGTATACCAGACTTTTTTAAATAGATCTAATTGCGGCTGAACAGTGAACGACACACTCAAACTGTGTTTTTTTTAGATACCATAGGCCCAAAACTGGATAGTACAGAGATTTGACCCGTTGAACTGCAAAACCACACTGGGATTTGTCGGGCCTACACCAGACTATTTTCAACAGATATATTTGTGTCTGAAAATCAGAGACATGCTTTTTTTTGGGGGGGGGGGGACACCAAAAGGTTAATAAGACCGGTATTTGTACAGTGTGAAGGAGGAAAAAAAAAAAGAGGATTTAAATGAAAAAAAAAGGATTTTTCCTGTCTCCTGAGACCTGGAGCTAAGTCCAGCAATTTCAGCAACAGGAGCAGCACACAGGACTGTAATGCAGCGTTTGCTGGTATAACCACTGCGTCTCCTATACAGCCTGCCTGCCTGATATCTGGGATGGATATTAGTCCTGAGAAGGACTGTTTGTTTGATCTGGCAGCCTTTACAGACCCTACACTAACTATTTCGCAGTTTATATCTCTCCCTAAATCAGCAGCGCTGTCCCTACACTGTCTGATCTGGAGCGACTGTGTCCAAGATGGCGGCGCCCGGTTTTAAATACTCGAGGTGACGCTGTGCGGCCAGCCAATCACTGTAATGCCCACAACCAACATGGCTGCGGCATTACAGTGACTGGCTGGCAATCCCTGCATGTTCATTGGCTCTGTAAAGAGCACCAAACATGCAGGGCGGAGACCCGAGCTCCCGCCCGAGTAACCCGGAATTGCTTGGTGCTTGCCGAACATCCCGCGTAGCGTGATGCTCGGGCGAGTACCGAGCAGTGTCGAGCATGTTCGCTCAACACTACTCGAGATGTAGAAAGTCTATTGAGACCATCTCAAACGGATACGTAGTTCGGATGTTGCCCATATGTGTCCGGGTTGATGTGTTGGGACGTTTATCTTTCAGACACCCAATTTCCTCGTACCTCTCAATTACTCTCTGCATATACGGCCAGAAGAAATGTTCACGGATCAAGTTTGTTGTCCTTTCCACTCCCAGATTTCCCATGTTTTCATGGAGTTCTTTGAAGACTAACCTATGGATACCGTCTTCACTGAGGTAGAGCTTCGTCCATTCTTTAACTAAAACAGATACTGCTGGTGACTCATTATCTCTCTCCCACTTACTTGGAAACCGATTTTGGTCCACATAAAGAAACATTCTACCAATTATCTGATCTTCCCATTATGCTCAACGGATTTTTCCTTTTGGTAGGTTTTGAATAGACAGGGGGGTGATCTTGTTCTCTCGCTTTTATGGTGGTTTCCACTGTCAACGGACACCACAATGGTGAGTTTTCCTCTTGATAAGCTTGCACTGCTTGGGGTAGTCCTCTCAATTGCTTCCAGACTGACTTCCTACAAGCATTCTTGCATGAACTCCTCAGGCTCTAGTGGCATTCTCGACAATCCGTCAGCATCCGCATTGCATTTTCCTGGCCTGTACTTGATGCTGAAATTGAAGTCAGCTAGTTCAGCGACCCACCTCTGACTGTTGCATTCAGTTTGGCTGTAGTGAGGACATAGGTCAAAGGGTTGCTGTCAGTGTATACCTCAAACTCTTTGCTGTAGTAGAGATAATCTCTAAATCGTTCACAGATAGCCCATTTCAATGCCAGGAACTCCAATTTTCCAGAATGTAGATGGTAATTCTTCTCGGCGTCTGTCAATGATCTAGAATCATAACTGATGACTCTGAATTTTCCATCTTGATGCTGATACAGGGCAGCTCCCAGTCCAACTTAAGAAGTGTCACAATGAAGAACAAATGGTAAGTTGAAATCAGGATATCCAAAGATGGGTGGTTTTACCAGGTAGTCTACTAGTTCTTCCAATACCTCCTGGTGGTCAGCTATCCAGAGAATAGACTGTTGGGACGAAACGGCATTGTTTCTTTTAGGCCCGGTCCTACCTGCGTTCTTCTTTTTCTCCGTGGGTGTTGACTCTGTCGTCCCCCCCCAAGAGGAGGTATAGTTGGGCAGCAATCCTGGAGAAGTTCCGAACGTAAGTACGATAGTAGGAGAGGAATCCTAATATCTGCCTCAACTCCCTGTCAGTAGAGGGTCGCTTGTCTTTTAGGGCCAGTACCGGAGCGATTTCTGCTGGGTCCATGGTATATCCTTCTCCAGACACAATTTTCTGGAAATCGGACTTGGCTTTTGAACAGTTCACACTTCTTTGGGGTCAACTTAACTTTGTGTTGTTGATACTGCTGTAATACGGTCCTCACGTGTTCAACATGCTCCGGGAAGGTTTTGCTGTGTACCACATTGTCATCCAAGTATGGCTCGCAGATAACGTCCCTCAATCCTTCTAAACAAGTCTCCATGCGCCTCTGGAATTCTGCTGGAGCTGAACTGAGCCCAAACGGTATGCGAATCCACTCATGTAACCCCCAAGGTGTGATGAATGCTGTTAAAGGTCTACTGGACTCTTCAACAAACCTTTGATGGTAAGCTTTACCCTGATCGAGGACAGAGAACCAGGTACTTCCTGATAGGCTATCCAGTATATCTTGAATCTTTGGTATCGGGTGCTGATCAGGTACTGACTTTCGGTTTAGTTCCCGGTAATCACAGCAGAGTCTCACCGTACCGTCCTTCTTCCTAACACAAACAATAGGAGAGGAATAAGACGACTTCGACTTTTGGACCCAACCTCTGTTGATTAGGTCTTGTAAATACTCTTTCACTTTACGGTGTAATGGTTTCGCCACAGACATGTAACTTCTGGTTACTGGGGTCGTGTCTTTCAAATTGATTTTCAACCGCAACAACGGGATACAGCCTATATCAGAGTAATCTTTGGAGAATGCTTGACACTCTTCTCTCAGCATCTGCTTTGCTACCGCTCGATCTTCAGCACACAAGTGTTCCAGGGTTACAGGGGAATACCAGGACCCCGAGGTGGGTCGTGCAATTTCTTCCCCTTGGTGGGGAGACTGAATTCACTGTAGACCCCTGGGCGGGTCCCACACTGGCTGGATATAATGTTTTAATGGTTTCGATGTGATCTAACACAGTCTTTGGATCCAGTCTAATTTCATGTTTCGTAGTATTCATCACCGGTACTGTCACTCGAGCAAACCCACCAGTAGGCATCGTAAGCACCTTGAACTAGGCCTTCCGGAAGTTCTGAGGAGTCTTTTGGCACAAACAGTCTTTTCTGGACTTTTCTTCCTGGTTCTACCCGGACTCCACACATCACCCCCACCATTTGGTTTGCAGGGATGATGGCTGGGCACTAGCCTACCTTGACTTCTTTTAGGTCCATTGTATTCTATGCTTTCTTTACTCTATGAATCACATATTCCGCCACGGCATTGGGTATGGCAAGCGATGTGGCAATTGCATCCACCACCAGCGTCCCTGACTTGTGTTTCGTGATGACCTCACTGATTACATTATAACCCAGGATAGGATCCTCTGCCACGTTCTGATCAGTGGTCACGAGAAAAGGTACCAAAAGCTCAATGGTGTTGCTGTTCTTCGTGGCCCTCAGTTGGAAAGTCACTTCCACCCAGCCTATGAAAGGGATTTTAGTCTGGTTGACAGCTTTGCCGTGGAGTTCCACTGGTCTTAAGAGTTCTTTTAGTGACTTAAGACAGGTATGTGGCAGGTAGCGCCTTCTCCATTCTTCAGTTAAAAGGCTCGCTTGGGCTCCTGTGTCCCAAAGTGCTTTTACCTGGAGTCCATCTAGCTGGCACTGTATAAAGTACCTTTCACCGACTAGGCTGATGAGGCTATGTTCACTGACCGAGGAATCCTCCTCCCAGGAGTACATCATTTGACCTCCGCACTGGGCATTAAGTAACTGATACCCTTGTCTCTCTTGCAGCTGTTGAAGACAGGAACACACTTGGGGATAGTACTGAAGCAGCCGTTTTACCTCATGTGCCGTTCTGGGGTTTGGTGAGATTTGGATTTGCTTCTGGGGCCTCCTCCGTGTCGCGGTTACCAGTCGCCCCGCACTGGCAACCTCTTGTCTTTTAACCCAAACGACCGTGACCATTTGCATTCCTTGGCATAATGTCCTTCCTCATCACCACATCTTAGACAGTGGACACACACAGTACTCTGATTTGATGAACGGCACACTTCACAAGCCGGGTATCTTCTGTTTTGGAACCCACTTCTGGGTTTGAGGGGTACAGGTTCTGGCCTGGAACAAATCAACTTTTTAATCTCAATCAACTCGGCTCACAGTTCTCCTATTACTTCCTCCCAGTCAGCGCTGGCGATCCTCTCTTTTGTTGGTGCTTTAAGGTTCACTCTCGAAGGTGGCACTGGAGGATCTCCATGATGATCTTCGGACTGGCCACCGGGGATCTCCAACTTCAGCTGACTTATTTTAGTGATTTTAGGAGCAGAGCTTTTCTTTAACTTCTGTTTGCTCTCTGACTCCAAACTAGCTGCCTCATTCATTTTTTCAATTAGGACTTCGTCCAGACTGCCAGGATCTTCTAGGTACTGTTTTAGCTGCAATTTGATGTATTTGCTGATTAACTCCATTTCCAATGATCTCAAGAACTTCTTCTGGACTAGTCTAGCATCAAACTTCTCTTCCGCTTCTTCATCTCTGGATGCAAACAACAGTCTATCCTTCAGTTCAATTGCTCTGGACAAGAAACTTTGGGGTTATTCATTATTTTTCTGTGAGAGGTTAATGAATCGGTGGAGCAATTCTGAAGTACTCTCTTCTATATAGTGCCCTTTTAAAATCATCTTCAGTTGTTTCAAGGTCAATTGACTCTTCATTTCTAGCATACTAGTCCTAGGCTGATCGCTTTCACCACCCGCTCAGTGATCTCATCTGGCTGGTAGCCTTTCTGTAGGTCTGCATCGATCTAGTGCAACAAGTTCATATAAAACAGTTTCTCTTTCTGTTCACACTCTCCAATCTGTCCCAGGATCTTGAATTATTTCCTTATGGTGATTTGTGGTGTTAGAGAGGACTGTGTTCCTGATTTATCTAACCCGAGCAGGTTAAAGGTTCTGTCACCCGTTCAGAGGTTTTGGTCGATTCCTGCAGGGCTGTTGTTAGGGCTTTGAATTGTTCTTTCAATTCCTGTAGTTCAGTCTGCGGACAGAGATTTCCGTTTTTTTTTGTATTTGGTGCTGCCCCTCCATCCTCCAACTTCAACCTGGTTAGAAACTGTGTTAGCTCCTGGAGGAACGTCCCCATGATGTCTTCAGCTTCTTTCTCCCCCAGCTCATCCATTTTTGCATTAATGGCAGCTAACAGTTGCCTGCGGTTGTGGGCTTTATAAATCTGTTCTTCTGACATCTTTATATGTTCTGCTACTGTTCTCAATTCTTCACAGGTTTTCTGAAAAAACAGTCCATTTGTAGTTCCACATCAATTGCTGCTAGTGAGTTTTCTTTAGGGCTGGTCCCATTTAACTGGTGTAACAGAGTTGAGTTGAGGTGCTGTGTTGCTGTGTTTTTCCAGACACTTTTCCTCTTCTCCCTCTACACGCTAATTCCCACTCAGGACTCCCCGTACGGGCCACCAATGTTACACGCACGCCACTAGGTTCAGATAGGGCGAGACGGGTTTCATGAATTCGTTGGAATCCTGAGGGAACCGTTACTCAGGGTAACCATAGGCTGCAGCTTCTCTCAGGCACACAATAGATTCAATTGCTGACCAGACACATCTGACAATAGTCTTTTTCAACAGTTTAACAGTGGAATTTAATCTGAAGCATGGCCAGTGGAATTCAGGGATATTGCAGCAACAATCTTCATTACAGTACAGTCTAATATGGATGATGGAGGTGGGGGAGGGTTTGATGAGGGAGAAGATCCCTATGACACGATTCCTTCCAGTCCTTATCTTTCTGCCCGATAATACTCCACACTGTTAGCTCAGGGAGTCTATCTGACCTGTGTTTAGCTTCCCTCCTGACCTGAATTCTGTTCCCTTGCCTTCTGTGAGATGCAGATCACACACCACCTTTCTCTTTGGCTCCAGCCAAACAGTAAAGAATTTCCCCACAATGCCCCTGGGGCTCTGATAAACAATCCCTGTCTCCTGTGACTGTGTTAACCCCTCTAGTTGCTGGATGCTTCTGGAGCACAACACTTCCTGTCTTTCCTGCTTGTGTTACTTATAATAGTTGCTGGATGCTTTTGAAGCAACAGCAATACTTCTGCATGTCACACATAGACTTCTCTCAATGCACCCCTTTTCCTCTTCACACAGACTGCTTCACATGCCTCCTTATCTCTCTCACAGACTGCTCTCTTTGATTATCTAACACACAGACTGCTCTCAATGCTGCCCCTCTCTTTCTCTCAGGGGCAGATTTCCTAGAAGGCCAACCGAGGCCATAGCCTAGGGCGCAGCAGTCTGGAGGGCGTATATACAGAAGAAATAACCAAATATTTACACGTTTCAGTATTATTTTGAAAATGCCATATAAAATACTGTTTTTAACATTTACATTCAAATATGTAGACTGGAAAACATGTATTTGGAAGTTGCCTTGCTACACTCATCAGGAGAGCTTTAAACTAGAACAATGTGGGAAAGGAAGCAAAAGGCCAGAAAAAGCTATACAGCTGACAAATACTATTGAGATCTCTGCTATTGGAAGTGGAAAGGAAGAACAAAGACAAAAAAATCAAAATAATAAAAATATGGGAGGAAGAGAAACCAATCACAAACTAAAATGTTTTTATACAAATGCACAAAGCATGGGCAACAAACAAGGAGAATTGGAACTACTAACGCAGGAAAAGAAATATGTCTTTGGAATCACTGAAACTTGGTGGAACGATACACATGATTGGAATACAAGGCTAAAAGGATACAACTTATTTGCAAGAAACAGACTTGATAAATGAGGAGGAGGTGTCGCATTGTATGTATAAAAAGAAAAGCGTATATCTGCACAGAGATTGAAGCTGCAGAGACTGGGAGTTCTGTGCAAACTGTTTGGGTAAGAATACAAGGAGAGAACAACGGAAAGGACACCATTGTAGGCATTTACTACAGGCCACCTGGACAAGCTGAAAATATAGATGAAGTCTTTATGTATCAAATGACCAAGTTCTCCAAAAAATATGACGTAGTGGTCATGGGAGATTTCAACAATCCAGACATTTGTTGGGAATCTCTCTCAAGTAAAACTAACAGGTCAAGCAAATTCTTATCTTCTCTTGCTGACAACTTTATCTTCCAAAAGTTAGGGGAGAAGACAAGGGGATCTGCTACTTTGGATCTAATCCTTATAAACAGGGAGGAAATGGTTGAGGAGGCAAAAATGGCTGGGACCCTAAGAGGCAGCGATCATGCTATTATAGAATTTTGGATAACTAGAGGAGGAAGACATGTGAAGACTCAAACTTCAAGGTTAGATTTCAGAAAAGCAGATTTTAAGTGACTCAGAAAGAGAATAGGAGGGATCCAATGGCTGGATGTCCTTAATGACAAAAATGTCCAGGAAGGATGGGAAATTTTTAAAAATGAGATTCTCAAAGCACAATCGTTAACAATCCCGAAAAGTAGGAAGAATGGGAAGCATTTAAGGAAACCAGGATGGATGAACACAGAACTTAAACACATGCTAAAAAGAAAGAAAGAAATGTTTATCAAATGGAAAGAGGGAGGCATATCTAAAGAAGATTATAATGCAGTCTGCAGAACCTGTAGGGCACGTATCAGGTTAGCTAAAGCTGACAATGAATTAAGGCTTGCAAGAGATGTCAAAAGCAATAAAAAAGGATTTTGGGGGTATGTCAAAAGTAAAAGAAAAGTCAAAGATGCTATAGGATTTTTACAGGATGAAAATGGTGAAATGGTAAGAAAGGATGTTGAGAAGGCCAAACTTTTTAATTCCTATTTTGCATCTGTTTTCTCTCAGAAAGAAAATGTAAAATCAACTGATCTTCACTGTCCTATTAAAGGAATTGAAGAATCCAGGTTATCTGTAAACAGAAAGATTGTAAGGGAATATTTAGCCAACATAAATGAGTTCAAGTCTCCAGGTCCAGATGAATTACACCCCAGAGTACTGAAAGAGATCATAGAAGAAATTTTAGAACCACTCTCCATAATCTTTGAAAATTCTTGGAGAACAGGAGAAGTCCCAGAAGACTGGAGAAGAGCAAATGTTGTTCCTATCTTCAAAAAGGGGAAGAAGGTGGACCCAGGGAACTATAGGCCGGTGAGTATAACTTCTATACCAGGAAAGATCTTTGAACAAATTATTAAACAACATGTATGTAAGTACCTGGATAAGAATGAAGTGATTAATCAGCATGGGTTTGTAACTAACAAGTCATGTCAGACTAACTTAATTTCCTTCTATGACAGAATCACTGACTGGGTGGATCAGGGAAATGCTGTAGATATAGTATATCTTGACTTCAGCAAAGCATTTGACAAAGTATCTCACACCATCCTTATTGAAAAAATGACCAAGTATGCAATGGACCAGGCAACTGTTAGGTGGATTCATAACTGGCTTAGTGATCGGACTTAAAGAGTGGTCGTAAATGGCTTCACATCCAGTTGGATGAATGTCTCACGTGGGGTACCACAGGACTCTGATTTAGATGAAGGAATTGAGGGTAAACTGATTAAATTAGCTGATGACACAAAGCTAGGAGGGATAGCTAATACTAGAGAAGAGAGAGAGAGGATTCAAAAGACCTAAATAAACTGGAGCAGTGGTCAGCAACTAACAGAATGGTTTTTAACAGGAAAAAATGCAAAGTACTACATCTGGGCAATAAAAATGAAAAAAACATATACAGAATGGGAGGAATAGAGCTAAGCAACAGTACATATGAAAAAGACTTAGGTATACTAATAGATCATATACTGAACATGAGTCAACAGTGTGATGCAGCAGCAAAAAAGGCAAATACAATTCTGGGATGTATAAACAGAAGCATACAGTCTAGATCACGTGAAGTCTTTATCACACTTTACTCCTCTTTGGTCAGACCTCATCTGGAATACTGTGTCCAGTTTTGGGCACCACATTTAAAAAAAGACATCGACAAACTGAAGCAAGTTCAGAGAAGAGCGACCAGAATGGTGACCGGTCTGCAAACCATGTCCTATGAGGAACGGTTACAGGATTTGGGAATGTTTAGCTTGCAAAAAAGAAGACTGAGAGGAGACTTAATAGCTGTCTACAAATATCGCAAGGGCTGTCACATTGTAGAAGGATCATCTTTATTCTCATTTGCACAAGGAAAGACTAGAAGCAATGAGATGAAACTGAATGGGAGGAGATACAGATTAGATATTAGAAAAAACTTTTTGACAGTTAGGGTGATCAATGAGTGGAACAGGCTGCCACGAGAGTTGGTGAGTTCCCCTTCAATGGACGTCTTCAAACAGAAGCTGGACAGATATCTGTCTGGGAAGATTTAGTGAATCCTGCTTTGAGCAGGTGGTTGGACCAGATGACCCTGGAGGTCCCTTCCAACTCTACCATTCTATGATTCTATATTAAATAAATTGAGCAGCACAGTTACTTTGGCCTTCTCTACAGCTTGCTCAATCTTGCTGAGTCACGGGCAAAAAGCTTTAGCTATTTCTCACACACTCAGCATAAACCACATGTTAAAGGAAAATTCTAGATTTGGCATTACAATAGTGATTCTAAGTGATTCATTACGCTCATGCCGCTTGACTTTTACATATCTACTGCCATCATAGATGTTCTAAAATACCTCAAAAGTGACTAAACCCAAAAATCAGGAACTCAAGCCGAAGCTAGAGGTAGCTCCTCAAGCTGCGAATACATGAAACAGCGTTCATAGCACAGTCTTGGGGAACGGTGCTTTTCAGATTACATCAAGTAAACAAGTGTGTGCAAAACATGGAAACTGATATTTTGAAAGTTGTTGAAGTTCTCCAATCACTAGTAAAGTTCTTGATAGAACTGGAAGAACAGTTTGATTTCTATGAGGAAAAAGCTCTCAATATTTCTGAAAACAAAGAAAGTATGTGAGCATGATGAAAGGCGATCAAATCTCAGGAAACTTCAAATTGAGACAATGTGATAGTGAAGTTTGTTTAAGCGGGCATGACATTCTTAAAATCAATACTTTTCTAATCAACTTTTTGAGGGGTGGGGGACTAGGCCAGAATTATGTGCTTTGACCTAGGGCATAGAAATGTAAAAATCCAGCCCTGCTTACACTGTGCTCCCTTAAACTGCCCCTCTAAAGGCCCCGTCACACTTAGCGACGCTGCAGCGATCCCGACAACGATACGACCTGTCAGGGATCGTTGCTGCGTCGCTATGTGGTCGCTGGTGAGCTGTCAAACAGGCAGGCTCACCAACGATCAGGGGAGCAGCGACATCGTGGAAAGAATCTTTCCACGATGTCCTGCTCCTGGTTACCAGCCTGCTGAAGCAGGAGCAGGCTGGTAACCATGATAAACAGCGAGTTACTAGGGGCACACGCGCACCTAGTAACCCGCTGTTTATCATGGTTACCACTCTGCCACGGTGAGCGGGAGGTTACCGCTCACTTTAGCAGGCTCGGAACCATGATAAACAGCGGGTTAGTACCTGCTTTAGCTAGTAAAAGCTAGGTATTCAGCTGGGGGCTGATATTAGTAGCCTGGTAAGCTCCGTGGGTATTACCCCCTTCCCAGGCTTCAAACATCTGCCCCAACCTCCGCTAGAGACTAAAATTACGGGGAACCCCACGCCAATTTTTTTTTAATAAATCCTTTATTTTAACACTAAATGACAAGTACAGTAACCAACACTGTCACTGTACTTATTATGTATGTGACTGACATGTTTCTATCTAATCTATGTGTGATGCTCTATTCTTTCTGTTCTAAATTGTCGGGTACCGATGTATGCCGCTGATGAATTGCCGGCTTTTCATGTTTCACTGTGAGCACTGTTCCCATCGATTTGGGCAATCACTGTAATGCCACAACCACCATGGCTGTGGCATTACAGTGAGTGGCAGACAATCCCTGCATGATTGGTGCTCTAAATAACGCCAAACATGCAGGACGGGGACCCGAGCTCCCGCCCGAGCATCGCGCAAGTACTCGGCGAACTTCGAGCATCTCGAGTACTGAGATGCTCGGGCGAGTACCGAGCAGTGGCTGGGAGCATGCTCGCTCATCACTAATGAGAAGTCTATCCTCCAACCCAATGGAGAGGGGTCAGTAAATAATGGTTAGGGAGATAGTGTTGTACATCAATGTAGAGTAGCATATTGCAAAACCATTGCCTATAAAGTAAACATTAGAGAACATATGTGGATTATGAAAACAAGTATGACACAAATAAAAAAATGCCAGTCTCAAAAAGATAGAGTCTTGACCTTTGAGTGTACCATAGGAGCATGCGCTATCCTGAGGAAAGAGAATTCTTGATAGACCATCATTCAAATAGTTCATTAAATGCTTGTAACACAATGCTACCAGTAGTTGTTCTGGGTTTCGTAGCAGTTTTAGCTTTAGGTTTCTTTCCCCAAGGGCAAGAATTGCATGAACAGCAATTTAGTTGATCACAGCATGAGAACACCAAGAACATTTCTGCACCACAGTATATTTAGCCATAGGCTCCAAAAATATCAGTATTGTCCTCTTATGTCTGTGCATGATTTGGAGCTATATATCATGAAAACAGAGCCACAACTGCTATAAAAAGACAAAGTATTAAGTAGTGATGGGCGAGCACTAAAATGCTTGGGTACTCGTTACTCGAGTCAAGCAAATCGTAATGCTAGGGTGCTCAACCCGAGTAACGAGTATAATGGAAGTCAATGGGAAACTTGAGCATTTTTCCGACACCCCCATCTCCCGGAGGTCTAGAGGGTAGGGCCGGCGTCCGCACCCGGCGCACCCAGGCAAGTGCCGCGGCCCTGACCAGGCGGGGGCCCACTCGCGGTCACGCTATGGGCGAAGGAGAGCGGTTCCAGCGCCCTTCTCCCCCGCTTGCTCAGGGCCCCGGCAGATGGATACTTACCTCTTCCCGTGCCTCCGCAGATCTGCTGTCTTCATGCTGTGCGCTCCCTGTGATGTCTCAGGTCAGAGGGCGCGGTGACGTCTTTCCACTGCGCCATCCCCTGAGCCATCACAGGCAGCGCAGAGCGGAAAGACGCCGGCGACGCTTGAGTCCGGACCTGAGCAGCGGCAGCAGGTGAGAAGTGAGGGGAGTATTTGATATATATTTTTTTTAATGTATGGAGGCATGGGGCATTATATGGGAAGGTGACATCCTGCATGGAGCATTATATGGGGGGGTGACATCCTGCATGGGGCATTATATGGGGGGGTGACATCCTGCATGGGGCATTTTATACAGAGGGGAGTGATATCCTGCATGGAGCATTATAAGATGGGGGAAAGGGACATCCTGCATGGGGCATTATATGGGGGGGAAAGGGACATCCTGCATGGGGCATTATATGGGGGGAAGGGACATCCTGCATGGGGCATTATATGGGGGGGAAGGGACATCCTGCATAGGGCATTATATTGTTGAGGGAGGGCAATGGCCCTTCACGGTTGACCAAATGAGTGTCAAATTATTATGTTGATTGCGCAATCCAACAGGGAACCAGACGGAGACAGTGTGCTCTGTATGGGAGGATTCACGAGAATCTCTGATCCCGTTTATTTTGCTTAGCATTTTATATTGTTTTGAGTTTATTAATGTTCAATCACCTACAGCCATACTACAATACTACAGGCTTGAACCAATGTAAGTACAATTATTACGGAAACACATATATGGTCATATTATCGTTAGTTCGAAGCACGCTGGAAATTTACAAGGTCAATCCTGGCATAGACTAGTTAGATAACAGGAGCAGGATGTCTGACAAAATGTTCTTGAGAGAAAAGGTTAGTGTGGGAAAGATGCATGTGAAGCATGAGAAGCCGAGGAAAGAAGTATGTTATGCAAGGAGTGATAATAACATGATTTTGAAACAAGCAGACAAAATGGAGCTGCTATAGCATGAATATCAATATGTCCTTTACATTTCCCCCCTAAAAATTATGTTATTATCAACAATAGAGGTGCTATCCCAGGGTCATGCTTTGAGCCTGAGTGACATTGGTCTTCACTCAATTAGTGCCCTTGTTACCAATTGAGGCTGTCGCGGCATGTCCATCCCCCCTTGTTCGTTGATATAATCATAAAGCTCTGATCTTCAGACGTGAGGTTGGTCGGGGCATGCGGGTAAAGGTCATCATTCCCTTGTCATCCAGGTCCTCCAGGTCCTCAATGCTGGTTACATCTGGGAGGTCCGTGTACAGTAGCACTGGATGTCGGTTGACAGCGTCCTCCTTGCTCTCTGATGACTGGCAGGTTTTCCTCATGCAAAATGGGATACAATAAAAGACTAGTTTTAGTAAAACATATATTAACAAAATGCAAACAGCAATATGCAACACTTCTTATAATATTCCAGCAATCCATCCACCAATCCCTTTAAACCTATTAGCAGGATTTAAAAAGGAAAACGTATCAGACCACGAACTGTCTTTGGTCAATTCGTTATGTATCAGACCACGAACTGTCTTTGGTCAATTCGTTATGTTTGTTATATTCTTCCCTGAGTTTCCTAATGTCTTCCATTTTAGTCTTTAACCGTATGGTAGAGTCGGGGTCAATATAGTGACAACAGGCTGGGCCTATAACCTGACACATCCCTCCTTGAGCTGCTGTCAAATAGTCCAGCACTAAAGTATTTTGATTAGCCACTATAATAAGTTGATTCTGCACTGCAACAGTAGTATTAATTACTTCCAATACACTCCAAATCTGGTCATCTAAGTAATCAGTGACTTCCACTAATTTGTCCCACATTTGTGTTACCATAGGGTAGAGGAAGACAGTACTGGCTATCTTATTGGGTATACTCATTTGTACTAAATGAGGTCTTCCTGATGGGCGTGGGGTGTTGTCCTTAGCAAGTTTATAGATGGTATGAAGAGGGATGGCTCTCATATCTACTTTACTATGGGGAATAAGATAAGTGGCTGGAGTTAGCCGGGCCAACGTACAAGTCCCCCCTACTCCAACTGGGAGCCATTTATACGCATTATTCCCACAGACCCAATATGTGGCTGATGGCAGGTCCCATAAAGCAGAGTGCTGTAATACTAATTTATGTACCAAATCGATAAAAACTGTGTTATTGGATAGCATACACCATGAAGGCATTTGTCCCAGGGGGCTACAATATCCAACATCCGGATTGCCACATGTTGGATCACTAGACTTATATTCAGAAAATTCATGTTTTACTGCTGTTGGGGTCGTCAGGAGCACTTGGTATGGTCCGTCATACAGTGGTTCTAGTCTGTGTTTCCGAACATGCCTCTTCACGTACACATAATCTCCAGGCCTGAGGGTATGACAACATTCTGCATCAGCTGGATCTGGAATAGAAGATGATACTAACGCATGGGTGTTAGTTAAGGCTTGGGCAAGCTGAATCACATATTGCACAACATAATCTGTTTCTTCTGATAATTGTTGTGGGGTAAATCTAGCTATGGCTGGTTGTGACCCAAATAGTATCTCATAGGGTGACAGTTTGTGTTTCCCTATGGGGGTGGTGCGTATGTGATACAGTGCAATGGGAAGGAGCTAAGGCCACTGGGCCGTAGTCTCCTGCATCATTATGGTTAATTGCCTTTTCAGTGTGCCATTCAATTTCTCCACCTTGCCACTTGACTGTGGATGGTAAGGAGTATGCAGCGCCACTGTTGATCCGATCATGGTAAGTATTTCTTGATATACGCATGAGGAAAAGGCTGGTCCTTGATCACTTTCGATAACTTCTGGGACTCCATACTGGCAACCAACTTCAGAGACCAGCTTCTTGGCGGTGGTAAGGTTGCAGCCTCTACCAATGTATCTTCAGTTGTGACAGCATATCCAGTATGAAACCTGCCAGAGGTGTCAACATATCTGGATCCATCCGTATATAACGTAAGTTCTGGATCATCCAAGGGTACTTCCCCCACTAGAACAAGTGGAGTTGACTCCGCAGTAATTTGTTCCAGACAATAATGCGGTGGAGCCTCTTTCCCCTATCCTTCAGGTGCAGGCAGCAGGGTGGCTGGGTTGATGGTGGTGCACCGGTGTAATTTCACATTTTCTGGCAAAATCAACGAACACTGCAGCCGCAGGTGTCTCTGTGTAGACAGATGTTTAGGTTGCGGTGTGGCGTGAACCGCTTGTAGACAGCTGGGGGAGGCCCTGGCTACTTGGGTCCAGATGCTCTGAGTAATAACTGACTGGGCGCTGCTTTGTACAGTGTCTCTGCGTGAGTACTCCGGCTACATGCCCTCCCGTCTCAGAGACATACAAATGGAAAGGTTGAGCATAATCCGGATTTCCAAGGGCAGGGGCTGTCATTATCCTTGACTTTAGTTGCTCAAAGGCTTGTTGCAGCAGTTCTTGGTGGTCCTTGTTGTTTAGATCAGCCAGAGTGTCTTCTTTTAATGCATCATATAGGGGCTGCATCAGACGTGAAGCGTCTGGGATCCATTGGCTGCAATATGTACATAGTCCGAGGAACCGTTGCACCTCTATGGGATCTTTTGGGAATGGTAGCAGGTAGATGGCCGTCTTCCTTTCTTCTGTGAGATGTCTGGCACCCTGAGTAAAGCAGTGGCCTAAGAAGACCACTTGACTGAGGCAAAACTGAAGTTTCTAGGCTGAGACTCGACAATTCAGTTTTGCTAGATGCTTGAGGAGGCTAACATTGGCCCTGATGGACATTTGCTCCATGGGGGCACACAAAAGAAGATCATCCACGTATTGTAAAAGTACTACCTCAGAGTTGTCCAGCTGCCACGTCAGCAGACAGCTAGACATGTTCTTTGCAAACTGATTAGGGCTATTCTGCGCACCCTGCAGCATCACCGTCCAAGTCAATTGCCTGCCCTGATATGTAAATGCAAACAGAAACTGATAATCTTTGTGTAGTGGAATGCTAAAAAAAAACGTTTGCTAAATCAATTACTGTAAACCAGACAACGTGTATGTGCATCTATTAGAAACTTAAGGATATATGACCATCTAGAGAATTAGTTTACATCACCATATTTTAGCCCTAATGTCAAAGTGGACATAAATATGTGCTGTTGAGGGTAGTAGATTGATCAGCCAACTTATCCTGAGCCCATATTTTAAGGGCTTGACAGAAGTTAACCCCACTCTCATACGTATTGGTGTCTAATGCTCTGTCACACACTGATCATGATGATCTTCCTCATACACATTCCGGGTGTAGTGTGTATTGCTGCCTGTATTCCGGGTGTAGTGTGTATTGCTGCCTGTATTCCGGGTGTGCCAAGATGGCCACCACCAGAGGGACATCTGGTCAGAGGCTGGAGGTGATGCAATGGGTGTAGCAACATGGCCGCTGCAGGAAGGGTTGGAAGTTTGGGCGGACATAGGTATAACAGATGAGGATGGGACACTAGGAGTGGCTTGGATAGTAGTGAGGAGTGGGCCTCCTGGACGGGGCACGTGACATGCAACACAATAATCTGCTGACAATGGATTCTGCTGGCCACAATTAGAACATTCCCAACAATTCATTACGCCACCATTATCGGAGAGCAGTATCTTTGTAATACACATAACATATCGTCTTTCCCTTATTGTCTGCATTTTCTAAATTCTCTGCTGTTCCGTACCAAGCCAAAGCTATTTGTAACAATCCTTTATCTTCTAACTTGCCCTTTTTCTTCTTCACAATTAACCGGCCCTTATCTGGTAGCTTGCATGTTTTAGTTAACTGTTTAAGTTTCTGTACATAACTTTTTCCTTCTTTCAATAAACCCAGCGCAGCATTTTTTCACATCAGCTGCATTTTGTAGCACAAAACAGTCAGACACTGCTGTTACAGTGCTAGATAATTCTCCCTTCTTTACATAAAAATAATTAAAACAACCAGGCTTCGTCTCCTCCTCTGCGAGCGAGACGGCGGCTGGTTGGCTGAGGTCTCCCTCCCACAGGACAATTTAACAACTTAAACACTTTTGGTGCATTCTTAAATGATCTTTTCCCCTCTCGACCGATCATGATATTCATCACATCCTCTCCCTCCTGTCTCTCTCTCTTCCCTCCTGTCTCTCTCTCACCTCCTGTCTCTCTCTCTCACCTCCTGTCTCTCTCTCGCCTCCTGTCTCTCCCTCACCTCCTGTCTCTCTCTTCCCTCCTGTCTCTCTCTCACCTCCTGTCTCTCTCTCACCTCCTGTCTCTCTCTTTTCCCTCCTCTCTCTCTCTCTCACCTCTCTCTCTTTCTCACCTCCTGTCTCTCTCTCTCTTCCCTCCTCTCTCTCTCACCTCCTGTCTCTCTCTCACCTCCTCTCTCTCTCTTTCTCACCTCCTGTCTCTCTCTCTCACCTCCTCTCTCTCTCACCTCCGGTCTCTCTCTCTCTCACCTCCTATCTCTCACCTCCTCTCTCTCACCTCCTGTCTCTCTCTCACCTCCTGTCTCTCTCTCTCTCTCACCTCCTCTCTCTCTCTCTCACCTCCTGTCTCTCTCTCTCTCACCTCCTGTCTCTCTCTCTCACCTCCTGTCTCTCTCTCTCACCTCCTGTCTCTCTCTCTTCCCTCCTGTCTCTCTCTCTCACCTCCTGTCTCTCTCTCTCACCTCCTGTCTCTCTCTCACCTCCTGTCTCTCTCTCTCTCTCTCTCTTCCCTCCTCTCTCTCTCACCTCCTCCAGGGGAGACAAATTCTTTCTGCTCCATGGAAACATTGATTAATCACTACTGCCACCTCCCAATCTCAACCAACAAAGATCCTTAATTTTTGTGCACAGCAGAGTCCGGCCGGACCTCCCAGCTGTTCCACTGACTTTTTTTTTTTTTTTCACCCCTCCCGTCGGGGAAGTCGTACACACGGCTGATGAAAGGAGGAGGGAGCACTTTTGCAACCCTCCGGACACTCGATATATGTACAGTACAGACCAAAAGTTTGGACACACCTTCTCATTTAAAGATTTTTCTGTATTTTCATGACTATGAAAATTGTACATTCACACTGAAGGCATCAAAACTATGAATTAACACATGTGGAATTATATACCTAACAAAAAAGTGTGAAACAACTGAAAATATGTCTTATATTCTAGGTTCTTCAAAGTAGCCACCTTTTGCTTTGATGACTGCTTTGCACACTCTTGGCATTCTCTTGATGAGCTTCAAGAGGTAGTCACCGGAAATGGTCTTCCAACAATCTTGAAGGAGTTCCCAGAGATGCTTAGCACTTGTTGGCCCTTTTGCCTTCACTATGCGGTCCAGCTCACCCCAAACCATCTCGATTGGGTTCAGGTCTGGTGACTGTGGAAGCCAGGTCATCTGGCGCAGCACCCCATCACTCTCCTTCTTTGTAAAATAGCCCTTACACAGCCTGGAGGTGTGTTTGGGGTCATTGTCCTGTTGAAAAATAAATGATGGTCCAACTAAACCCAAACCGGATGGAATAGCATGCCGCTGCAAGATGCTGTGGTAGCCATGCTGGTTCAGTATGCCTTCAATTTTGAATAAATCCCCTACAGTGTCACCAGCAAAGCGCCCCCACACCATCACACCTCCTCCTCCATGCTTCACGGTGGGAACCAGGCATGTAGAGTCCATCCGTTCACCTTTTCTGCGTCGCACAAAGACACAGCGGTTGTAACCAAAGATCTCAAATTTGGACTCATCAGACCAAAGCACAGATTTCCACTGGTCTAATGTCCATTCCTTGTGTTCTTTAGCCCAAACAAGTCTCTTCTGCTTGTTGCCTGTCCTTAGCAGTGGTTTCCTAGCAGCTATTTTACCATGAAGGCCTGCTGCACAAAGTCTCCTCTTAACAGTTGTTGTAGAGATGTGTCTGCTGCTAGAACTCTGTGTGGCATTGACCTGGTCTCTAATCTGAGCTGCTGTTAACCTGCGATTTCTGAGGCTGGTGACTCGGATAAACTTATCCTCAGAAACAGAGGTGACTCTTGGTCTTCCTTTCCTGGAGCGGTCCTCATGTGAGCCAGTTTCTTTGTAGCGCTTGATGGTTTTTGCAACTGCACTTGGGGACACATTCAAAGTTTGCCCAATTTTTCGGACTGACTGACCTTCATTTCTTAAAGTAATGATGGCCACTCATTTTTCTTTACTTAGAATTTGTACTATGGCAAGAAAAAAGCAGCTAACAGTCTATTCAGTAGGACTATCAGCTGTGTATCCACCTGACTTCTACACAACACAACTGATGGTCCCAACCCCATTTATAAGGCAAGAAATCCCACTTATTAAACCTGAAAGGGCACACCTGTGAAGTGAAAACCATTTCTGGTGACTACCTCTTGAAGCTCATCAAGAGAATGCCAAGAGTGTGCAAAGCAGTCATCAAAGAAAAAGGTGGTTACTTTTAAGAACCTAGAATATAAGACATATTTTCAGTTGTTTCACACTTTTTTGTTAAGTATATAATTCCACATGTGTTAATTCATAGTTTTGATGCCTTCAGTGTGAATGTACAATTTTCATAGTCATGAAAATACAGAAAAATCTTTAAATGAGCAGGTGTGTCCAAACTTTTGGTCTGTACTGTATATCTACTTGCATGCCCTACCCAATCTTTGATCACCTGCCGCGACTGAAACTAACAATGTCCAGTCTCCTAAGAATCTTTGTCAGAAGTTAAGGAAGGGAAGATTCACACAATATTCACTTGTCAATCCGAGGTGATACTGCTTTAAAAGTAAATAATATCAGACCCCTAATGGGACTACACCCCTTATAGTCTCACCTTTGACTATATCGAACCAGGATGTCCGGAGACACTGCAAATAACCACACACCACGTGGAAACCACGCCAAACGGTCAGTAACACTAGTAAAGAACTGGTGCACTTACCGTGGCTTTTTGTGGGGGATGATCAGTCCCAATTCCAGTGGGGGAGGCTGAAGGCAAGTCTCTCTTTGTGGATGTCCAGAGGTGGTGGGGCGTCCCTGGTTAGGGATCCGAGTCACGGCACCAGCTGTTGAGGGAGGGCAATGGCCCTTCACGGTTGACCAAGTGAGTGTCAAATTATTATGTTGATTGCGCAATCCAACAGGGAACCAGACGGAGACAGTGTGCTCTGTATGGGAGGATTCAAGAGAATCTCTGATCCCGTTTATTTTGCTTAGCATTTTATATTGTTTTGAGTTTATTAATGTCCAATCACCTACAGCCATACTACAGTACTACAGGCTTGAACCAATGTTAGTACAATTATTACGGAAACACATATATGGTCATATTATCGTTAGTTCGAAGCAAGCTGGAAATTTACAAGGTCAATCCTGGCATAGACTAGTTAGATAACAGGAGCAGGATGTCTGACAAAATGTTTTTGAGAGAAAAGGTTAGTGTGGGAAGGATGCATGTGAAGCATGAGAAGCCGAGGAAAGAAGTATGTTATGCAAGGAGTGATAACATGATTTTGAAACAAGCAGACAAAATGGAGTTGCTATAGCATGAATATCAATATGTCCTTTACAATATGGGGGGGAGAAGTGACATCCTGCATGGGGCATTATTTGGGGGGTGACATTCTGCATGGGGCATTATAAGAGGGGAAGAGCCTGCATGGGGCATTATAAGGGGGAACAGCCTGCATAGGGCATTATGTGGGGGGAACAGCCTGCATGGAGCATTATATGGGGGCCAGTATCCTGTATGGAGTGTTATAAGGGGACCAGTATCCTGTACGGAGCATTATATGGGGGCCAGTATTCTGTATGGAGCGTTATATCGGGGCCAGTATTCCGTATGGAGCATTATATGGGGGCCAGTATTCCGTATGGAGCGTTATATGGGGGCCAGTATACTGCATGGAGCGGTTCGCCGGTTTCTGAGGTATTGTGGAATTTACAATAGATATCACTCATGTAATGTAAGAAGTGAAATCTTTGCATTGTACTATGTATATATATTTCTCTGCGGTATCTGTGCATCATGAATCGTGGTATGTGTTAAAGAGGCCCACTTTCGCCCGGGGCCCAGAAAAACCTAGAGCCAGCCCTGCTGGAGGGGGTCTAAAAATTGTTCAATTCGATGGAAACAGCGCTGAAATGGCATGGTAACAGCATGGGGAAGAACCCTTGAAGCATCTCTGAATCTCAGGTCACTGCTGTGAACAATGTTGTCAGAGTATTAAGCCACTTTTACAAGCTGACAGTAAAACATACAAAAACAAAGCTAAAATGTACTTTCCTGGAAAAAATGTTAAGAAGCAATCTTTCCAGGATGATGATTTGTATATAAGGCCAAATAAATAAAAGGAAAAAAATGCATGTTCGCATTGCTTTCAACGGTAAAAAACATTCCCAAGTAAATGCAATTTTAACATTTTAATACCTTATCTGGCCATCTGGTGTGTGAGACATGATCAGACACATCCTTTTTAATTTATCAAGGATGGACTCTGAAAGTCCCGTTTTTTTTCAGGGACATCAGGTGGCCCTCACTATTTGTAGAGGGCCGTCAAGTGGCACTTACTATTGTTAGAGGGCCAGCAGGTGGCCCTAACTATTGTCAGAGGGCCATTCAGTGGCCCTCACTCAAATTTTAGATGGCCAGCAGCCAACCCTCGCTAAGCATTTTTGGAGCACCAGCAGCCAGCTATGCTTTGCATAGCTATATATATTGCTACTGGAATATAATGTATCCATCTAAGGTATTAAAATTTTCTTATTCGTACATATTATGTACAGTTTGAAACTTGGAGGGCCAGCAGGCGTCTTGTGGACAGATGAGACCAAGATAGAGCTTTTTGTTAAAGCACATCATTTAACTGTTTACTGTAAATGGAATGAGGCTTACAAATAAAAGAACACAGTACTTATAGACAAATATGGTGGAGGTTGAAAGATATTTAGGGGTTGCTTTGCTGCCTATGGCACTGGGTGCCTTGACTGTGTGCAAGGCATCATGAAATGTGAAGATTCTGAAAGGATTTTGGGTCGCAATGTAGTGACCAGTATTAGAAAGCTGGGTTTGCATCCTAGGTCATGGGTCTTACAGCAGGACAATGTAGCAGTTCCAGTAGCGTAAAGTCTCCTACCACTACCTCTTACATACAGATACTGAAGAGAAACTGTGAATGACACATTAAATCAATAAACTTTGTTAACTTTGATGAATTTCTGTCAACTTTGATAAATTTCTGTCAACTTTGATGAATTTCTGAGTACAGATCACCGTAAAAATTATGAATCGGTCAATGAGTGTATGGAAAGAATCAATCAAGTTATGGACTGTGGAAGAGATGTATAGTATGTGACCAGAATGAACATTTCCAGCAGATGATACCACCTGGCACCTATCCCTATACTAAATTCAGCTAACAGCGGTATTAATAGGGAATATAATATAATTTTTTTTCTTTTTTTTTTTTTGGTCGCAGCAGCATGGACTATAAGGCAATAATCCCTGACTAGATGCCTGCACCTGCAATATGCTATCCTTTGTGTGATAGCTCACCGTACATGAAGTGCAAATAAGACCGGTAATATTGTAGAATATAAAATAGATTTTAACTGGCCCTGAAAAGAGTTTTTTTGGTATGTGGCAGCTCCAAAACTGTGGAGGAAAGCAAGCAACACTGCCTGTTTTGATGAATTTCTGGAAGAGATGTATGTGACCACCACAATCAACACTCACATCCAGCAGATGATACCTAACACCTGTCCCTATATTAAATGCAGCTCGGTTCAGTTAAAGCCTCCTCTTTAATTGTGAGCAGTGAGCATTTCAGTAGACAGAGAAGCAGGATAGTTATGCTGATTATGGCGTCATTGCCGCTCACCATCTTGGTTGAGTCCTCAAAGTTTTGGATCACGGCACAGGTCAGACATCCATGCCCACTCATTAGCTTTTATGTGCGGAGGCTGACCTGAATACCGGCAAGCATGTTGTAGCTGGTATCCAACTACTGCCCTCTGCTGCTCACAAAGGACTCACAGACTGGTGACATCGCACACCAGTCCGTGAGCTGGAAGTACAACCAACTCAGGTAGATCAGGGTAGGTTTTGAGAAACCCCTGAACCACTAAGTTGAGCACGTGGGCCAGGCATGGTACGTGTGCGAGGTTGCCAAGCTTCAGAGCTGCCACCAGGTTCCGGCCATTGTCACACATGACCATGCCTGCCTGTAAGTTCAGGGGCGAGAGCCACAGATCAGTCTGGTGTCTTAGACCTTTCATCAGTTCTGCGGCAGTGTGCGGTTTGTCACCTAAGCAGATTAGCTTCAGCAGAGCCAGTTGCCTCTTGACCGAGGCAGTGCTGCAGGGCTTCCAGCTTTCAACTGATGTTGTCGTTTAGGAGATGGAGGCTAAGGAGGAGGTGCAGGAACTGCTGTAGAAGGTGGGGGCAACCCTGATTGAACCAGGGCCCACAATCCTTGGCATCGGTAGCACATGTTCCGTCCCAGGGTCCGATTGGGTCCAGGCTTCCACAATATTCACCCAGTGTGCCATCAGGGCAATGTAGCATCCCTGGCCACAAGCACTTGTCCACATGTCCGTGGTTAAGTGGACCTTCCCAGTAACTGCATTGATGAGGTTCAGGGTGAGGTTATGTGGTCCAGACTCACGACTACTCTGACTGGACCATGTGGAAGACAGGGTGGTGCTGGCAAACTTACTGGAAGCATTATTTGCTATCCAACCAACAAACTTTAAACACTGGTCTGGCTTCAAGAGTGGTGCTCCGCGCCCTCCTAAAAAGTGCGACAGGAAGTTGGTCGACATGATGTGTGTGTTTGTTGTGCTCCAACAGCAGGCACAGTTTCACCTTGCCCACGACTTCAGCCTCTGCACCCATCAGCATCTCTTCCACTTCCCCGGTCCTTACCATAAGCCTTGCCCATTTCAAAGTACGTATGATATTTTCCTCCTGAAAAAACTGTACAGTATTTTCAGTGCACTAAAATTTGTCCACCCCAGAACTTGGTACAGTGAAATAGCCATATAGCGATGCAACTGGTTACCGAACAAGTCTGGATTTAAATTTTGAATGCACAACTGCCGCAGTTTAAATAGAGTAGAATTTTTAGATGCTGAGAAAACTGCAGTATTTTTAGCACAGTAAAATTTGCCCATCTCAGTACAACTTGGTACAGTGTAATAGCAATATAGCGATGCAACTGATTACCAGACAAGTCTGGATTTACGTTTTGAATGTCCAACTGGCGCAGTTTGCCCACCTCAGATGGACTTGTTACACTGCAGTAGGAATATAGCGATGCTCTTGGTTACTGGCCAAGTCTGGATCTATGTTTTCAACGCACATCTGTCACAGTTGAAATAGCGTAGAATATTTTGATGCTGAGAAAACTTTGCAGTATTTGGATTGCAGCAAATTTAGCACACCTCTGATGGAATTTTTCACTGCTTGCACTATATAGCAATGCTATTCACCACTATAAATGGTGTCTTATATTTCTTTTCACAACAATTAGCAGGATTAAGAGCAAAAAATTATTAGTAGCCTTCAGAAGGGCTATAGATATGAGTTCCAGGAGCAGAAAGAACGTGTAATGAACCCTATCTTGCCTTACCCTATTCCTCTACAAAATTCCCTAACAACAGTATTAATATTGATTAGAATGAGCCCTTATGAGGGCTGTTGTTGCAGATAAAAGAAATAAAAGTGGTGTGGAATCCCTGCCTAAACGCAGGTAAAATTCTCTCTCTCGCTCAACTGCACCAACTCTCCCTACTTTGTCTGTGTACAGGGTAGACTGTGAAGAGCATAGGGTCCCAGGCAGAGGCGTAGCTAGGGTTCTGGTTCAGGGGCCCACTTCTGAGTGGGCCCCTAACTAGGTAACCTTGATTACAAAAATAGTGGCGCACCCAGATTGTGGATGTAGGAGAACCTCAGCAGATGACAGCGCTGTTACTGAAAATAATCTCTATACAAAGACCAGCACTGCTATTACCGCTATATGGTGACATATTGCTAGATACCAGTCCTGCAGAACATATAAGAGATCACAGCACAGTTATATAGTAACTTACAGCTGACGTTCTTTCTGATTAAATTGTTCACTTTTCCCGTCTTTTCCATCTGGCCCAGACCGACACGACAACTTCTCCATTCAGGACTCAGAGTCTCAGGTCTACAGAGATCACAACAAAGACACATTTGACTCCTTACATTTCAGGCCCCGTCCCCATCTATTCCCAACCTGCACAAACACCTCTTCCTGCTGATACCCCAATACTGAGCCTCTGTTGCTGTACATGTTCATATTACTGCACCTTCTGTGTGCTCTCAAGATGGTAAAACAACCCTCTAGAATATAGTAATGAAGTGTGCAAGTGCCATAGAAAACAGTGACCACATTTTGCCCCCTGGAAAGTAATAATGACCTCTGTATGCCCCTCTGACAGTCACAATAACCTGAGTTCCCCTATAACGATAAGTGCCCACTTAACATTTAATAATGTCCTGAGTCTCCCCCCATGTGCAGCTCCCCTATACACAGTATGATGCTCTATACGCAGTATAATGTCCCCTCACGGTATAGTACCCAACACACAGTATACTGACCCCTTAGTAGCCTCCAAACTGATGTCTCCAACACTGTATAATGGACCCCACACTGTGCAACGACCCCACATTATCTCCCACACTGTATGATGGCCCCCACACTGTGCAAAGACCCCACATTATCTCCCACACTGTATGATGCCCCCCACACTGTGCAAAGACCCCACATTATCTCCCACACTGTATGATGGCCCCCACACTGTGAAAAGACCCCACATTATCTCCCACACTGTATGATGGCCCCCACACTGTGCAAAGACCCCACATTATCTCCCACACTGTATGATGGCCCCCACACTGCACAAAGACCCCACATTATCTCCCACATTGTATGATGGCCCCTACACTGTGCAAAGACCCCACATAATCTCCCACACTGTATGACCCTAACTGTAATCCCCACACTGTATAAATAACCTCCATATAGTATAATGTGCCAGATAGTCCTCAATATAGTATAATGAACTCCTCATAGGCAGTCTGTAGCATAATGCCCCCACCCCCCATAGGCAGTCTTTAGCAAAATCCTCCTATCCCCCATAGGCAGTCTTTAGCATAATCACCACACCCCCCATAGGCAGTCTGCAGCATAATCCTCCTACCCCCATAAGCAGTCTTTAGCAGAATCCCCCCACCCCCCACAGGCAGTCTATAGCATAATCCCCCCACCCCCATAAGCAGTCTGTAACATAATCCCCCCCATCAGAAAAAATAAATAAATAAGCACAATACTCACCTCTCTCTCCTCCTGGTTCCCCTGCTGCTCTGAGTGCCCGGCCAGCACACATCTTCAACACAGCAGGCCAGGCGCCAAGTGTGTCAGTGACGTCAGACACAGAGGACGCTATGGGTACTGATGGGAGAGGGAGGGTCACTGCCTCTCCCATCACTGAGCTTGCGGTTGCGGTGAATGATGGGAGGGTCCCGATGCTGGCACCGGGGGTCCCCCTGCTGCCCAAGGGCCCCATAGCGGCCGCCATGCAGTGCAGGGACATCGAGTCTCCCTGTTCTGCACAGAATGTAACTGTAGCGGTGTGCTGCCCACACCGCTGCAGTTACAATAGTGTAACTCCGGGTGGGCCCCCTCAGAGCGCGGGGCCCGGGGCGACTGCCCCCTCAGCCCCCCCATAGACCTGATGACACTATGCGGCCAGCCAATCACAGTAATGCCACTACCAACATGGCTACGGCATTACAGTGACTGGCAGGCAATCCTCACAAGTTTATTGGCTGCCTAAAAAGCCCCAAACATGCAGGGTGGCAACTTGAGCTCCTGCCTGAACATTCAAAAAATACTCGATGAGTAGCGAGCATCCAGAGAACAGTGATGCTCGGGCGAGTAACAAGTAGTGATGTTCACGCTCGCTCATCAATAGTATTAACCCTTCAAGGACATGTTTTTTTTTTTCCATTTTGTTTCTTCCTGACTTTCTTCCAAGAGCCAAAACTTTTTTATTTTTCCATCAATATAGATGTATGAGGGCTGTTTTTTTTAGCAGGACAAAAAGTGGTTTTTCAATTTGCCATATAATGTACTGAAAAATGGGAAAAATATTTCCAAATGGGATAAAATGGTGAATTTTTTTTTAATTTATAAAGTTCATTTTGCTATTAAAAAGACCTGGAAATATGATTATCCAGGTTAGTATGATTATGTTGAAGAAAAAAAATCAGAATCTTGAAAAGAAATTTTTTACAAGACCTGTTACATTTTTATTTTTCTGTTGAATGAGCTGAGTTATGGCTTGTTTTTTGCGAGGTGAGCTGACTTTTAATTGATACTAACTTTGAGCATATACAACATTTTGATCATTTTGATTTTGGCTCTTTTTTCTCTTTACGGTGTTTACCATAGGTGTTAATTAAAGAAGTTGTCCACTACTTTAACATTGATGACCTATCCTTAGGATAGGTCATCAATGTCTAATCAGTGGGGGTGAGACACCCGCCCCCCCCGCCAATCAGCTGTTCTCAGTGCCAGAGTCAGAATTACTCACAGAGCTGCTCGGCATCTGATAGTGGCTGTGGCCGGGTACAGGACATCTGCCCTCTATTCAAATCAATAGAGGGTAGATTTGCAGTACCCGGCCGCAGCCACTATCAGTATGCGGAGCAGCTCTGTAACTGAGTACTTCTGGCCCCGCCGGCACTGAGAACAGCTGATCGGTGAGGGTGCCGGGGGTCGGTCATCAATGATAAAGTAGTAGACAACCTCTTTAATTCTAGATTTTTTCCTTTATTTTTAAAGGGTAGAAGATTAATGATCTGAATTGTTATGCTTTTTAAATTTCTTTTATATTTTTAAAAACTTTTTTTTATTCTTTACATTACTTTTCAGTCCTCTTAGGAGATGTGAACCTGCAATCGTTTGATCTCTTATACTACATTGCTCAAAAAAATAAAGGGAACACTCAAATAACACATCCTAGATCTGAATGAATGAAATATTCTCATTGAATACTTTGTTCTGTACAAAGTTGAATGTGCTGACAACAAAATCACACAAAAATCATCAATGGAAATCAAATTTATTAACCAATGGAGGCCTGGATTTGGAGTCACCCCCAAAATTAAAGTGGAAAAACACACTACAGGCTGATCCAACTTTGATGTAATGTCCTTAAAACAAGTCAAAATGAGGCTCAGCATTGTGTGTGGCCTCCACGTGCCTGTATGACCTCCCTACAACGCCTGGGCATGCTCCTGATGAGGTTGCCGATGTTCTCCTGTGGGATCTCCTCCTAGACCTGTACTAAAGCATCCGCCAACTTCTGGACAGTCTGTGGTGCAACGTGACGTTGGTGGATGGAGCGAGACATGATGTCCCAGATGTGCTCAAACGGATTCAGGTCTGGGGAACGGGCGGGCCAGTCCATAGCTTCAATGCCTTCACCTTGCAGGAACTGCTGACACACTCCAGCCACATGAGGTCTGGCATTGTAGTGCATTAGGAGGAACCCAGGGCCAACCGCACCAGCATATGGTCTTACAAGGGGTCTGAGGATCTCATCTTGGTACCTAATGGCAGTCAGGCTACCTCTGGCGAGCACATGGAAGGCTGTGCGGCCCTCCAAAGAAATGCCACCCCACACCATTACTGACACACTGCCAAACAGGTCATGCTGAAAGATGTTGCAGGCAGCAGATCGTTTTCCACGGCATCTCCAGACTCTGTCACGTCTGTCACATGTGATCAGTGTGAACCTGCTTTCATCTGTGAAGAGCACAGGGCGCCAGTGGCGACTTTGCCAATCCTGGTGCTCTATGGCAAATGCCAAGCGTCCTGCACGGTGTTGGGCTGTGAGCACAACCCCTATCTGTGGACGTTGGGCCCTCATACCACCCTCATGGAGTCGGTTTCTAACCGTTTGTGCAGATACACGCACATTTGTGGCCTGCTGGAGGTCATTTTACAGGGCTGTGGCAGTGCTCCTCCTGTTCCTCCTTGCTCAAAGGCGGAGGTAACGGTCCTGCTGCTGGGTTGTTGCCCTCCTATGGCTCCCTCCACAACTCCTGGTATCTGCTCCATGCTCTAGACACTGTGCTGACAGACACAGCTACCCTTCTTGCCACAGCTCGCACTGATGTGCCATCCTGGATGAACTGCACTACCTGAGCAACTTCTGTGGGTTGTACTGTAGACACCGCCTCATTCTACTGTACCTCTAGGGGTGAGAGCAATGGCAAAATTAAAAAGTGACCAAAACAGCCAAATGATGAGAACAGAGAAATGGTCTGTTGTCACCACCTGCAGAACCACTCCTTTATAGGGGGTATCTTGCTATCTGCCTATCATTTCTACCAGTTGTCTGTTCCATTTGCACAACAGCAGGAGAAATTGATTCACAATCAGTGTTGCTTAATAACTGGACAGGTAGATTTCACAGAAGTGTTATTGACTTGGAGTTACATTGTGTTGTTTAAGTGTTCCCTTTATTTTTTTGAGCATTGTATATAGTAATATACTAATGTATTGCAGTATATAGTGAAAAGCATGCTCTCCTGTGGCTGAGCTTCATAGGAGTACCATAATGGCAGCAACAGGTGTCTTAAGCATGCCCTAGCAGCCATGGTAACAGATTTGTCCCCGTAATCAGATCACAGCGTCTGCAACAGAGCTCTGCTAATTCATGTCCTTATGCATGATGGGACATGTTGATCTCATTTTTTGATAGATATGATGCTTTGATTGCTTCCTACTTCCTACTACATTTATTGTGAAGTTGTGGCAATCAAATAACCCCGTAATTTTGGAATTTGGAATTTTTCTGTTTACAATGTTTACAGATTAGGTTAATTAATTTTATAGTTTCATAAATCTAGATGCGGCAATACCTCAAATGTGAATTTTTTTTTTAATATTGTTACACGCACGCCGCCTAAGTTCAAATAGGGGTGAGACAGGTTACATCTATTCTTTGGAATCCTGGGGGGAACCGTTATGCAGGGCGACCATATGCTGCAGCTCTCTCAGTCATACAGTGGGTATTGACCCTTAGGCACAGACAGGTGTGTGGGTTCACTTGCTGACCAGTCACATTTGACAAGAGTTCTCATAAACGGTAGAACAGTAGCATTTAATATGAAGCTGCACGGCCAGCACAATTTAAGTCTCTTGAGTAACAGGCTCCAGTAACAAACAGTACAGTTTCTTCTTAAAGCACAAGAATAAACAGTCTTTCCGGTAGCACAGTACAGCACAGATCAAGTCTCTTTAGCAGCATACTTCTATTCACCCACAACCACAGGATTTTTCTTCACAAAGGCACAGTAGTACACAGCATTCTTTATCCTGCATTGAGATGGAGGGGGGGGGGTTTTGATGAGGGAGATGATCCCTATGACACAATTCCTTCCAGTCCTTATCTTTCTACCCGATAATACTCTGCACTGTTAGTTCAGGAAGTCTATCTGACCTGTGTTTAGCTTCACACCTGATCGGAATCCTGTTCACTTCCCGGGCGCTTCTGTGAGATACAAATCACACACATACCACCTTTCCCTTCGGCTCCAGCCAGACTAATCAACAAGTTCCCCACAATCCCCCTGGGGCTCTGTTAACCACTCCCTGTCTCATTTGACTGTGCAACCCCTTTAGTTTCTGGATACTTCTAAAGCACAACAATTCCTGTCTCCTGTGATTGTGCTAACTCTAATAGTTGCTGGATGCTTTTGAAGCAACAGCACTATTTCAGCATGTCACAATATCTTTATTTTTAATGGGGAAAAGTAGGGCGATTTGACTTTTATATTTTTTTATATTTTTTAAAACATTTTTTTACTTTTTACTTTATATGCTAGTCCCCTAAGGGGACTAGAACCAGAAACCATCTGATCACTTGTGCTATATACAGCAATAGAATAGAAATGCTTTATATAGCAAAAATCACACTCTCCTTTGATTTCAATGGAGTTTTGTGATGGCAGGCACAGAAATCTTCAACAGACCCCCGGTTGCCATAGTAACCCCCGTGATTGCTGATGGATGCATAGAAAGACGTGCCCCAATGTAGGATTAAACAGGTTAACAGTCGCTGGTGGAGCTCTGCTCCATCCACGGCTGTTAGGAATAGATCCTCGTAGTTGAAGCCATTTTCTTTCAGATCTGGGGCAGGTTCAGCCCATGAGCCCACTGCATACACTCCCGACTTGCGCTGTACATGTGAGGCAGATATCGGTAAGCGCTTAATCAGCACAGAATTTTTGACCTACAATGACATCATGTTAAAAAGTTTAGATTTACTTTAAACAAACTAGTTGTTTAGAATTAGTAATGAATCATACTGTTACCTTGCTGGTCCAGTGCTGATTTTGAACAAAAACATTAATTGTAAAATGTTAAGTGAGTAATGCTTATTTTATAAAATATTAATGTGCTAAATATTTTTATGGAATTCCTGTTTCATAATCAACAGTTATATTAGATTTTTTTTTATATCAGCTGAACTTTTAAAATAGTCAAAATGTATTTTAGGTTTAATGGATCCTCAAAGGGGTGGTCTGGAGGTCAAAGACATTTTTATCTGAATCCCTATATATTTGGTGCTGTAATCTAAACTAATTTCTAATATGCTTGCAATAAAATTTCCTTACTGTTCCCTAACTACACTATCAGCTATTGTACTTGTCCCTGTGTAATGATGCTTTGTTCAAGAATCCCAGTGCGGGACGGAAGTGGAAGCTGGAGGTTAGCGGCTCCACCAGAAACTTGACCCTTAGGCGGGTCCACTGGAGAGGATGTCAATCTGGAGGAAAAATCATCTGTCGTGGTTGAAGCAAGGGACAGGGAAGAAACTGATGTGGAAAAATCCTGAAGTTGAGTTGCCACTACATTAATGTCCTACATCAGCTGGTTTTGAAGCTCACGTTGCGAACAAACCTCGTCATACAGAACTTGAACATTCGACTTGGGGTCCATAGGCCCCAATTTTTCAGAGAGGTCCATGGCCTGAGCTTATTGTGACAACAGTGGGTGTGGACCCACTGCGCCACTGGCCGGCTTACCCCGGAGGTGCGCACCTAAGTGACTACCTGGTCTTCACTAGAGCCTATGATGGTGAGGATAGGCTTGGGTCATTATGGTAATCACCAGGTGCCATTCCAGTGCAGTCCCCGGACCTGCAGCAGCTGACCAGTGGGTCAAAGCAGAAATACAAGGCACAGAGGGCAAAGACAGAGACCTGGTCAGATGTGGTCGCGGTTGATACGGGCAGCACAAGTTCAAAATATGAAGCTGGCGTCAGGAGCAGAGAGTTCAGACAAAATGAGTAAACAAGCTGAGTCAGTAACAGGAGAGTCTAAAGAATAAAGCCCCTTAACATGGAATTAGTGACGGACTGCAGCTAAAACATAAGCTCAGTTAAGGTGTAGAGGGAGGAGCTGCTTAAAATATCCACTGCTGGCAGGGGATATTCCAGGGAAGCAAAACTGAGCAGGACATAGTGGTTTTAAAGTCCTACAGAGTCTGGCCACATCTCACTATAGCCGGGTGGAGACTCTCCTGCAACTGGGGGATGTATCAGTGCTGGAAGTTTGCAGGAGGCAGCTCAGTGAGATGGTGTGACATTGGGTGGAGCAGAGCAGTACATGCAGTTAGTAGGATGACGCTTAGAAACCGTGTGAGTCACCGTCATGACAATAATTAGACAGCTAAAGCCTAGACCACTGTTAATATTTTAAGATTTCCATTTTTATAAATTTCACATAAAAACTTGATTTATAAAAAGTTAATTTTCTTATGACCAATACCTTTACAGATTCAATTCACTTTGTTCAAATGTATTGTTTTAACTTCATCAGTGTCAATTATTTGGCTTTAACTGCACTGTAATACATCAGTACTTCTACAACATAAGAGATATGGAGATACGTGTGCTGGATCTGTAAATAATTACTTTCCTGCACTTTCAAATTGTTTATATCAAGGAAAAATGTTAAAGCTTTTATTGTTTTCTGGTAATTATTTTTTATGCCTTGAATCAGGCAAAGATAGAGAGATTTCATGTCAGCAGAGCACTAACCTGAATTTACATCCATAACATTTAGATGAACTGAGCAGATTGTGTTGTTGATTGCAGATAATGGGTATCAATGATATACGACAAAACCATTTATCAGCTTATCTTAAGTGCACTTGTTTATCATGTTTCATAACCAAAAGGAGGTGTAAATGAAACTAATAACTAAAAATGATGTAAATCCAAGTAAACAGAAATAAAACAACAACTGTGACTTGACAAGAGCAAAAACCACCGGAAATTAATCAGCAGAAATATAGTTTTTTATTGCAGAAGAGAAATGAATTTCCCTTTACCAGTTCTATATTATCATATATGTCCTGGTTGTAAAGACAATGACTAGGTACAGAAAGTTATAGATCTGATCTCTCCAAGCCGTATGCAGAAGTTGTGGTCACTCATAACCTAGTACATTACACTTGTATTACCCTTCATGAAGAATTCGATATTGTGTACCTTTAATTGCCACATATGTAATTACCATAATAATCTATTAGTAAAACCTGATCTTTATGTTATCATGGGCACAGCGATTAATAGCACAAGCGGTTGCTTTAATAAATATCTCTGCGCCATGATCTTCATTGTGTTAAATCTCCTGCAATATGTTACCAGCTTAATTGACGACTTTCACTTACTAAAGCTTGGGGGTTATCCAAGTATGGATGTAATGCTTACATTGCAGTGTAATTATGTTTCCTACTTTCATGACAAAGGCACATGCAGCAGGAGTAAGTAAACCAGTGTACTGAATAATGCCAATACGCTGTCTGAAAAAAGAATTAAAAGAAAAAGGTTAAATATGTATTTTATTAGCGTGAGCATGCCAAGTGAAATATTTTGTAATGCACATGCTGTTTATCTAAGCATGGTATGTCCAAAATAACTAGGCAACGTATGGACTCTTTATTTGGACTTTCTATGATAATATTATCTGAATACTATATTGACTCGCCCCCTGGGCCGTGGGGCACTCGGATCCGGGCAACAGGGCAATAATGGGGGTAGTAGTGGCAACCCGGTCCGTGGCTCAGGGTGGTCAGACCAGTGGCAGTCTACTATATGTTTTGCAATGTCCGACTACGCCACCCGTGGATTGCGGTCAGGGCTAACCGCTGCTGCAGTGCAGACCGCTGGGGCAGATGTAAATGTGCAGCACTGAATAGTACAACTCCCCACGGGAGGAGTATGGCCCCAGGGCAGTATATAGATGGATGATGGAGGGGATGATTCCGGTCGCAATAGCCAGGAGACGGAGGCCTCTTAAACAGTTCAGGGTCTTTATTAGGACAGGTGGATGTCTGAGAACAAATGGGAAGCTGGCCCTGATCAGGGTGAGGGTGTAGGCCTACCGTGCTCTCTGCGCTCCTTCTGGCTATTTCCCTCCTTGTGGTGTAATAGCCCACGTTCCTGAGCTCACCGTGTCTTCTTGCCCGTATGGCTGGCGACTTGGGTCCCTTTTTACTCTTGGCCTGGTGCGGCTTCACCGGTCCCTTCTGCTGTGGCGGAACCTCCGGGCTTCTTAGGCCAAAGGACATACAGTCCCCTGCGGACTGGTTATTTGCTGTAGGACTTGGAATCCTAACAGCCTCGGACACCAAAGTCCGGTAGATTAGCTTCTATATCTGCCAGGACAGGCTCGCTTCGCCTCTTGCCCCTGGCTCGTGGCTCTCCTACTGCCACACGGCCTCTTAGGCTACAACACAACTGTCTGTCCCTGCTCTGGGACACCTCTCAATCCAGAGACAGGTTGTCCAGTTCTCCCTAACCCTGCCCCCAGTTACAGCTTTTATAGGGGCAGCCTGCTCCCCCTACTGGCCTGGGACAGGAGGTGCTGCATGCTAATGGTCCCTGACCAGAGAACCTCCCCCTTGCTCTCAGACACAGCTTTATTATACATTTGTGGCATCCAGGCCAGGATGACACAATATGGCTTATTGCATTTAAGAATATTTGAGTACTTTACGACTGATTGTTTCAGCAAGGGCATACATAGAAATCTTGGGGCTCCATATAAAAATTCAAAAAGGGGCCCTCATAGGTCCTTGGCTGCCATAATTACACATTTGGACAACAAATGGCCCCCCACCGTCGCATTACTTACATGTTATGGTCGCTGTTAACCACATCTAAGACTTTAAATGCGGCAACTAGAGTTAGCTTCAATCACACCAGTTACTGGCGAGTGTGTGCTGTGCAAAATAGCTGGCACCTGCCAGCATGGAGCGGGCTCATATAACTCATCCTGACTTCTGCTGTAGATACATGGGGAGCGTTGAGAGAAGTAGGTGGATGCCAGATAGGGGGGTAGGGCAATTCTGCAATGAGTCCAACCAACTCAGGCCACATAATAGCTGGTTGGCATGACTTCTGCTGCAAACGGGAACCAACTCCATATTAACACTTTTGGATTTAGAATGGTATGATGACACAGCTTCTAATCTTAATCAGCAAGACGTCTAGATTTGTTAAGCCAGAAGAAATACACTATTATCTTTGTTGACTTTTGAATGTATGTGTTTCTTTGGCTGATCAAGAAGGACAGTGACTCAGTGTTTGTCACCAATGATGTTTGTTACTATGCTAATTGCATATTGTGCTAAAACAGCTAGTTGTTGATTTACAAGAGCATCAACTATCAACTATGTAAATTGATTAAATGTCCAACAATGAGACCTGATCTCTGCACCTTTCCTCGACCTGTGACTGATTACCTTAACCACATGTGTAAAAATAAAAAGGGATTTTCTATCCGGCTGCAAAGAGAATCAGAGAGACGTTCTTCATAGCATCAGTTGGATAGCATGGCTCCATGTAGAGAGACACAGATTTGGATTCTACAGATTTCAAGCCTAAGGGTATATGGCCCTGACTGGAAGAATACAGATCTGCTCCATTGAGCATCAGAGAACCCATGAATACATTTGGAGAAACCAGGTTGGGTCAATGAGGTCACCTGGTTCCATGGATATGTTGTTTGGGGTTGCCAAGTGTGACCCTCCGGTCACCTGGAACCCATGGAGACATTCGGAGAAGCCAGATTGGGACCAGCCGGTCATCTGGCCCCATGGAAATGACGCGCCCCCTGGGCCAGTGCTGTAGGGGATACCCGGAGCCGGATCTCGATGGGGGTAGTAGTCCTTGTGGCGGTGACCCGGTCCGTGCCCAGGGTGTCAAACTAAGCGGCAGTCTATGGCAGTAGATGTTAACTTGATTGTCGATTACGCCACCCGTTGAGTGCGGCTTTGAAGCCGCCGCTGCAGAGCAGTCCACTGAGGCCGGTGGTATATGTGCAGCAGTGATGGTATAACCCCCAACGGGAGGGGTATGGCCTCAGGGCAGCAGGTGTAGATGGTGGGGGTTGTGAGGGTGCAGTAAGAAGACTCAGAGTCGGGAGATGCAGTTCAGGGTTTTTACTTACTGGTGTCCTTTTAGTCACTCTGGCCTTGAGTGACCACCCGAGCCGTACTGCGTCCACCAGGTCCTGGACTCGACCAACCCCCAGGCAATTCCGGAGCGTGGTCCTGAGCTCCTTTCTGACTCTCCCTTCCTCTGGCCGTTCCCATCAGGGTTCCACTTTTGGCCGGCTCCCTCGGGTCTCTTGGTGGTCAAACCTCCTCTGGGCTCCCTGACCCTATACTCGGTGTGCCTTTCTAGTGGATTTGGTGAGGGTCGTGGCAGATCCTGACCACGACCTCCGGTTCCTGGCTAAGGTTTGTTTTGGCCTCTGCCAGCTTGGGATCCGGTACCCTTGTCCGCCAACCCTTCACCCTTTTGTCTTTATTCTGGGGTCTTGGGGTTCCCTTCTTGTCTTTCTCTCTGAGTCCTTCTTTTCTCCTCTCTCCCTCTGCAGGCTCTGCTCTGGAGCTGGGCCCAGCCGGAGCCACAGCTCCCTGTCAGCCCTCCTGGCTGAGCTCCTCTGCTCTGCTCCTCAGGCTAAACTTCTCCCTGTTCTAAGATGGTGCCCACCTTATATACTCCCTCTATGTGTGAGCTCAGGTGACCAGCACCCAATGAGCTCCTATCTTTACCCAGACTACTCCCCCTATCTGCCCCTACACTACTGGGATGTTCCACCCCCCTCCCACTCCAGCCAGGGACAGACGCTGTCGTTCCTGCACATATACTGGTGGGAGTACCGTCGTTCTGTCCCCCGGAAATGGGATGTATGTAGTGCATGCAGCCTACTAGCTCAGTTCCACACTCCATCCTTACCCGGGAGTGGAATACCACACCTCTGGCTTGAGGTGTAATACCCCTGTAGCAGCCGAGTCCTCAGGGTGCTACATTCCCCCCTGGTAAACCACAGCACGTCCTCGGGCTGTAAAAGAATAAAAACATCCACAAACATACAAATTTTTTTCAAAAACATCATAAACATATAAAACTTTTCATAGTAAACATTCTTGTTCCTCCGGCCACGGTGCAACTTGTGACCGGGTAAAGTGCAACAGTCTCTTCTGGAAAAAACACAGCTTTCCTATAAAACCAGTAGGGGGCGCCTTAGAAAGCGCAACTATATACAAGGGGAGGTATGGCCGCTCTCAGTCCTCGGCCAGTGGGATTACGGAAAGAATGACCGCTCTCAGTCCTCGGTCAGTGGGAAGAAGGAACATACGGGTAACAGTTTAATTTGCTTGTCCCAACGGGGACTATAATGGTAACAGTTCCTGTACCCCGACGGGTAACTATGCACAGTTCTTTTTACCGTTCTCTAGTAACGGCGCCCTCCTGATGCTTCCTCCCTGTACTCCTCAGACCCGTCCGGGTCCTCTTGCTCCTCCTGACACCGCAACTCCTCTTCCGTCAGGCGATGTACATGAAGGGCATAGGGTCCTTTGGCACATTGGTGCCGGGTGAATGTGACCTCGTCACCCAGGTATAGGTCACGACCTCTGTGTCCCTCCGGTAGGTGGGACTCGACATCTCTTCTGGTCACGAAGACGTCGCCGGGGGTGTGATGATCTCTGATGAAGCCCCAACCGTGCTGCAACTGGAATTTAATTACAGTCCCGGTGGCACGGGGACCGTGGGCTGCACGGGGGTTCCGTCGGGTCCGGCTCTTTTGTTCTGCGCTTTTTATTTGCAGCCGCTGCTCACGGACCCGCCTCTCTCTTCTTTCTCGGTCAAAGACGTGCAACTGCTGGCGACAGCACTCCGCACGCTCAGCTGCGGCCGCCCGGGTCTCCTGAGTGAACCCGATGAGGTCTCCTCCTGCGGGGTCCCACTCGAACTGCGCCTCCTCTAACGAGAGCGGGGTCATCTTGAAGGGCGCCGGAGCCGGGATCAGGGGCTCATCCAGGGGTCTTTCTTTCCGGAGTCGGGGCTGGTGGTACTCCGGTGGCCACACAAAGGGCTGCCCATCCGGGCAAGTGTACTGGGCAAATAGGTCTTCACCCAGGTGTGGCGCTGTGGACGTTGAGGGCGCTGTTGTGGTGGCGGCGCCCGGGTTCACCAGGCCTTGCGACCAGGCTTGGGGCACCCTGAATGTAAAGGGCACCGTGAAGACGGCGGCGCCCGGGGTTACTTGGCCCAGCGACCAGGCCGGTGGCTCAGTGGAGGTAGAGGGCGCTGTTGGCACTGCGGCGCCCGGGGGCACTTGGCCTTGCGACCAGGCCGGTGGCGTCTCCTGCTTGGCCGCGCTCAGGGTTGAGGCGCGTGACGTCACAGGGGGCATGGCCGCGGCTTCTGTTTGAGGCCTAGTCGGGAGCGGTGACGGTGCAACGACGGGCACGGCAGGGGAAATTTCGGGCTCTGCGACGGGGAGCTGGGGCAGGCTCACGGCTTCTCGGCTCGGGGTAGTGACGTCCCCTTTACCTGCCTCCGTTTCTTTAGCACCTTCCTCGGCGTCGTCTCCGGCCTTGGTTCCTCCTGCGCCATCCTCAGAGGCGGTCTGACTCCTCGTCTCGGGTGGCGTGCTCCGTTGGCGGGTTCCAGCCTGCAGGGCCATCTCTCTGCTCCACTCCGTCAGCGTTTCTCGCTGCACCTGGACCATCCTCCGTGCGAGGCGCTCCAGCTCGGTCTGCGCACACTCCCGGTCTCGGGGGAGCTGTGCCAGGATCTCCACCAGGCCTAGTGGGGTTGTCGCTTGCAGCAGGCTCCTGACCACAGGGTCGGTGCTGCCTGACTCTCCCTCCATCTCCGGGTGCGACTTCTCCGGACTCCTCTCCAGACTCCTCCAGGCTGCACCCATCCTCTCTCTTTTGTTCTGTATCCGCCCACACTCAGGGCGGTCCTGGGGCAACTTGGTGATTGTCAGTTCCAGGGGCAGACCCCCCACGCTGATGGACATCTCTAACATCACAGTCTCTGCTGGTGGGGGCGGTCTTCGTTTTTGGCGCCATTCTTGGTCCTGGCCCACGATGGGAGGTGGCCTCTTGCCACCCTCTGGCACGCCCATAATGGCGTCCGCTCTGCCAGGGCGGGAAATCTTCTAAAATGGCGGGAATCGTCTCCCAGTGGCGGGAAACTCCGTGGATGGCGGGAATCTTCACCGATAGCGGGAAGAAGGCTGAAGATGGCGCCGGATGGCGGGAATCTTCACCGATGGCGGGAAAACTTCACGAATGGTAAGTTTTAAAAGTCTCTTTTTCAGGCACGCAGTACCCGGTGGTTGCGGGCACTGAATCCTGCCGACTACGCCAAAAGTTGACGCGCCCCCTGGGCCAGTGCTGTAGGGGATACCCGGAGCCGGATCTCGATGGGGGTAGTAGTCCTTGTGGCGGTGACCCGGTCCGTGCCCAGGGTGTCAAACTAAGCGGCAGTCTATGGCAGTAGATGTTAACTTGATTGTCGACTACGCCACCCGTTGAGTGCGGCTTTGAAGCCGCCGCTGCAGAGCAGTCCACTGAGGCCGGTGGTATATGTGCAGCAGTGATGGTATAACCCCCAACGGGAGGGGAAGGCCTCAGGGCAGCAGGTGTAGATGGTGGGGGTTGTGACGGTGCAGTAAGAAGACTCAGAGTCGGGAGATGCAGTTCAGGGTTTTTACTTACTGGTGTCCTTTTAGTCACTCTGGCCTTGAGTGACCACCCGAGCCGTGCTGCGTCCACCAGGTCCTGGACTCGGCCAACCCCCAGGCAATTCCGGAGCGTGGTCCTGAGCTCCTTTCTGACTCTCCCTTCCTCTGGCCGTTCCCACCAGGGTTCCACTTTTGGCCGGCTCCCTCGGGTCTCTTGGTGGTCAAACCTCCTCTGGGCTCCCTGACCCTATACTCGGTGTGCCTTTCTAGTGGATTTGGTGAGGGTCGTGGCAGATCCTGACCACGACCTCCGGTTCCTGGCTAAGGTTTGTTTTGGCCTCTGCCAGCTTGGGATCCGGTACCCTTGTCCGCCAACCCTTCACCCTTTTGTCTTTATTCTGGGGTCTTGGGGTTCCCTTCTTGTCTTTCTCTTTGGGTCCTTCTTTTCTCCTCTCTCCCTCTGCAGGCTCTGCTCTGGAGCTGGGCCCAGCCGGAGCCACAGCTCCCTGTCAGCCCTCCTGGCTGAGCTCCTCTGCTCTGCTCCTCAGGCTAAACTTCTCCCTGTTCTAAGATGGTGCCCACCTTATATACTCCCTCTATGTGTGAGCTCAGGTGACCAGCACCCAATGAGCTCCTATCTTTACCCAGACTACTCCCCCTATCTGCCCCTACACTACTGGGATGTTCCACCCCCCTCCCACTCCAGCCAGGGACAGACGCTGTCGTACCTGCACATATACTGGTGGAAGTACCGTCGTTCTGTCCCCCGGAAATGGGATGTATGTAGTGCATGCAGCCTACTAGCTCAGTTCCACACTCCATCCTTACCCGGGAGTGGAATACCACACCTCTGGCTTGAGGTGTAATACCCCTGTAGCAGCCGAGTGCTCAGGGTGCTACAGAAACTCTTGGAGAGGCCAGGGAGGGACCCAAGGGTCTCCTGGCCTTGTACCTCGATGGACTGTCAGCTTCCTAAGCTTGCCGCCTCCTCCTCTCTGTGGGGGCCCGCCAAAAGCGAGGGGCCACTGGTTGAGGTTGTTGGCCCTGGAAGTCCCAACGTCACAGCTGATCTATTCTTTGCGGGCCAGCGGAAAGGTGAGACTGTGTAATTTTGCACCATCTTGGTTATTTGCTGGGACTGTTCTATGTGTTTATTGTTCGTTTAGTGGTTCAATAAAGTATTGCCACACTGTTTTACCCTCACCCTGTGTTGTCTGAGTAGTATTATGCCCATGCAAGACCTTGGGTCTTCACAAAGGGGATATCCTAAAAACTTCTGTATGTGTATAACCCATACTATACTTTTGTCAATTTTTTTAAAGTCTTTGTTTTATTTACTTGTGATTCTTCCACACCTGTTAAAGAGAATCTGTTACCAGATTTTTGCTACCTTATCTGAGAGCAGCATAATGTAGGAAAAGAGACCCTGATTCCAGCGATGTATCAGTTAGTTTACTATGTGCAGCAGTTGTGATACAATCAGAGTTTTTAGATGTAGCATGTAGCAGAGCTCAGAAAGCTAACCCAGACCACATCACAGCTTTCTGTGTACATTGTATATTGAGAGTCAGCTGCTTATCAGAAATTGAGGAGTAGTTGGACCAAGGCTCGCGTGCACTGTGGTCCTAGCAGTGATAATTTCCTGGTGATAAAACCTTCAATGTATGGAAACAACAGCACAAAGCCTAACAAGTGACACATCCCTAAAATCTGTGTCTCAGCCTCTACATTATGCTGTCCTCAGATAAAAAAGCAAAAACCTGCTGACAGATTCCCTTTAATATTAACCTCTTAGTTAGGGCCAGTGTTAGGGAGTGTCAAACTGTGCAATTGCCCAGGGCACCCACACCTCTACATCAGGAGCTACAGTGATAACAGCATTAAAACAATTTAAAAAAGATAAAATAAACACATTTGGTATCGCTGTGTTCGTAAAAGTCTGATCTATCAAAATCTAAAGTAAATTAATTCGATTGGTAAACAGCTTAACAAGAAAAAAATCAAAACGCCTGAATTACTTTTTTTGGCCACCGCAACATTGCAATAAAATGCAATAAGAGGAGATCAAACCATTGTATCTGACCCAAAATGGTATCAGTGAATACGACAGCTCAGTGCACAAAAACTAAGCCCTCACACAGCCCCATTTCCAGAAAAATTAAAACAATATGGGTCTCAGAAAAAGGCGACAAAAGCAAAAATTTTTTTTACAAATTTTAGAATATTTTAGAATTATACATGTTTGGGATCTGCATACTCATACTGACCTGAAGAATCATATTACCAGTAGAGATGAGCGTTGTTCTACTCGAACTGTTCGCCAATCTCAAATTCGAGCTGTTTTGGGCGGTGTTCGAGCCGTTCGGCGAACACGAACAATTTGATAAAAATTCGGCTGTTCGAGGTTATGTTCGATAACTGTTCGTGCACCAAAATCATAACTGGATTTTTTCTCAGTAATGATGAAAATTAATGTTAATACGCAGTTTGAGTGTACAGCGGGGTGGGGGGAGGGGCAGGGGATGGATCTCTGCAGGAACAATGAAGATCTCCATTTTTTTTTCTCTTTCCCGCATTTGCAGTGGGGAGGTGCAATCTGTCAGCCTATCAGCAGCGCACACACGGAGCGAAGTGCTTTTTTTCACACAAGCAAGGGCATGTGTCATTGGCAGTGTATGTCACATGTCCTTGCCCTATAAGACCAAGCCATTTTCCCCGTCGCCACCATTTTCTCACTGCTGCAGCTGCGTGTTAGACGGCACCGCTGTTGCTGTGTGCGCTATACCTTGTTAATTTCAAGCCAATTTTCGCACAAATCTACAGATAGCTTGGGAGTAGGGAATAGTTGTGATTGCAGTCCTTTTAAGGACTAGGTTACAGCATTTCCTACGACTTTTATCAGGGAGGTCTGTGCTCTTAAATAGATAGGTTGTGGGAGTAAAGACTAATTGTAATTGGAGTCCTTTTCAGGACTAGGTTACATCAGTTCCTATCAGTTTTTGCCAGGCAGGTCTGTGCCAGTGCTGTGCAAGTTTTTTTCACAGCATTTGGCTGAATCTAGCAAAGCTAATCCTTTTTGGCCTATTGCAGAGTGTGTTAGTCAGTGGAGTAGCCTATCTGTGCTGCAAGATATACCACCTGTGTATAGAATACCAATTTTTTTACTGCACCTAGTGAAGTAAAATCTTTTGGGCATAGCATCATTCTATTAGTCCATCTATACTGACCTCCATCAGGTTGCAAATTAAAACTAATTTTTATCTGCATCTACAGTACCTCTGAAAAAATATTTGGGCTTCTAGCTGTGTGTGGGTCTTGTTCTATTAATCCATCTATACTGACCTCCATCAGGTTGCAAACTGAATATAATTTTTTTCTGCATCTAGCTCTGAAAAAATATTTGGCCTTCTAGCAGTGTGTTGGACTTTCTCTATTAGTCCATCTATACTGACCTCCATCAGGTTGCAAATTAAAAATAATTTGTATCTGCATCTACAGTACCTCTGAAAAAATATTTGGGCTTCTAGCTGTGTGTGGGACTTGTTGTATTAGTCCATCTATACTGACCTCCATCAGGTTGCAAATTAAAAATAATTTTTATCTGCATCTACAGTACCTCTGAAAAAATATTTGGGCTTCTAGCTGTGTGTGGGACTTGTTGTATTAGTCCATCTATACTGACCTCCATCAGATTGCAAACTGAATATATTTTTTTCTGCATCTACCTCTGAAAAAATATTGGGCTTCTAGCTGTGTGTGGGTCTTGTTCTATTAATCCATCTATACTGACCTCCATCAGGTTGCAAACTGAATATAATTTTTTTCTGCATCTAGCTCTGAAAAAATATTTGGCCTTCTAGCAGTGTGTCGGACTTTCTCTATTAGTCCATCTATACTGACCTCCATCAGGTTGCAAATTAAAAATAATTTTTATCTGCATCTACAGTACCTCTGAAAAAATATTTGGGCTTCTAGCTGTGTGTGGGACTTGTTGTATTAGTCCATCTATACTGACCTCCATCAGGTTGCAAATTAAAAATAATTTGTATCTGCATCTACAGTACCTCTGAAAAAATATTTGGGCTTCTAGCTGTGTGTGGGACTTGTTGTATTAGTCCATCTATACTGACCTCCATCAGGTTGCAAACTGAATATATGTTTTTCTGCATCTACCTCTGAAAAAATATTTGGGCTTCTAGCTGTGTGTGGGACTTGTTGTATTAGTCCATCTATACTGACCTCCATCAGGTTGCAAATTAAAACTAATTTGTATCTGCATCTACAGTACCTCTGAAAAAATATTTGGGCTTCTAGCTGTGTGTGGGACTTGTTGTATTAGTCCATCTATACTGACCTCCATCAGGTTGCAAATTAAAACTAATTTTTATCTGCATCTACAGTACCTCTGAAAAAATATTTGGGCTTCTAGCTGTGTGTAGGGACTTGTTGTATTAGTCCATCTATACTGACCTCCATCAGGTTGCAAACTGAATATATTTTTTTCTGCATCTACCTCTGAAAAAATATTTGGGCTTCTAGCTGTGTGTGGGTCTTGTTCTATTAATCCATCTATACTGACCTCCATCAGGTTGCAAACTGAATATAATTTTTTTCTGCATCTAGCTCTGAAAAAATATTTGGCCTTCTAGCAGTGTGTCGGACTTTCTCTATTAGTCCATCTATACTGACCTCCATCAGGTTGAAAATTAAAAATAATTTGTATCTGCATCTACAGTACCTCTGAAAAAATATTTGGGCTTCTAGCTGTGCGTGGGACTTGTTGTATTAGTCCATCTATACTGACCTCCATCAGGTTGCAAATTAAAAATAATTTTTATCTGCATCTACAGTACCTCTGAAAAAATATTTGGGCTTCTAGCTGTGTGTGGGACTTGTTGTATTAGTCCATCTATACTGACCTCCATCAGGTTGCAAACTGAATATATTTTTTTCTGCATCTACCTCTGAAAAAATATTGGGCTTCTAGCTGTGTGTGGGTCTTGTTCTATTAATCCATCTATACTGACCTCCATCAGGTTGCAAACTGAATATAATTTTTTTCTGCATCTAGCTCTGAAAAAATATTTGGCCTTCTAGCAGTGTGTCGGACTTTCTCTATTAGTCCATCTATACTGACCTCCATCAGGTTGCAAATTAAAAATAATTTTTATCTGCATCTACAGTACCTCTGAAAAAATATTTGGGCTTCTAGCTGTGTGTGGGACTTGTTGTATTAGTCCATCTATACTGACCTCCATCAGGTTGCAAATTAAAAATAATTTGTATCTGCATCTACAGTACCTCTGAAAAATCATTTGGGCTTCTAGCTGTGTGTGGGACTTGTTGTATTAGTCCATCTATACTGACCTCCATCAGGTTGCAAACTGAATATATTTTTTTCTGCATCTACCTCTGAAAAAATATTTGGGCTTCTAGCTGTGTGTGGGACTTGTTGTATTAGTCCATCTATACTGACCTCCATCAGGTTGCAAATTAAAAATAATTTGTATCTGCATCTACAGTACCTCTGAAAAAATATTTGGCCTTCCAGCAGTGTGTCGGACTTTCTCTATTAGTCCATCTATACTGACCTCCATCAGGTTGCAAATTAAAAATAATTTTTATCTGCATCTACAGTACCTCTGAAAAAATATTTGGGCTTCTAGCTGTGTGTGGGACTTGTTGTATTAGTCCATCTATACTGACCTCCATCAGGTTGCAAATTAAAAATAATTTTTATCTGCATCTACAGTACCTCTGAAAAAATATTTGGGCTTCTAGCTGTGTGTGGGACTTGTTGTATTAGTCCATCTATACTGACCTCCATCAGGTTGCAAACTGAATATATTTTTTTCTGCATCTACCTCTGAAAAAATATTGGGCTTCTAGCTGTGTGTGGGTCTTGTTCTATTAATCCATCTATACTGACCTCCATCAGGTTGCAAACTGAATATAATTTTTTTCTGCATCTAGCTCTGAAAAAATATTTGGCCTTCTAGCAGTGTGTCGGACTTTCTCTATTAGTCCATCTATACTGACCTCCATCAGGTTGCAAATTAAAAATAATTTTTATCTGCATCTACAGTACCTCTGAAAAAATATTTGGGCTTCTAGCTGTGTGTGGGACTTGTTGTATTAGTCCATCTATACTGACCTCCATCAGGTTGCAAATTAAAAATAATTTGTATCTGCATCTACAGTACCTCTGAAAAATCATTTGGGCTTCTAGCTGTGTGTGGGACTTGTTGTATTAGTCCATCTATACTGACCTCCATCAGGTTGCAAACTGAATATATTTTTTTCTGCATCTACCTCTGAAAAAATATTTGGGCTTCTAGCTGTGTGTGGGACTTGTTGTATTAGTCCATCTATACTGACCTCCATCAGGTTGCAAATTAAAAATAATTTGTATCTGCATCTACAGTACCTCTGAAAAAATATTTGGGCTTCTAGCTGTGTGTGGGACTTGTTGTATTAGTCCATCTATACTGACCTCCATCAGGTTGCAAACTGAATATATTTTTTTCTGCATCTACCTCTGAAAAAATATTTGGGCTTCTAGCTGTGTGTGGGACTTGTTGTATTAGTCCATCTATACTGACCTCCATCAGGTTTCAAATTAAAAATAATTTGTATCTGCATCTACAGTACCTCTGAAAAAATATTTGGGCTTCTAGCTGTGTGTGGGACTTGTTGTATTAGTCCATCTATACTGACCTCCATCAGGTTGCAAACTGAATATATTTTTTTCTGCATCTACCTCTGAAAAAATATTTGGGCTTCTAGCTGTGTGTGGGACTTGTTGTATTAGTCCATCTATACTGACCTCCATCAGGTTGCAAATTAAAACTAATTTGTATCTGCATCTACAGTACCTCTGAAAAAATATTTGGGCTTCTAGCTGTGTGTGGGACTTGTTGTATTAGTCCATCTATACTGACCTCCATCAGGTTGCAAATTAAAAATAATTTTTATCTGCATCTACAGTACCTCTGAAAAAATATTTGGGCTTCTAGCTGTGTGTGGGACTTGTTGTATTAGTCCATCTATACTGACCTCCATCAGGTTGCAAATTAAAAATAATTTGTATCTGCATCTACAGTACCTCTGAAAAAATATTTGGGCTTCTAGCTGTGTGTGGGACTTGTTGTATTAGTCCATCTATACTGACCTCCATCAGGTTGCAAACTGAATATAATTTTTTTCTGCATCTACCTCTGAAAAAATATTTGGCCTTGTAGCAGTGTGTCGGACTTTCTCTATTAGTCCATCTATACTGACCTCCATCAGGTTGCAAACTGAATATATTTTTTTCTGCATCTAACCCAGCCAATAGTTTTGGCCTAATACCACAGTTTGGCCACTCAGCTCTGCTCGGTTACCATCCATTGTTTTTTTGTGCAAACAACTACAGAGTTGTGAATTAGTTAACCACCAAAATGAGTGGAAAAAGGCCTGCTGATGGTGGAAAGGGGAATAGGCGTGTTGGGAAGGGGAAAAAAGGTTGTGTCCGTGGGGTAGGTGTTAAAGCAACAGTAACATCTGCAGAAGAAAGACCATCTTCCAGCCAAACTAAAATGTCTATTTCTTTTAGCGGACAATGTGATAAGATCCCTTTCTTACGGCCACGCCAATCGCTACAAATTCCAGATGAGGCACAAAAACAGCAGGTGCTTCAACGGATATCAAGTGCTCCTTTAAGTGGGCTCTCCTCCACATCAACTTCAACATCACAAATACTCCAGTCCTCAAAGGTGTCACCCAAATCGCACTTGCTTCCTCACAGCTCCCAAATCTCCAGCTGCCCATCTGAGTATGAGGTAGAACAGATGGTTGAGTCTGCAGAGCTGTTTACTCATACTATAGCCTGGGAATCAGAGGTCGACTCCAGCGCTTCTGTGAATCCAGACGAGGAAATGATCTGCACTGATGCCCAGAATCTTTATGAGTCGGATCCAGGACCAGACGCAGAAGGTTCTGACCATAATGTAGACCCTCATTCCCAAACTGTAACTCCTGTTGGTGGAGACAATGAGGAAGACGATGATAAGACTCAAATACCTGATTGGAGCGACAACTTTAGTTTTTTGTCAGGGCAGGAACAGGTTGGCTCTGAGGACGACGGGTGTGATAACACACAGGGTGATGATGATGAGGTTGGAGATCCCACTTACTGTCAACCCACAGTCAGCCAAGAGATGAGGTCAGCAGAGGAGGTGGAGGAAGATGCTAGTGACGACGAGGTCAGGTTGCGCCTTCCTGGACAGAGACGTAGTACTGGAAGCACGTCAACAACTGCATCCTCAAACACAACTCTGCCTCTCACCACAAGTCGTGGTGGCTCTTCAGGTCGCATGGGTGCTAAGCCTTGCATAGCCTGGGCATTTTTTCAGATCGATAAAGATGACCCAACTCGTGTTATCTGTAACATT